>NW_024743709.1:18454879-18511182 GCF_018991925.1 Homarus americanus
CGAGGCAAAGTCTCTCTCTCTCTCTCTCTCTCTCTCTCTCTTCTCTCTCTCTCTCTCTCTCTCTCTCTCTCTCTCTCGTCCCTCCAGTACCCACATCCTCTACCTACCTACCAACCACAAGGTGTAATCACAACCTTCTCCACAATCTAGTCCACACACTCATTGAAAAAATAAACCAATAAATATAATTTAATCAAGACCATAAGTAAACACATACCTGTACGTGCTCAACAAGCCATCAGTGAAACAAGAGACAAAATACTGGCTTCCATATTGTCTTGGACCATGGTACATCTTGAGCAATCACAAACGCCACCAACCAGTGGAGGGAAGGGGTGACCAGCACACCAATAACAGAGCACTGGTGGTGAGGGCGAACCACAATCACGTTCCTTTCACCCATAAAAAAGAAATGACCTCTATCATAAACAACACGTATAATAGTTTATGATGAATATACGCCTTAATGTCAACAGAGAAGAGCAATGTTTATTATTAAATCTTAATTGTGATGAGAACAATTATGTTGTTGATACTAAATAATTTACTGTTTATCATCACCAACACCTTCAGTCAGTCACTACCACCACCTCCAGTCAGTCACTACCAACACCTTCAGTCAGTCACTACCACCACCTCCAGTCAGTCACTACCACCACCTCCAGTCAGTCACTACCAACACTTCAGTCAGTCACTACCACCACCTCCAGTCAGTCACTACCACCACCTCCAGTCAGTCACTACCAACACCTCCAGTCAGTCACTCACCACCACCTCCAGTCAGTCTTATTCGACTCTGTCACCACCACAGCACGTGACACGGTCGACAGAACATGTCATACACCATGAAGCCTCAGCTTCTATAGTCAAACTTTCTAACGTCGCTTGCTCAAATATAATTTGTAGTAAACATCATAGTCAGATATAAACATCACTTACAGTCAAATTTCGCACAGCCAGTAGTCTGACTTTCTGGCATCATCAGATAAAGCTGAAAAACTGGAGAAAGTGAGACTAAACAGGTTCTCTGGAGGAGTCCAGTAAACGTCTTGAATATGAAAGTCAACGACTGTGAGTGATAGTTGTTAGCCAGAGTGTTGCTAACTCTCCTACATGACGACCTGGCTGGCCCACCACCGCCACCCAACAATAATATACACAATATAAAAATGGTAGAAGCGTTTCTTGTCACATGTATTAGGTTAAGCCACCAACGCTATTTACTCTGTCATGGAACTGCTTTACATCGTATATAAATGTAGTTATATTTAAGTATATTTGATATTGACCTGAATACATACATTAGGAAATAACACCATCTGGTCATGACTAACATTTAAACACCACCCTGTATTTCTTACGTTCATTAGCCACACCCGGATTCTACATTAAACCGAAGGTCTTTCCACCTCGGTTACCCTTGTGTGGGGGTGGAGGCGAGGGCGATACAAGACAGTTAGCCCTTTGTGTCGCTTCCTCCATCACACACACACACACACACACACACACACACACACACACACACACACACACACACACAAAACAACTGATTGTAACTGTAAACTTTGCATCACAAGTGCTTTTGTGATAGCAGGGGAGAAAGGAAAAAGGATTTAAGTGGAACACCACCAGAAGTATATCACACCATTAGCATTAACAGTCCAAGAAATAAATTCTCTGCACGCCTATCTTGACAGTCTCAGGACAGAGCTTTGATAACTAGCAGCACGAAACATCTATAGTGGCTGGCGGGGGTATAATAATGACGCCTCATCTCCCCAGTACTAACAATACTGTACACATCTTGGTTCTGGACTCAATATAAGGAGAATTTAACAAAGACTTCCATCAATCATATAGCTTGTCTGTCCGCGAGTGGTGTGTGACGGCAAACAGAGCATGTGCTGCCGCAAGGGCTGGGCCGCTCCGGTAAATCAGCTGGATAATGATGGTCCGGTGGTGGAGCGTGGCAATGTGTGGGGAGGCGCATACCCTGCACCGTGTGTGACATGACATTGCACGGTTCTCACAACCACCACCACTCACAACACACCATTACACTCCCAACAACACAACTCCCAACACACAATACACGCAATTCATCACCAACACACCAATACACTCACCAACACACAACAATATATATATATATTTTTTTTGGGAGTTAGCCCACCGGGCACAGGTCACTGACCCACATCAGGGCCTGGGGGCGAAAATGTATTATAATAATAATAATATTAATAATAATAATAAATAATAATAATAATAATAATAATAATATATTAAAAGTAAAAATAAAATAATAAATAATAATAATAATAATAATAATAATAATAATATATATAAAATAATAATAATAATAATATATATAAAAATAATAATAATAATATTTATGTATATAAAAATATAATAATAAAAATAATAATAATAATAATAATAATAGTAAATAAAAAAAATAATAATAATAATAAAATAATAATAATATTAAAAATAATAATAATAATAATAATAATAATAATAATAATACAAAAATGAATAAGATCAAAATTGAAGCAATATACTGTACTGTATGTATGTTGTGTTGTCAATAATAAGTGAAACAATTGAGACCCTGCAATTGTGTGTAAATGAGGCAGAAAGTCAGATCAACCTGGGACTGGTCACAATTTTCGTGATGCCATATAGCAGGGTCTGTAGACAACACATTATGCTTCCAATATCTTCCCAGGCAGTAGTACCTCCCTGTTTGTGTTGCTGCACCCCTAACCTACCCTCAACTCACCAACACACACTACCTCCACCCACACCACTACCTCTCTAACACACCACTACACTCACCAACACACACCACTACACTCACCAACACACACCTGCCTCCCTACCCCTCACAACACACCACTACACTCACCAACACACCCTACTACTCACCAACACACACCACTACACTCACCAACACACACCACTACACTCCTGCTCCACACACCACTACACTCTGCTTACACCACTACACTCTCACCCCACCCTACACTCTCAACACACACCACACTCACCAACACACCACTACACTCACCAACACACACCACTACCTCTGCCCCAACCTTCATCTACAGCTCCTGGTCTCCACACACCACCACTGAGCGAGGTCCCCCCCCAATACACACTGGCTGGCGACACCCCAATACACTGTCCTGAAACGCTCCTACAATGAAAGGACACCACTGTAGGACTCCCCTATTTAACCCAGCAACAGGACAACAGTAAGACCACCAGTGCCCCCCAACAACAGGACAATGTAAGACCACCAGTGTCCCCCAGCAACAGGACAACAGTAAGATCACCAGTGTACCCCAGCAACAGGACAACAGTAAGACCACCAGTGTTCCCCCAGCAACAGGACAACAGTAAGACCACCAGTGATCCCCAGCAACAGGACAACAGTAAGACCCAGGTTCAGCAACAGGACAACAGTAAGACCACCAGTGATCCCCAGCAACAGGACAACAGTAAGACCACCAGTGTTCCCCCAGCAACAGGACAACAATAGACCACCAGTGATCCCCAGCAACAGGACAACAGTAAGACCACCAGTGTTCCCCAGCAACAGGAGAACAGTAAGCCACCAGTGTCCCCCAGCAACAGGACAACAGTAAGACCACCAGTGTCCCCCAACAACAGACAACAGTAAGACCACTAGTGTCCCCCCAGCAACAGGACAAGACCACCAAAGTTCCCCCAGCAACAGGACAAGACCACCAAAGTTCCCCAGCAAAGGACAACAGTAAGACCACCAGTGTTTCCCCCAGACAGGACAACAGTAAGACCACCAGTGTTCCCCAGCAACAGGACAACAGTAAGACCACCAGTGTTCCCCCAGCAACAGGACAACAGTAAGACCACCAGTGTTCCCCAGCAACAGGACAACAGTAAGACCACCAGTGTCCCCCAGCAACAGGACAACAGTAAGACCACCAGTGTTTTAACCAGGACAGACACCAAAGTTCCCCCAGCAAAGGGACAACAGTAAGACCACCAGTGTCCCCCCCAACAGGACAACAGTAAGACCACCAGTGTTCAGCAACAGGACAAGACCAAAGTTCCCCCAGGGACAACAGTAAGACCACCAGGGTTCCCCCCAACAACAGGACACGTGCATTCCAGTGTTCCCCCAGCAACAGGACAAGAGACAAAGTTCCCCAGCAAGAGACAACAGTAGACCACCAGTGTGCCCCCCAGCAGGACAAGACCACCAAAGTTCCCCCAGCAACAGGACAACAGTAAGACCACCAGAGTTCCCCCAGCAACAGGACAACAGTAAGACCACCAGTGTTCCAGCAACAGGACAATAGTAGACCACCAGTTTCCCCCAGCAACAGGACAAGACCACCAAGTTCCCCCAGCAAAGGACACGTGGAATACCAGTGTCCCCCAGCACAGGACAAGACCACCAAAAGTTCCCCCAGCAACAGGACAACAGTAAGACCACCAGAGTTCCCCAGCAACAGGCAACAGTAAGACCACCAGTGTTCCCCCAGCAACAGGACAACAGTAAGACCACCAGTGATCCCCAGCAACAGGACAAGCCACTGGTAGCAACAGGACAACAGTAAGACCACCAGTGTCCCCAGCAACAGGACAACAGTAAGACCACCAGTGTTCCCCAGCAACAGAAACAGTAAGACCACCAGTGTTCCCCAGCAACAGGACAACAGTAAGACCACCAGTGTTCCCCCAGCAACAGGACAACAGTAAGACCACCAGTGTCCCCCCAGCAACAGGACAACAGTAAGACCACCAGTGTCCCCCAGCAACAGGACAACAGTAAGACCACCAGTGTTCCCCCAGCAACAGGACAACAGTAGGACCACAGTGTTCCCCAGCAACAGGACAACAGTAAGACCCCAGTGTCCCCCAGCAACAGGACAGTAAGACCACCAGTGTCCCCCAGCAACAGGACAACAGTAAGACCACAGTGTTCCCCCAGCAACAGGACAACAGTAAGACCACCAGTCCCCAGCAACAGGACAAGACCACCAAAGTTCCCCCAGCAAGGACAACAGTAGGCACGCCAGTGTCCCCCAGCAACAGGACAACAAGGTATGTTATCAGGTGGGACAAATACTGTATTCATGATGCTGTTTTCGAATGAGATATATAGAGTACTGTATATTGTATCTATATAAGAGGTTGACCCTGTACCAGTGGTGGGTTGTGGTGGGGTTACGACACTGGCAGTGGTGGGTGGGTGGGTAGTGGTAAGCTCTACGACCACCAGTGTTGGGCTCACTTTTCTTCAACCTCTAACTACTTTAAGTCTGTGTACAGTGCTACCAATTGCTGAACTAGAGTACATGAGCTTACACAAATAGTTAATCTGAGCTTCTACTACAGTATATATGTGAATTGACATCAGGTTCATCTCTAGCCATTGTACTGTGGGTAATGAGCTAGTCAACACGATGATGAAGGATTAAAGGATTATTATTATTATTATTACTGTATTATTATTATTATTATTATTATTATTATTATTATTATTATTATAGTCGTTCGATTAATGTTTGTCATCACACCTAGGAAACAAATCACTGCTTCTCTGTCACTAATCTCGATCCCAAAGCCACACAACATTGATCACAACGTCAATATTTATGATATGATTCTCGTTCATCCACTCAATACACAGATTTCTTCGACGACAACAATACGTAATATAATACAACAAAAGGCTTGTGACATGTATACTGTGGTTCTGCCATAAATGTATGTATAGTTCTGCCATTAATGTATTATGTATGGTTCTGCCATTAATGTATTATGTATAGTTCTGCCATTAGTGTATTATGTATAGTTCTGCCATAAGTGTATTATGTATAGTTCTGCCATTAATGTATTATGTATAGTTCTGCCTATGTATTATGTATAGTTCTGCCATTAGTGTATTATGTATAGTTCTGCATTAGTGTATGTATAGTTCTGCCATTAATGTATTATGTATAGTTCTGCCTATTAATGTATTGTGTATGGTTCTGCCATTAGTTGTATTTATGTAGTTCTTGCCATTGGTGTATTATATAGTTCTGCCATAAGTGTATTATGTATAGTTCTGCCATTAATGTATTATGTATAGTTCTGCCATTAATGTATTATGTATAGTTCTGCCATTAGTGTATTATGTATAGTTCTGCCATTAATGTATTATGTATAGTTCTGCCATTAGTTGTATTATGTATGGTTCTGCCATTATGTATTATGTATAGTTCTGCCATTAGTGTATTATGTATAGTTCTGCCATTAATGTATTATGTATAGTTCTGCCATTAATGTATTATGTATAGTTCTGCATTAGTGTGTATTATGTATAGTTCTGCCATTAGTGTATATGTATAGTTCTGCCATTAATGTATTATGTATAGTTCTGCCATTAATGTATTATGTATAGTTCTGCCATTAGTGTATTATGTATAGTTCTGCCATTAGTGTATTATGTATAGTTCTGCCATTAGTGTATTATGTATAGTTCATTATATGTATTATGTATAGTTCTGCCATTAATGTATTAGTGTATAGTTCTGCCATATGTATTATGTATAGTTCTGCCATTAGTGTATTATGCATAGTTCTGCCATTAGTGTATTATGTATAGTTCTGCCATTAATGTATTATGTATAGTTCTGCCATTAATGTATTATGTATAGTTTCGCCATTAGTATTATATAGTTCTGCCATTAGTGTATTATGTATAGTTCTGCCATTAATGTATTATGTATAGTTCTGCCATTAATGTATTATGTATAGTTCTGCCATTAATGTATTTTGTATAGTTCTGCCATTAGTGGTATTATGTATAGTTCTGCCATTAATGTATTATGTATAGTTCTGCCATTAATGTATTATGTATAGTTCTGCCATTAGTGTATTATGTATAGTTCTGCCATTAGTGTATTAGTATAGTTCTGCCATTAATGTATTATGTAGTTCTGCCATTAATGTATTATGTATAGTTCTGCCATTATGTATTATGTATAGTTCTGCATTAGTGTATTATGTATAGTTCTGCCATTAATGTATTTTGTTTATTATGTATTAGTTCTGCCATTAATGTATTATGTATAGTTCTGCCATTAGTGTATTATGTATAGTTCTGCCATTAGTGTATTATGTATAGTTCTGCCATTAGTATGTTATGTATAGATCTACCATTAACTGACACTAGTGTACCACTTATATAACATAAAGACACAGACAAAGCCTTAAGAGCAACACTTTGGTCATGAACAACAAGTGGGTGAATTCTCAAGACAATGGAGAAAATAAGTAGTTTATGTTGAGCGTGACACTGACCTCTGACCCATCTCTCCCTAACACAATGAACTCCTTGTTAAAGTTCTGAAGGAGTGTTACCTGAAGGAGTGAGTACAAGACAGCTCACAGGCTACACTCAATACACCAAATTAATTAACAAATTCCGCCCTGTAAACCAGTCCATTAACACACTTCTAAACATAACAACAACACTTTCTGCTGTATATAAAATTATTTATTTATCAGTGTACAGGAGGGTGTGTTCGTACAGGAGGGTGTGTTCGTACAGGAGGGTGTGTGTTCGTACAGGAGGTGTGTTCGCAGGAGGGTGTGGTCACACAACAGCCAAGGTGTTGCTCAGCATCACAGTAAATAAGATTTGTCTCCCCTAACAACATGCCCGGACCTGACACCTGCCACCACTCATTACCTGGCAGCAGTCAGACGCTCCAAGAGGCGCAACTTACTATTAAAAACAAAATGAAAGTTGAAGAAAAAGATATCAAATGGGGCCGGAAGAGAAAATCTTGTACCTCTTCTATTTCGTGATTATTTCTTATCTTGACAATGGAAAATACTTTATGTTAAACGGTAGAACAGCGGCCATGGCTAATAGAGAAGGCCGCGGCCTCTGTCAGATAGTAACTAGTGGGAATAATGAGCCATCGTGGGCCAGGTGTTGGCCCCCCTCACCGGGTCATGACCACGGTACACACCTCATGACTCACTTTAATGATCAGGAGTGTTAGTCAGTAAGAGTCAAATTCTACAAACCTCGTCTACTTACGTCCAGTCTCTCAATACTGTACAACCTTTAGAAACAGATACAGTGTGTCAGCATGTTCCATCACTGAACAAAAAATATGTAAACACACGTGTGGCTCTGTCTGCCTGTGTCACACCCCAGTACAAATTACTCTTATCAAATTACCATTACGGCAGAGTAACTATACTACAACCCAGCATGGTGCACAAACTCACGCCTGGATTACATAGCCTCTACTGCCGCCGCCTCAGCACGGACACATGATAAAACTTCGCACATAAGAAAGGTAAAGGAGTAATCCTTCTTGACACTCAAAAGCTGGTTGGTGAGTTAGCGATTCTCTCATATATTTAAATGCTTAACAAACTTCTAATTTATAATACACTTTTACGAGCAATATAATACAAAGAACTTTCTTATGATCCCCGTATTTCCAACACAATAATGAATGCATCCCAACTTCCAGGCTTATTATCGGTACTATCATTATTACAAGTACAGCAGAGGTCAGCCACACTCTTCTGTACAGCTTCTAACCTTTACAACACCTGCATCCGTCCCCAGACTGTTCACGGTGTTGCCCACACCCCACACTCATCACACACACTGTATACCTTTCACCTCAGTTCCCCAGTTCCTCTGTACTTCTCGTCACGTCAGACAATATAAGTTTTCACATTATTGTTTCTACTACTGTTTCCGGAGTCACAAGATTAGTTTAGTCATACTGCCCTTCTGAGAGCGTACTGTTGTGTATACCCCCGTAGACCATCACAATTATACAGTATCATAATATAAAACAATGAGGAGAGTAAACACAGCCCTCACTCACATCCCTCCTCGCCTCGCCAGCCTAACACCGTGGCGAGGGTGAGACAACAACTGTGCCGTAAAGACATTAGACTCGGAAGTCACACCATGCAAAAAAAATAACACGCCATATGAACGATGTAATCAGGTTAAAGAGAAGATGGTCACTAACTAGAATCATAAGAGAGGGAGGAAGCTTTACCAACACAGCCAAGGTCACACATACACACACACACACACGTAGCCTTGACCGTGAACAAAATCTCCCCTTGGTTTGGTCCTGCCCTCAGGGGTGTTTGGGGTGTTTGGGGTGACACTGGGTCAGGGTCAGGGTCACACACACATACAAGAGGGGGGTTGTTGTAAGGTAGCTGTCACTTTAGAGGTGATTGAGGTGTGGGGGTGGCAGCCCTCGCCAGTCGCCCCAGTGACTCATATCTGCCTTGTGGGTGCAGGTGTGCAAACTCTCTGAAGTGTTCACCAATATAGGTTACAAGCAGCAGGGTTGACCAGGCCACTACCAGCTTCACCTGCGCCATGGCCACATCCTGACTTTCACTCACGCACATGTGAAAATTAAATAAAATATCGACCAAAAGACCATTAAACATGGGCGGATCTCCTGAAGGTTGAGCCCACAGTTTATTTCACCGAAGATTAACCACCTAAAAGTTACCTGAGGGAGGGAGGGTAGATTAACGTTAAGGTGTTATTTATGAGTGTTGGCAGGTGTTTGAGAACTATAATTACCGCTGTGTGTGGTCTCCTATGAAAATTCTCACTAATTCTCAGTGTTATCATTAACCTCAGATGCTGTATGGTTAAGATATATCACACACACACACACACACACACACACACACACACACACACACACACACACACACACACACACACACACACACACACACACACACACACACACACACACACACACACACACACACACACACACACACACACACACACACACACACACACACACACACACACACACACACACACACACACACACACACACACACACACACACACACACACACACACACACACACACACACACACACACACACACACACACACACACACACACACACACACACACACACACACACACACACACACACACACACACACACACACACACACACACACACACACACACACACACACACACACACACACACACACACACACACACACACACACACACACACACACACACACACACACACACACACACACACACACACACACACACACACACACACACACACACACACACACACACACACACACACACACACACACACACACACACACACACACACACACACACACACACACACACACACACACACACACACACACACACACACACACACACACACACACACACACACACACACACACACACACACACACACACAACACACACACACACACACCACCTCTGGCGCTCCTCTCAGAGCAGCCAGGTCAACTGTTAAGTTGGCCCATACCAACCCCCTCCCCTGAACCCTCCTCCCCACCGGAATATCAACAAGTTCACGCCAGAAGTTACTATTTCATTTAGGAAAGGAATGGAACCAGTGTTAAACAGAGGTGAACAGTGGTGAACAGTGCTTAAGTCAGTGAGAACAACTCAACAGTAACAGTCGCACCCAAGTTAACCTTCACACAGTGAGGTCCCAGGTACCCAGTGATAATGGCCCGTGAGACCCAACAACCAGCGATGTGTTAATCCGTCTACGATAGGAAGGCCTGGGACCACACCTCACTCATATAACACCGTCTGTGAGGGAATTACTACACCACGTGAGGCCCCGCATAACACCATCTGTGAGGGAATTACTACACCACGTGAGGCCCCTCATAACACCATCTGTGAGGGAACTACTACACCACGTGAGGCCCCGCATAACACCATCTGTGAGGGAATTACTACACCACGTGAGGCCCCTCATAACACCATCTGTGAGGGAATTACTACACCACGTGTGAGGGAATTACTACACCACGTGAGGCCCCTCATAACACCATCTGTGAGGGAACTACTACACCACGTGAGGCCCCGCATAACACCATCTGTGAGGGAATTACTACACCACGTGAGGCCCCGCATAACACCATCTGTGAGGAATTACTACACCACGTGAGGCCCCTCATAACACCATCTGTGAGGAAATTACTACACCACGTAAGGCCCCGCATAACACCATCTGTGAGGGAATTACTACACCACGTGAGGCCCCGCATAACACCATCTGTGAGGGAATTACTACACCACGTGAGGCCCCGCATAACACCATCTGTGAGGGAATTACTAAACCATGAGGCCCACATAACACCATCTGTGAGAGAAATTACTACCACGTAGGGGCCCCTCATAACACCATCTGTGAGGAATTACTACACCATGAGGCCACTCATAACACCATCTGTGAGAATTACTACACCACGTGAGGCCCCGCATAACACCATCTGTGAGGGAATTACTACACCATGTGAGGCCCCTCATAACACCATCTGTGAGGGAATTACTACACCACGTGAGGCCCCTCATAACACCATCTGTGAGGGAACTACTACACCACGTGAGGTCCCTCCTTACACCATCTGGGAGGGAGTTACTACACTACGTGTTTGCTGTTCAACACCTACAATAATCTGTATGTTCACTGTATGTTCCTTTACCTTTCTCTAATGAAGGCTTTTGTTAAACCACCAACGTATGTAATAAATCATTTATGTCCAATGTATATTTTCAGCCTTCGGGCTGCAGAACTTTTTCAATAAACCGTCAATTATAATTATTATTATTATTATTATTACACACACACACACACACACACACACACACACACACACACACACACACACACACACACACACACACACACACACACACACACACACACACACACACACACACACACACACACACACACACACACACACACACACACACACACACACACACACACACACACACTTTATATAATAACTACAATTACGGTATTGTTTAAAATCACAATACAACATGACCACTGATACACCTATACACCACTTTAGTATTCTTCCCCGACTGTCAGTATGATGACTATCACTTTTATATCATACTTTGTGAAGCACCATACCTCTTCGATAACCACCATTATTGTGCACCGAGATTGTGAAGTATCATACTTACGCGACAAGCACCGCAATATCCACCATATTTATGCGACAAGCACTACCATATTCACTATATTTTTGCCACAAGCACTACCATATTCACTATATTTTTGCCATAAACATCACCATATTCGTCCATCACCATAATTTAACACACCAAACAATCTAAGTCGACACTATACCTCCATGGCACTCCTACTGCGGCACCAAGACACCCAGTCAGCACCTCTTCCACAACCACTACACTACAGCTATGTGGAGATATGCCAGCCACACATACACACTCCACCCACCCTCTTCCGCCCACACATTCATCCTCTCCCATCCACACTTTATATCTTCCTATCTACACCCACTACCTTCCCCCCTTATAAACTCTCCCTCTATCCCACCCATCTCTTAGTGTCCTCTTCCCACCCGCCCATCACCACCCACCCACCCACCCACCCATACCATTCCATTTCCTCAAACTCCCTCCTGTTTTGTTTTCCCCTTCCATATATGTTTGTTATTTACGTATAATGAAAAAATTAAATAAATTAAATAAACATAAAATCAGCAAAGTGATGTATAAATAATAATAAAAGAAAGTGACGAGGGTGGTTAATATTTAAGTGAAATAAGCTGGGGTGGAGATTCTTCAGGTGATCCATAAAGTTACTGTAAAATTTAACAGTGTAATATTAATAGAACCAGTAAAGACAATAATATGGTCAGTGTAGGTGTTAACAGTGTAGATATTATCAGTGTTCATGTTAACAAAGTGTAGATGTTAACACAGTACACTTTAACAACAGATGTAAGCATTAAGAAGTTCAGTAAAGTTTCTCACACCGTCAAAACACACATCCACGAGACTGTCTGGTCACCAAGGAGGCCACTGTTGTGTGACTCTGTACACCCGTGGCACACACTCTTAAAACAAAGTATTTATTTATAATGAAGTAAAGTGGGAGCCAGCAGATGGGTGAATGTTGGTGTAGTCCCTCTCCCCCCAGGAGGCGGTCAGGGGATGTGAGTAAGAACCAGGCTAAGGTGTACCCGTGGGCCAAGTTTCTCCCCCAGTCTACACAGTCACCCTCTGGCCAGTGCGATATTAACAAATAGAAACCCCCTCAACTGTCCCGCTAGATATCACCGCATGTAAAAGTCGAGGCAACACACAACTTTTCACCCTGACTTTCTCTCGGGAGAAACGCGCTAGAGATAACACCAAGAACTATATAATAGAGTTTTAAATGAGGTATACAATTTATTACACTATCCCCCAGCACGAGGTAACACAGCGGTATTATAATGTTACCTTGTAATGTCATTTTTGTAAATAAATTTTACGCGCCACAACATCATGAGACAAACAAGTGAGGAGGTATCCCCCTCAACACGATACTTGAACACCCGCGTCTAGTACTGAGTTTATTCATATATGTAACTGTAATAATCCACATAAACATACGCATTACTTACTGTGTGGAGACCGTCTGTCAGTCACACAAACAGGAAGTGTTGCTCGCTCCTCGCAAATGCAACAAACTTTAATAATTACTATCATTGCCAATGTGAATAACAACGGCGATAACAAATCATTCTAGCGGAACACATAACAAGACATGTGGACACGTGGTTCACATCCAGTTAAGAGAACAAAAGGTATAATAATAATAATAATAATAATAATAATAATAATAATAATAAATAATAACCACGACCGTGTACCAACCCCCCAGTGGGACTCCTGTATCTGCTCACTCAATATTTACTTAGCATACAACTCAAGATTCAACTGACAGCGCGGCCTCGGAATCTTGTCATTTACGTCTTAGGTGCTGACTATCTATTTACCCTGAAATAATAATAGTTTCACAGAGCAGTGAGGACATTTTATTAATCCCCAAAAGTTCTTCAGTCACGAAGCAACGTTAAGATTTGTACATTAAATATAAACACAATAATGCAGACACTACCCTACGGGTGATACACAAAGATAATTATCTACTGTATATGATTTTATTGTTTTATGTCCAATTTTTAAAGTCCCTTTTGTTGAGCTCCTGCCAGTTTTGTTTAGTCACCTTGGACTGCCCTGGGAAGACTGAAAACACACGAGCTTCGTTTATAAGCAAGCGAGCACTGCTTGAAGCAAGGGGCACACTCTCCATTTATGGATTTGTTTCCAGAAAATAGCGTTGGATCACCAAAGAGAAGAAGCCGTTGGTATGCGGTGGTTTCTTCACAGAGACGCTGGTAAAGATGTATAACAAAATATTACACAAAACCCTTTATCAAATGATATCATTCACGACCGAGTCTTGGACATGTTCAATGACATCCGCAAACAAGTGACTGAGCAAATCAAGGGATATCCGGGAGTAATCAGCTTGTAGCAAGAGGATAAAAACATGTCTCTCATTACCCTCACTTCTCGTTTTTGTTCGACATGTGCAAGATAATGATAATGATATTACAAAAGAATTCCTTTTTGTGAGTTGCTGAAAGAAACAATATAGACAGTAGACATTACGGCAATGATGATTTTTTTCTCTGGTTATAACCTGCCTTTCTTGGGACCTTGTGGGATCTATTTGGACCTATGATGCCCCAGCTATGTTGAGGGAAATTCAGGCTTCACCGTTCTAGTTAAAAGGTAAATCGAAATGTAATTTCAAGTTACTGTGAGATAAGATCAAATCTGATTCAAGGTTTTACAGACCTGAACCTTGTGGTTTCTCTGGCATACTTGGACGATGTGTTCGAAATGTTAAACTCTTTGGACATCTGACAATGTAGAGGAGTGACGATCATGGAGGCCGAAGAAAAAAATCCTTTCAGGAGTAGTTGGCTCTCTGGAGGCAGAGTGAATCTATTAATTTGCCAGTCGTCCTCTTTTGATGAAATCGTTTTTGGTCCAGCGCATCCACTGGGATCAAGAATTCGAGAGTGTTATTACAAACCTTTGAAGAATATCGTGCGACTGACCTGGTCGCTGGATTTGGGCAAGGCGCCCCTTTACCGTCTCTCTTAACTATATAATGAACCCGACCAGACAAAAGACGAGCTTCATGATTCGCACAATAATCGAAAAATTTTCCTTGATACTAAAACATTGCAACTATAACGATTATGGTACAAACGGGAGACATAATAATCTCATTCTGACTGAAGGAGTTTGTTCTGTCACGTTCCTCACAACTATGTCAGTCAGGATTTTCTGTGCTTTTAACAATAAAGCCCAAAGCGGGGCAAGTTGTGAAGTCGAACATGACAAGTGTGTAGCTATCAAAGACGTCGCCGGAATCGAAGTGTTTAGTTACTAATAATTTAAGCAGCGCAGCAGTCTTCGATTTAAGACTATGTTTTTGGTGTTTATGATTTGTGCAACGTGTTGTTCTGTGGACGGCCTGAAGTTTATTGAAGATGAAAAATAAACTTTATTTGAATTCTGAATAAAAGTTGCTTAATCTTGTCTTTTGATGATACACGCAGTTTAGTAGAGAAATAAAATAAAAATGACTGAGTCAGCACAGAGCGCGGTTACGCGATGTCTCTCACGAAACCACAAGGTACTGTACGCCGACCAAAGAAAGGTTCACAACCACTGGTGTAAGCTGCAGCCTTTAGGGTTGATGATGGTTTGAGGACGATGGTTGAGGCTATAACCCTTTGAGAACGATATATTTAGTTATAACCCTTCAGGACGATGATTTAAAGCATTAAGTCTTTAAGGAGAAGAATTTCAGCCATTTTCTCCCAAGGGTAAAATCGCCGTCCTCAAAGGAGTTAAAACTCGCCGTCTTCGTGCATCAGTGTTATACAACGGAACCAAGATGGCGTCACGTTTCAGTAGTCCTGTTAAGAAAGTCCGAGAACTGTTGAGAACACAAAGTGACTGGATGGACACCGCAGGCCGTTGAGTCACCGAATTTACTTTGAACAAACGCTTTCGATTTAGCAAGTCACAAAGGAGAGATCTTGTGAGGTGTGTGTGTGTGATGAAACATTTGGTGGAGTGTTTAGCGGCATGTGTTGGACACAGGTGTACTGTGAATCGGCCACTTGCCTGCCACCAGCACTCCGCCATAGCCTGGAGCGATATAAGCGGCAACACTGGCTTGGTAGGAGTGGAGAGGAGAGGGGGAAAACTGTCTCCCCCACCCACCCTGACACCCCCACCTGATCACGGATTCAGATTACGGAGTTAATTTCTTCCCAAAGTGGAATTGTGGAATAGTCGAGTTACGACAGTCTCAAGAGCAATTCACGTCATTAAGAATATTAACCTATGTTAGTTCTAGCGTCATCTACCTGGGGTAAATCAATGAGAATCAACAGCCTGGAGATGAGAGAGGACAGCACCACCACCTTCCATGTCCTCCTGTTGGCCTTGTACCAGCTTACACTCGGAGAGGGACACCAACAGTTAAAATTTCCACACACGTATTATCACCTGCTTTCTAATGCTTATGGGAAGTGGAGGAAGAAGAGACAGTGGAAATATAACTTTCTTTCAGGTGACGTCTCCCGATGGCCATGAACATAGCTACCACAAAATACAACAATCACGCACCTGGGAAGGATTTACCGGACGCCACCACACCACCTCCTCCCCTATGGCGCCATCCTCCTCCCACTTCTCACCACTGCTCACAAATCTCACATAATTATTTACTCCCACTTCCGAGCCACGAGGAACCATACCTACTCCAGTGCCTCCTACAGTATAACAGATTTTTAGTATCATCACGATTCTTTGGTGGTCTCCTGAAGGGGTTGTGAGGGCTGGTGGTTCCTGCGTCCTCAGTCTCCTGCTGGTGGTGTCCAGGGCGGAGCAGTGTGTGTGTGTGTGTGTGTGTGTGTGTGTGTGTGTGTGTGTGTGTGTTGAGTCGCCATTATTCACGGATACAGTTGTATCATTGGCCCTTCTATTCTTGTTGTGACTGTTGGTGTGGTGACTGTATAGTATTGGCTGTGTGGTGACTATACTGTTGGCAGGGTGTGGTGACTGTATACTGTTGGCTGTGTGGTGACTATACTGTTGGCAGGGTGGTGTGACTGTATAGTATTGGCTGTGTGGTGACTATACTGTTGGCAGGGGTGTGGTGACTGTATAGTATTGGCTGTGTGGTGACTATACTGTTGGTGTGGTGACTATACTGTTGGTGTGGTGACTGTATACTGTTGGCTGTGTGTGGTGACTGTATACTGTTGGCAGAGTGTGGTGACTGTACACTGTTGGCAGGGTGGGGACTATATACTGTTAGCTGTGTGATGACTGTACAGTACACTGTTGGTAGGGTGTGGTGACTATCTATCTCTACACGGTTGGAAGATATAGTGACTATTAGCAAACTACCACCATTAACTATCAGAACTATCGAGTAATGGGTGACTCTACCCTAATGATAACACATAATGCTAAGTCTTACTACCAATGATACTGAAGTCTTGTAACTCGATGTGTGTGTGTGTGTGTGTGTGTGTGTGTGTGTGTGTGGGAGTGTGGTGGGATGTGTGTGGTGGGAGGTGTCGTGTGGTGAGTGTGTCGTGTGGTGGGAGGTGTGTGTGTGGTGGAGTGTGTGGTGGTGGATGTACTGCTATGATGGTGAGGTGGTGGCGAGAAACAAAGAGTGAGAGTGTCAGGTAGGGGTGGTGTGTGGGGTGGTGTCAGGAAGGTGGGGTGGTCAGGAAGGTGGGGGGGTGGTGTCAGGAAGGTATGAGTGGTGTCAGGAAGGTATGGGTGGCGTCGAAGGTGGGGGTGGTGTCAGGAAGGTATGAGTGGTGTCAGGAAGGCGGGGGAAGTAGCAGGTGGTAGTGTCAACACAGAGGGTAGTAGCCCCACACGCCTCACCTTCACCGCCTGGGAAAGTCACTGGACACACTTGCATTACTTTTCTTGGGGGAGCAATATTGCATGTTTATGTTAGCGAGAGTCATGCTGGTGGGCGGGTGGGGTGGCTGATCTGTCCCACCCCTCACCCACTCTACCTCCGTCCCTGCCGCCCATTCTACTTCCCTCCACACACCTGCCTCCCACCCATATTACTCCCTGCCATCCACTTATCTCCCTCCACATACTGCCGCCCACCCCACCTCATGTGCACACCCACATCTCAAATTACTCCATCACCACCTACTGTGTGTCAACGCCCACTCTACCTCACCCACCATACATAATTCCCAACCACACCGCCCATTCTATAGCCCTCCACTCACACTTACTGCCCACCCACTGCACTGTACCTTCCTCCTCATCACACCAGCAGGTAAGGCAGGAAGCACCAGCGTATAGAAAGTCATCAAGGTGTGCTCATTAACCTGTCAGCTCTAAGCACTTGTCTACTTTACCTGCAGCGACTAATCGACTAACATAAGGCACAAGGCCCTGCGGGTGAACCTGACTAAGAACCATGCGGTATTCTTACAAAACAAAGAGGTACCGCTTCTACCTCTCTACTGTTGAAAATACCGAATGAATTTGACTCGAAACGAATTAAATTTAGCTAGAATTTATTCCATATTTATTCCATATCTTGAGTGAATAAATCTCTTGCTATATGTCCTTGAAATGCAGTAACCCATTAAATAACAACTAAGTTTCTTGTAGATAATCCTCACCACTATTAACACACTTACATCCAGGCATTACTCAACCCATCAACATGTTGCTGGTTACCATTGTCCCAGAAACAAACTATATTTGTTTTTCCTAAACCCACGGCAGATATGACCAGCTGCCTACTTACCACGTGTCCACCATTCCGTACTGTTACATCCCTTCTTCTTTCACCTGTTCCACCTCCTGCCCACTCTACTCGATGCTCCCCTCCACCAGCCCCCCCCACTCCTCACATCTTTTCCATTTAATCCAATTCCTTCTGTATCAGACATCCCTCCACCACCCCACCAGATTCTTCCCTGTTCCACTACCCTCCACCAGATACTTCGTTTCACCACCTCCACTAGATACTCTGTTTCACCACCTCCACCAGATACTTCCATGTTCCACCACCTCCACCACAGATACTTCCCTGTTCCCCAATTCCACCGGATTCTTCCCTGTTCCATAAGACTCTGCACCACATGACTCTCTTCTTTTTACTGTCGTTTATCCACCTCCACCGTGCGTTAAGACTGGTGCCACCTGTGCGCCCCCACCCCACAGCCAACAGTCCGGGAGAGAGAGGAGGGAACCCAGGCGATAAATTGCCAAACTGAAGTAACAGTTGTCACAATTAGATGCTTAGCTTCCATCATTACGACAAACTATGAGGAAGACCTGCTAATGCCTCACCCTCCTCCCCTGCGAACAGTGTACCTCACAACTATCGTATTCAAAGAAGTCAAACACAACCATATATTGTGACATGCATGAAATACTTCATAACCTTTTTTTTTCAACACTCACACGCAAGCGCCCACTCACATATAATCTCTCCAATAAGTGTGTAACTCATAAACCAAGGAAGAGTCCTGGACACCGTGGTAACAGTACTCACGAGCAGGTACAGTATACTGTAGTTCTGGCGTAACAAGAATCAGGCTGTGTACTCTGAGAATCGTAGACTTCTGGAATTTTGTGCATGTTCACTTTGCAATAATTGATTGTTTTAAGCAACATATTCTCATGTATGGCAATCAGTGAATCACAGGAGACGTCGACTTTGGTACTAGAAGTATGTAACTTAACACGTCGCCCCACCTACTGAACGCAGGTCACGGGGCCGGGCGGCGACAACAGTTAATTCACTGTCATAAAGTCATTTAAGGGGGCATCCCAGTGACACTGTGGAAACACCGCCACCACACCTGGAGTAGCAGCGGAAGATGGTGCCACACGTGGAACTGTGGGTGGGAGGTCTCACAAGACACACACCCTTAGGTCTTAAACCAACACCCGGCATACCACCGTTCACCCAGTCATAAACACACCACAGACACGCTCACATGACACACTACTACCATACAAGATTACGACGCCACTCACTAACATCTGCTCCACCAGTGTACCTCAGCCATGCTTACTAAAGTAGAAAATAACGAAGGCATTGCAGGAATACTTGTCCACCTCAACACACAGACTTACTAATACTTCTAGACCGACAATCGGTGTTCGCTCGATCACCGCAAGAAAAGACAAAAGGAACAACTTACGAACAAAAAATATTGATAGAGTACACAGCTCCGCAGACCTATTCGGAAAACTGAAAAATTACCTTAATTGTACTAGTACAATATCAATCCTTTATTTCTATTTGTGAAAGTTGTTCATGAACTGATTTACGAGGATAAGTCGACACAGACAGGGTGAGGGGGATCCTGTGAGGAGTGGGGTAGGTGACTGTCCCCAGTCACGTCCCCACATCATGCTGACGGTCGTCACAAATCACTTCTAACACGCCCTGAGGACATGTGACGTAGCCATGAGCAGTTACCCAATGATTCGAGACACGTTGAATGATTTAGTGAGAGGAAGCGAGTGGGACACAGTTGCATGCACGTGTCACACTGTGTTAGCCTCACCTACTGACTATAACCCATCACTCTCACTCAACCACTATTGTCGAATCTTTGCTGCTGATAATATCTTAATGGATCCTATGTATCTTTATAACCAGCGAGAACACAATATTGCGACCGACAGTGTAGAATATCCTCACCAGAGTGTCATGCTTTATCCATGTACAGTGAGGTACACTCTACAATAACATCTTGTACGTCTTTATTGGCCAGAAGAGATTATTTAAGAATGTTCCTCCATCACTTCATACATGTAGGTAAAGGGTAAGGGGTTCATACAGAGGGACCCAATACTTGTCTTCACCAGTGGCGGATGACACACAGAGGATTCGTGTGTGTGGTCTATCTTCCCTGACACCACACTCTTGGGTGGAGGGTGACGTAAAGCTTGTGAAGACTGACTAGTGCTTTGTTCTCACCTCACTCTTATAATCAATGGCCTAGAAACATTAAGGAAATCATCATTACCATACAGGTGATACCTTCTCCCTGGTACACCACATGTTTACTTTTAAGATTGGCAAACTTCCAGAGAAATATTTGAAACTTATATAAGAAGAAAGATGTGATACTTTAGTCATAGAATTAGGATAATAACAGAAATATTAACGAACAAAGTTGAGGGTAGGAGGGCCAGGGATGGATGAGTTATATAAAAACTGGGTCCCAAGAGAAGCAAAATCTAGGAGGATTGGTAAAACAGCTTGAGAACGTTTAGAGTGGACGACTGTGGTCGCCAACCCTCAAATTGAGGACGGTACTTTTGATTGGTTTCGGGAAGCGTTCATGTTAGGGATCATGTAAAATCATGTACTGAGAGCAATAAAGTTTTATTTAAAGTAGAGGTGAGAGTAGTAGATGCCAGGTGTGGCATTACCTGGAGTTCGGTGCGATACTTCTGTGAGCGCAGCAGGTCCGCGGTGTTGATGGGCGAGGCGTGTGACAATGAAGGCGGTCTGGCGGAGCAGTACACTGCGGCATGGAGTACACGGCCACGGAGAGGACGTGTGTAGCATGAGCGCGTGGTCTTGGCGCCGGTCCGGCCCCGTACACATTCTTGACCACCTCAGTGCTGAGGGCATGACCCAGGTCCGCGAGGAACTTGTGTAGCGGATCCTGAAGGAAAGACTCAGGAATGTTGCCTCGGACTGCCCCGCGACTGTCCCTCACTTCCAGACTGTCGTCGCCATCTACAGGAAACTCAGGTAATGACACGTCGGAAGTGCACCTTTCGTCACTGTCGGCGTCCCAAATGGTCGGCCGTCGGAACGGCGGCAATGGCGGCGCTCTGATGATGATGAGCGACGTGGCGGAGAGGAGGACGCTTTGGGGCAACGGCGGCGGCGATGGCAACAAGTCCGGCAGCACAAGGTCAGGACAGTACCAAAGTCACTGATGGGGAGGCGGGCTCATAACGATACTGGCTTTTCGAGCGGCGTGAGACGTCATCAAGAGGCAGAGGACGTGAGGCGCTGTGGAGCCCCGCGTCAGGGAGGAACAGCGGACGAAAGAGAACATCCTGACGACCGCCGACGTGACAGACGGTCACTGCTGGAAGGACAGCGAGGAATGACGAAGGCCGTTGATCCGACTGAAGAAGCACCGAGACAGAGAAACGCCACTGTCGAAGGAGGCGACGGAGGAGGCGCGTAGTGAATTTAACCAGGCGTTGCGCCTTCCGGCGCCATTTGAAGGCCAGCTGAAGCCGCGTTCAAGGGACAACTTGCTTGGTTCACCTTTTAGGTTGGGCTCACTCATACCACGCTCGAACATGTCTCTCTTCTGACGGAGTCTCTCAGCTCCTGTCAGGGGCGGCGCGGAGGCGACCACGGCAGCTACCATGCCCGGGCCCTGAGCCGCCCCACGCTCGCGGACGGCGTTGATGTCATCAGGCTCATCTGGCATCACAACGCAGCAACAACGTTAAGTCAATCGTTGGCGACGCAACAGGTGCGGCACCGCTCACAACACTAGTGTACACCACACTGACAGGTTGCAGCACCGCGCACCAACCACCTCAATACTAGGGGAGCGCAACAGCAAGACACGCCCACTCACCCGCCCCATCACCCACCCACCCACATAACTAGCTGATATCATGGCACAAGAGCATACATTATATAGCGTTCTACCGTGTCGAGATCGACAATAACATTTTGCATTTAATGATGAAATTAGTCATTAATGATTGAGGTCGGAAGAATTTAGAAAGTTATATTGAAGACTCGTCTTCCGCCTGGGTGCCTCCTCGACCCTTCCTCACTCTTGCCTTCCACTAGTAATGACACAAGAAAGCGGCCTTAGTAAAGGTCATTGTCAGCACCATTACGGGTCAATTGTCAAGATCGCTTAGACGCGAAACTGACACACCACAAAACCCTTGAAAACTGTGAATTATAACTCATGACAAGATACCCAAGTGATGCTGTCACGGGGGAGTTACAGGTCTTCACACTGACATGACCTCACACCTCCCACAACACATCTCACTCCAAGATAAACCTCAACACCTCAGTCTCTACCATACAAAAACTAGAGACACCGATAAACCCAGCTAGTGGGGTGAACCTCCAGACTATACAGGTGTGAGGAGGATGTTCAGGAAACGCCTCCGATTGGTTCTGTGCCTCACCTAACTTAAGTATTACACCCTCAACATTGTCTTCTAGGTCCATAAAATGTTGACAATATGATAGATAGATAGATAGATAGATAGATAGATAGATAGATAGATAGATAGATAGATAGATAGAATAGATAGATAGATAGATAGATAGATAGATAGATAGATAGATAGATAGATAGATAGATAGATAGGATAGATAGATAGATGATAGATAGATGATAGATAGATAGATAGATAGGATAACTAATTTATATTTACAGTACTGGAGCTCATTTCGAATCACAAAGTACTAAAACAGCCAGGAAAGCTATACTAAGAGGTAAAGTGTCAGGTGTAGAGGCGAGGGTCACCCAGATGAATATGTTTATGAGGGCGAGTAAGTCTAGACAAGCACCTACTGGGGTGGAACGAGCACAGAACTGGAGGCGTCAACAGAATACACGAGCAGGTGGAACAAAGAACTCGGCGTAGAAACACAAGCTTACATCAAACCCAGTCCCTGTTACCACCCACTGACAACTTGTAATTAATACACTAAGATGCAAAAATATAAGTGAAAAAATCTGCTACGAGGAATGGCGCCGTATACTATTAACATCTAGCTCCAACATGCCTCGTTAGTTACTCCCAGTTGTTCTTCCTCTTATACGAGTTCCTTTCTTATTAATACGTTACGGAAGAGCTGTGAGAACAACTGGATGTGGTGGAAATTGTTGGAGGCGTGAACCAACGCCGCGTCAGCCGTTCATCCGTAAAAGGCTTCAAGACGCTGCAGGCTATCAGCCGTCACGCCGCGTTGGTCTGTTTGGTACTAGATGTCGCCACCACCTTCACCACACCAGCGTCTTTCTCCTTACCTTATTATTCTCTGACTTACTTCTTGGCTGAGGTGTTGATTCCGGTGTCCATGAACATGTACGTGTCATGTGAACATTTGTGTTACCAATACCATTATGTTAATGTGTACTGTATATGTGAATATCATCGAATTCGTGTAGTATACGTTAATTATGTTCACAATTAAATAAGCAGAGAGAAACTAGACGAGTGTCAGTGTTAAATCTATCTAATGAGGCGTCCCCTCCTCTATACTGATTGTTTGACGGCGCCTTGTTGCTGAGGAGGCGAAGTGCCCCACCACACCTGCCTACAGTACCCAACACCACACCAGCATACATTTGCCCCAACACACCTGCCTACAATGCCCCAACACCACACCTGCCCAGAGATGCCAGCAGTATTCCATCTGAAACCACAAATGACTTACTGTACATAAATGGCTGCCAACCACACATCGTTAAGTAGTGCATGACTCAGAACACAGTCCGCTGCACTGGCGGAGTTTAGCCAGTGGTGACGATGTTTGTTCTATAAATAATTTAAGGGAGCGATGACTAAGACCTCAATGTTGTGTCATATTGCGGATAATGATGATCAATATATAAGATGAACTGTGCAATATATCGCCAGCATTACTCGGTATGTGTTGTAGTGCCGTACTGGAGACGCAGTGTGGTGGTCAGGGCAAATTACACTAAAAATTCACAACTGCAACACTAATAGCGGAACACTGTACTGTATATTGACCATAGAGAGATATGGATAAAAAGACAAGACGTGATGATCAACACGTATAAAAGTATTATCGACAGATCACGAGTTTAAACCCCAAATCCGGACGAGTGAAGATATACGAGTCTGTCATGAATTTGATAAATATAAGAACGTAATAATGAAGGAAAATTTGTAGGCCTATTGATCCATTCTAGGCAGTCCTGGTTACACTCAACACTTATCACTCCAACATCTGTCCAACCTATATTTGAAGCTTCCAGTAAGTTCGAGCTAATGATGATGTTCGGTAACTTGTTGCACTCATCCACAACCCTATTTCCAAACCATTTTTACCTAATTCCCACCGATTTTTTTTTCTACTTTAAAACAACAGTATTGTTATGTGATACAACAGTTAGGGAAACATCATACCTGCACTGTGAAGCAATGTTTGAGAATGCAAGTCAGAACACACCTCTTAATTTCAATACACGTACAGGTACATACATTGTGTGTGTGTGTGTATCAGAGAGGTGAATATATACCCCACGTGTTTAGAAGTAAACATCGCGGGGTAACAAGGAGAGGCTGGCGGTCACCATGCTCACACTAGACAGAGGAAGCAACGGAGATGACTCGACATGCCGTACTCGCGGCACGGTCAAGCCGCAGCAACAAGTGCGGTGGTGCAGCAGAGGCGGTGATGGGTGCTCACACTGGTGGTGCTCCAGGCAGCGCCTACAAAACAAGAGATGATGGTGACGACGACACACGCCAGTGATAAGAGGGAGGTGTCCGTTACTGGCGGAGGCAACTGCCCCACCAGTCACCCAATAACATCCTCCTCGACTGACTCATTACTACAGTTTAAACACATATTTAAATTACAGCATAATATTATATACCTTTATTCTTAATAATTTCCGTCTTTTGATTTTCATTTTCTATACTAAATATGGCTTTAATTATCGTCTATATGACTGACATCGTGTAAATAAACGATACTGTCTATCACTTCACTTCCTAAAGAGTAGTTGGACTATTAGAATCATTTACGAACCTTCATAAGAAGTGAAAATATAGCTATGTTAATTGATAACGAATGAACAGGTAACTACATGACTTAACAGTAAAGTACTCTGGAGTTCTGAAGACATTAGCGAGGCGCACGTGTTGCCAGCCGGGAGAGGCGTCCATGATCCCGTTGGTACAACAGTTTAAACTGGACTCATTCAGTGAAGCTGCACTAGGCGGGTCCAGGTATGGCCACCCAGAGTTAGGTTGACTGTGCAATGCAGCAGTGGCCAGGAGTGCACTGTAGAGACAATTAAATGACTGATCCACTCCAACATGTGATCTTAATGTCAAGAAGAGTATTGAGGTGCATAACAGGTGAGGAGATAAACTGCAGTCAACACAAACCATTGAAAATCTCATAAGTTTGATGTTTCCCTAAACCTCCACCACAAATAATACACAATTCTCCAACAACCATCGCCACCACCGCCCACTGCCTATCACCACCGCCAACGCACGAACCACCACCACCACCAACTATTCACCACTACTTATCAAGTTACTGCTTACACCTGCCTCCCAAGTCCTTCCAACACTCTCCTGAGTAATGTTCACTCCACCACTATTAGTAGCCACACACCTACATTACTAAGCAACAAATACACGAACACCATCATGTTCTCGCTCATTTGGTCTCTTCACCCAAAGCATCTCTCTCTCGTATAAAACAGGCTCATTATAAGGCATGTATCATCTTTCCCGAGGCAACAAGAGCCAAGCGGGTTCCGAGGACTGTACAGAAGACGGTCAAATAGCGGATCATTGTTATCGAGAGACTCCTTGTTGGACACGATTTTTTAACTCATCTCGTTGTTTTGACTTGGAGAGTGCCCTGCCTCATAGAGATTAATATGGTTATTACCGTTTAATAAATACTGTAAACTAAATGAGAATAAAAGCAGGAACATAGTAAATACTTCATCCAAACATCCCCCAGTCACTACCATGGTATGTATATAACTAACTACAGTCTTGTACTATAAACATGGTAATAAAGACCATAATTTAAAACAATTTAGTAGTTTTTACTTGGTTTAACTAAGGCTTCGTTAAGAGTGTGTGTGTAAGTCTCTTGATAAGTGTGTGTAAGTCTTTTGCTAATTCTGTGTGTAAGTCTCTTGATAAGTGTGTGTGTAAGTCTTGATAAGTGTGTGTATAAGTCTCTTGATAAGTGTGTGTGTAAGTCTTTTGATAAGTGTGTGTATAAGTCTCTTGATAAGTGTGTGTGTAAGTCTTTTGATAATTGTGTATGTAAATCTCTTTGAGAAGTGTGTGTGTGTGTGTGTGTGTATATAAGTCTCTTGATAGTGTGTGTGTAAGTCTCTTGATAAGTGTGTGTGTAAGTCTCTTGATAAGTGTGTGTGTGTGTGTGTGTGTGTGTGTGTGTGTGAGTCTCTTGATAAGTGAGATGACATTTTGTGAGTGTTATAATACAGTCACATCGAGTGAAGAAATGTCTAAGTTCCATCAATCATCATACATGTTTCAACACTATTGCCACTCATCACCACTCTACTCCAACTATTGAACTGTTTAACAACTACACTGACCAACGTCTTGTACAGTTAATGAACGGCCAACCTAAATAACCTAGTTCAAGTTCAAGTTGGATAAGTTTAGGTTTAGGAGATAGGAAGAAACTGGTTAACAAATAGGGTTGGTGGACGAGTGGAACAAGCTTAGCAACCTTGTAGTAAGTGCGGGAACTCTGGAAAGTTTCAAAGGAGGCTAGAATGATTCATGGATGATAGAGAGTGGTAGTAACTCTCGACAGGAGCTGCCATGCACAGGCCAACCGGCCTTGCAGACTCCTTATTTTCTTATGTTTTTATGTTCTTCTTATGTTCTAGTCCTATAGTATAGACCTATACCAATCACGTCCGTCGCTACACAACCAATACCCATTCATTTTATAAATAAAACTACTACTGCGATGTCGCCGTTTGGAGACACGGGTTACCACATTTCGCAGCTGTACATTACTATTAAATTACCCAAACCATATAGCAAGGTGTGTGTGTGTGTGTGTAAATTACTGACACCAACAGGAGATGAAAATGTATTCTGTAACACCGTCATACAGGTTCACATTGGTTCAACATATGTACGTAGACAATTAAAGTATCAAACAACGGAGACAGTGAATCAATCTTTACCGCGGATAACAGTTAACAGTTTATTTGCACTGGGTTAATTAAATTTGTGTGTGGTGATGCTGTCTTGACTCTTGACGCACAGTACTTGGTTCCGTCAACACTCGCCTCTACCCCCATCAACACAGGTCTCACCCCAATCCCACCCTCTTATCTGTGAGTTGTGCCTGCTGTTGCCCCACGCCTCCACGGTGACGTACAGTGAATGTGTAAGTACCAGGTAATACGGGAGGGTGAAAGGTTGAGGGGGACTCAGTTTTATGATGGACGGTGAACTATTACTCTACTACCGAGATCATTATTTTAACCAACTGTATTTTATGACGTCATGCCTCCCGTAGCAGAGGGTGGTCAAGGGTGAAGCAGGAGTGTGTGTGTGTGGGTCATCCTCACCACACACATCCTCAACACCATCCTCCGTGAGCAGCAGCACAGGCTTCACACTATAATGGTAAACTAGATAGTGTATCCTGCAGGTGGGGTCGGCCCGCTCTTGCTGCAGGGGAAGGAAGGCCAGGATCCAACACCTGCTGCAACCAACCTGCCCTGTCCGGACGTTGATCTCTTGATGAACAACACAACCAAGTATCAAAAACACGCGTCACTCTTGTCGGACTGCAGAAGACATCAATCCACACGCGCGAGTTTTAAAATGATGTACTGCAGGAAAAATATTAAAGAGACAAAGACAGAGAGCACCGAGGAGGAGGTCATGAGGAGAGCCTGCCACGTGACCTGACCACACACACACACACTTCACCTGGAGACTTATCACCCTAATATTGCAAATAAGTTTTAATTATACTTATGTGCTATCCTCACCAACTGTGTATATATGGCGAACTACGTGAATCTTGACTCAATAAATTCAAATAAATTAAATCAAGATAACTCCCAGGTAGTGTTAGGGTGTTTAATCATCAGGCGAAAAAAGCCTGGGTGGCGAATCTTAGGTGATCCAACACATCTGGTGCATAACAGATAATGCTAGTCCCGTATAAGAGCCGGTGGACTATGTAGGGCAGGACGCGTTACAGGCAGGCAGCTCTCACTGACCTTTTCATCTGCATCTCTCCTCCGCTCCAATATGCTCGTGAACACTATACTTGACCTGAGAAGGGCAGGTGGTGGGGTGCACGACCTGCCTCCCTGGGTCAGCCTGGTGAGCCGCACACCCACACGCTCTCCTCAACCCACCGTATATACCACAAAGACTTCCTAAAGCTCGCCATTCTCTTGATCACAATACTTAACATGGCACCTGTCTTCCTCCATCACAATGTAATTTACTGCCACCAGGACAACACTACACAGCTTGGTCATGCTAAGACCTGAAGTAGTCTGGCAATATTTCACAGGTATGATAATAAAAATTAGTGTATACGCATGTGTGTGAGCGCACACATGTACAGAATCTCCGTAACATATGGCGTTGAGGGCAGTGGGAGTTACTGAGGAGCAGGTGTGTTGGGTGACGGCAGGAGGAACAACTGTGTGGGTGGCCGGGGCGGCACAACACATGCACCAGCGGCGGGCCATGACCGCTGGACTTCACCAGGTGGTCAACCCCCACTGAATGCCCCGCTCCACACCCACCATGCGCCGTCCCTCACTCATACCTTCATACGGTGACTCAGAACAAAACTTTTTCAGGCCGTGTGGTGCCACCCTTACTAACCCCCACCCTTGCCCGGTCGCATGACCTTCTGTACTACTCAACATACACAGACTAACACACAGCAAGTCCTCAGCCAGTACTCTCCCCTTGTACCCCAGTCATCCACCCACTGTGGGACGCTAACCACTGGGATATCCAGACGGTGTGTAATTGTTATCTTGTACATCATTAAGACCTCGTCCGGAGACTTGTGCCCTTGACTGGTCACGTATTGCGCCCTTCATAATGTGTATCATCAGAATCATGTGTCGTGACTATACCATCAAAACACACACACACACACACACAGGTTACTTGAGGAGTGTGCCGACAAGACAAACAGACGGGTGCAGCTTGAGTATTGCCCAGAACAAGATGAACACGGCCAGTGGTCTTGACCAACCTTTTCACCACACCAGTCTAGTCCACCTGAAATATCTGGCCACGCTTGCTTGCTTAATTCCGCATATACCTCTCCTCGTGCCCTTAGATCCGGGTTCATGATAACTACACGTTTATCCTGCATGATTGTTGAAGGGTGTGGACTGGTGACAGATGGGTCAATCACACCCTTGGTTAGGTACTTGGCCATGTCCGTGTTGTAAGTGCTATGCTGGCATAATCTCGCTACGTATTGTCTTAACGATCGATTTGTTTTTAAAGTTCATTTTACAGTTTGGAATAAAAATACTAAAACGAGTAAAAGAAATAATAATAATAATAAATATGGAATTAAATCCCTTAGAAATAACGTGACTAACGAAGACGAACAAGGAACAGTGAACCATACTGTAAGTAACTATCCTGGAACATCATGAGAGGAACAATCCACCGGCTCTCCCACACCTATTGAAATCAAGAGAAAAACAACACTATTTTTTCCTCCAGCACTGGCAGTCTTACACAGGTCATGGTACCATCCAATATAGACTTAACACGCGTCTTTTATAGGTCCGTCTGGTAATGCTGTGTAAATATGGACGGACATGTTATTTGGCTGTGGGAGGAGTGAGGGCAGCAGCAGCGTGTTCAGCCACCCTCCTGCCACTAAAGCTAAAGTCACTACTCCTCCGTACTTTCACTGCCATCAGATTTAAATAATTTATTCATAAATGGGAATGTTTGTTCAAGACCAGGTAGAGCAGTTTTACACAGGTACCAGTATTATGAAGTAGTACAACCCTCTTCCCCTCCTCTTATCCACACAGCACAGCCGCCACAGTCTACTACAGATACTTAGTTGTTTGTTGTATACTAATTAAACAACTATTATTTATTATACTACAATGTTTCTCGCCGCTTTATGGAGAAATTTACAAACTGTGAACTAAAAAACATGTCGACATACCTGGGTTACCAGTCAGTACACTAGCACCCGCGAACTGTGGAAGACTCCATAGTTGCTCTGAAGCTTCACCAAATGTCGACCTTAACTAAAGAGACAGAACAATCGTACAAAGTCCCACTAGAACACCCATTAATATATTTACGGAAAATTATTTGTAAATTTCGCGGTGTTTTGTAACGGGTATAACCATTTATCTCAACACCCGGGGACCTGTTGGGCTCCACTGAGGACTTGAGGCGGACGCTGTGGCCTGATTGTGTTGGCCACTGTCAGGAGTCCAGGAATTCCTATATTCTACAACTTCGAGTAATGTTTACCTTCCTCTTTTGCTTCAAGTACAATAAGTTCAGTAAACAATGTATTGTTCCTTATGATCTGGCGTCGTTATGGGTGTGGGTAAGAGTGGTAACCTACACGGATCACCTGAGGTTAGACACCCAGCTTATTTCAGCTTCTTTAAACCTCCCAACGCTACCTAGAGGGTTAGGTTAGCATTACGTGAAAAAATAGCATGGGTGCCTAATCTTCAGCTGATCCGCCCTAAATTATATAACTTGACATAGCTCCATCTCTTTGGTACCGAATGTAGGGCGCTTGGGACACCGGACGTTCGGTTTGGGCAAGCAGGGTGGTTATGACCTAATGTAACCTAACCGTGACCAACGTCCGCTCACCGTCTTGGCCTTGTGTGGTTTATATTGTTAAGTACTTATGAAAAGCGAGGCTGACGACCCACTATACTGCTATTAAGATAATCAATTTAACACTAACATAGCGTTGTGCGTAATCATCATTCTCTTTGACAGTTCGTATAATTACCCTTTACAAAACACCAAAGGTTCAGTGCGGTTCCCATCTATGACAGTACGAGATCGTATGTAACAGGCTCACGTAGGTCAAGTTGGAAATAAGGGTGTCGTGGCATTACTACACCTGTGACTCAACCAGATAACTAGTGACGTTCTTTTAGGTCAAATTATCGACAAATATTTAAAGGATTATTACTAGAAATATCAGGTCGGGTGTACAAGTGCTGCCAGGGTGACGTGTGCGGGCCCACCACCAGCTGAGGACACCCTGATGTGCCACAAGTGTTCAGAGAGAGAACACGTGGGCCATTACCAACACTTGCTGACTCACCATGCGCCTCCTTACCCACCATCGCCACACATTTCTCTACACTCACAAATTATACGAAATTACTGACAATTATGGAGAAAAATTCCTCGATAATAATTGACAAAATCTAGCATCTACTCGTGGGTCTTGGTTTATACCGATTAAGAGACGCTGTTCTTCATTTAAAATTATATCTCAAATGACAACATGAAACAAACAAGAAAAAAACATTACTGAAGAGCTCTATAGATGTAAATTAAATATAATATAATAAAAACAAATATGAGTAAATATATGTTCAATTCTCAATACCCTTTGAAGCGTGCCAGAAGTTGCAAAAGTGTTCAGTGAATATAGCTCGGAACTGTACGTCAGTTGTGATACTCGTGATTTATATAATTTCATATAATCGTAACAAGTTCTCACAGCCGACAATATTTAACATATGGCAATCTTGTGTTAAGGAAGGAACCGAACCGAACCGAACCGAACCAGACCAAACCGAACCGAACCGAACCGAACCAAACCAAACCAACCTTACAGAGTAGCGCTGAGGGTTGGGATGACGTCACCACGGAAATGAGTGAAAATTGTGTGTGGGCGAGACAAGGTAACAGTAACACCCGGGGTGCCCCACATTGTAAACTGACACACACACACACACACACACACACACACACACACACACACACACACACACACACACACACACACACACACACACACACACACACCACTCAAAGAAAAGGTTCACACTACTTCATCACTTGTTACAGTGACGCATGCGTGAGATAATACTGTATGTAATGAATAGTTAAAACGTAATACAAGTTCCCGATGTAATAATAATAATATATTTGTCTATATTAGCAATAGGCAGTAAAAGGTAAAATATAATTTATATTTCTAACACACACATGGCATCGTCATTTACAAGCGAGTAGTGAGGTAAGACTAGCAGGACGCAGGTGGTGGACAGGACCGATACAGGTCCAACACGGGTACTGTGTAGTTGTCGGAGATCATCATCCTCGTACCAAGAGAATTTATGGTAGAGTAATACTTACACAATAGTAATAAAAACAGAAAGTACGTATTGTTAACGTACTGTATATGAGAAACCTCTAATAGTACTGGCTGCCTCAGACCACGATTACAGTATCTGCTCTGATATTAGACAATCGTAATTTACATGTTGACAATATTTTGTATTTGTGACTGCTGAACATAAACTCATCACCTCAGCGCTACAATGATAAAATTCCCAAAGTAAGTTTCAGGACAGAGGCAGCAGCCGGACCTGTGCCCCAATACATGCAGATCTGGTTAAGTGCCGGACGAGAAAAACTTACGGAGATCCTGACGGTCACAACTAAACAGAGCAACTGGCGTATAAAAAGAGGTCAAGGTGGTGAAGGCTCAGGTTGCTCCACTGCTTCTTAATATTGAGAATAAAACTGGAAGTGCAACATCAGATACAAAACAGAAGAATGAAAGGAGGAAATAATAAGTTCACGGGGCTTAATCAGGGTGGGGAAGGAGACACAGGTAAGAGGTTCAGACAGGAAAGAAGGGTGGGCTGGAGATTCGAAAAGGCGGCAGCTGAACACTCACCTCCGCCTCATACGCTTGTCTCTGATTACACTATGTTAGATTAGACTGGAATTATCTCAAACTGTTAAGTTAGATGGTGATAAGTTAAATAACCTCAGGCGAAGTAAAAAAACATTGTTGTGTCTGGATAAGTTCAGCCATGCAAAGCTTGGAGTAGTGGATAGTTTGGATAGGCTTATATGAGTTTAGACTGGGCTTAGACCGAGTTAAAGTTAATCTTGGTCAGGGAACCTTGAGTACCTAAAACCACCCAGGGAAGTATCCAGACTGGCAGTGACCTGTTGTCATTCATGAGCACATAAATAACACTGCCAGAAGAACCGGGAGGTAAAACTGCCACCACAACACACCTTACAGAGCCACACACAGCTTCCCAAAACTGCTCAAACATTGACCTTGGCTTACTTTTCCTCTCTTACCGTCATTGTTTAAAAGTGGAATACGTTAATGCATTGTGCTGCCTCAACATGTGCAACTGCTGGGAAAACTGGTGACCTCGCTCGGCCTCCTCGGCTACAAACAGCACTTCCTTTAAATTCTGATTTTTTTTTTGGGGATAAAAAATTCACTTTCGTAAGCCACATCCGTGAATGTGTAAATTATGGGGAGGGAAGACGAGGAGTTGTGGAGGTTAGGAGATGAAGATTGCTGGCGTGGAGGCAGTGTGGAGTGAGATAGGGGCCTTATCACTGCCAGCCTCTACCTGCCCTACACTCTCACCTACCCACCACAATTACAACTTCCCCTAACCACACACTCCAACCACTTAATTTTGACAAAGCTTTATTGTTACAACAAAAACACTTTGTCAGTAATGTATCTAAAGGAAAATTTCTCCATCAAATCCACTTTATGGTTCATGGACGAATAAACATTAACTCTGATTACGCACTGCTCTACTCAACAACTACATTATGATGCATTCACGCGTTCTTCACATATACTGTACAGTATACGTCTTAACAAATCCTGGACCTTGATCCTGTGATACGAACACCCTCACGATCCTTGCGGCTGTATCGTGACCGACAACGTGAAAATAAACATTGTAAAAATATTTTCAGCCGGTGGAGGTTAATATTATTACTTATCTTTATGAGCCAAATTTACTACATGTTGTGGGTTATACTAAAATTAAATTAGTTACTGATATAATCACAAGTAAAACATATAGAGTGAACAGGTACAACAGTGAGCCCAGATTTTTTTTTTTATTGGGCACCCTCCTACATCCATTTGTAATGTGAAGCGTATAAGCGCCCAATAGTGAAGAGTGCTAAGTTCATGCTTGCCTTTATGTCTCACGAGTTAAGGGCGTAGAAGCTAGGCCTGAAGAGTCAGTGGTTTATGTTGTAGTGGATTTCTCCCTACAAACGCTGTTTGTCGCTGAGTAGCCGACCCCGCGAATTCCCAGTGTATGCCTTGGTCTGGGTCAATCAGCGCCGCCATACATCACGGAGGTCAACTACTGCCACGCCTACCCCCGCTATTTAAGACCTGACCTCGTGGTGCCCTCCGTCTTCTTCTAGCTACAGCCGCAGCAAGCAACACCTTCCGCCGCTGCCTGGCGGCCCTGCTCCTGCCGGCGAGCATGGCGACCCACAAGCTGGTCCTCCTCTGAGCATCCTCGCCTCTACATCACGCTTGTAACCATGCTGCCACTTCCCAGCACCAAGCTGCATTGTACATCAATACAACATGTATACAGAGAGCACATTGTGAGTTTATCCTCCATCCCATCCTGAGTGTGAACCCAAACCTCACCATACCCCACAAATGGTGACCCCTGAGATCTGCACCACACAGGATGGAGGAGAAACAGATCACGCTCCCAGTCTTCAAGCAACATGGAAGACTGGCTTATCCACCAGAAGCAGCTCTCATCGGCTCTACAGCTACTGTCTCTACACCACAGGTTAGACACCCTAGAGCAGCACTGCTTCTCTAAGCAGACACCAGCTCCTCTTCCTGCCCCAAGCACCACGTCCTACCGACCCCAGCACACCGTCCTGCCTCAGACGCCGCCCCGGCCCAGCAGTACCCCCTGCCGCTCCTCCTGATGCAGCCCCTGCTCCCTGAAACGGCCCATGCGCCTGAGTGCGAACCACACACCCTCTTTTTCTCTCTCAGGTACTCCCTGCTACTGTCCTGCACCCTGCTGCTGTCGGACCCAGCTGCTGTCACGAGTCCTCATCCGCTTCTGCTGATGCAGCCCCTGCTCCTGACCCAGGCCCACACACCCCAGCAGGCGCATCTGACGACTTTGTACCTGCCGTGAAGGAAGCACAACATTCATCGCCTCCACACACCCTTATTCTCCTCTCTACTCCCACAGATATTGTGTATCTAGACAGTTGTCCCCTCAGCGGCCGCTAATCCACGCCATCGCCGTTCTGCCTCACATGTGCCATGCAACCCTGCAGACAACAAGTCTCCTACACCGCCTGGAGGGAAGGGGGTATTGTAGTGGATTTCTCCCTACAAAACGCTGTTTGTCGCTGAGTAGCCGACCCTGCTAATTCCCAGTGTATGCCTCATGGTCTAGGTCAACCAGAGCCGCCTTACATGACGGAGGTCAACTACTAAGCCACGCCTACCTCCGCTATTTAAGACCTGACCTCGTGGTGACCTCTTCTTCTAGCTACAGCCGCAGCAAGCTACACCACCTCCTCCGCTGCTGCCTGGCGGCCCTCACTCCCGCCGGCGAGCATGGCGACCCACAAGCTGGTCCTCCTCGGAGCACCCTCACCAACCAGCTCTTCTACATCACGCTTGTAACCATGCTGCCACTTCCCAGCACCAAGCTGCATTGTACATCCAATACAATATGTATACAGTGAGCACATTAGAGTTTCCTTTCTCCATCCCATCCTGAGTGTGAACCCAAACATCACATACCCCACAATGTCATCAAGTTATTGAAGCTCCAACAACTCACTGAATACGAATTCGGAACTTTCGATTTACACCAGGTACCTACTTTGATTGCTAGGTGAACAGGGACTAATGGGGGCTAGGGAAGTAAGTCCAAACAACTTCCACCGCCCGAATCGAACCCATGGCATCTCGCTTAGCAGGCAAGAACGGTACCGCTTACCACCGTCCCCCTCAGCCCAGACTAAACAAAGAGTAAACCAAATCATTCTGTGAGCGGCTGTAAACGGGAGGACGTCACTGAGACAGAGTGCATTTTGGAACAGCTGCCAACCACCAAATCACATATCAAAACAGTAAACAGGTGTATTAATGAGCGTCATCGTGAGGCAGTCACCAAGAGTAACAGCAACACCACACCAGGCGCCACAATACCCCAGATGTAGTAGCGAGTGTCATCTATTAGCAAACTAATATCATGAGGAAAACTGCCAGTCACCATAACACAGGCGTATAACACGGAAGGGCTCGACTGAACACACCCTGGTGGATGAAGTGTTTTCCTACAGTACAGAATTACAGATACACGTGGTGTGAAGAGACTGTGATGGTAGCTGCACACAGGGTTGTAATTAGCAGTTGAACTGAACAAGATTATGACTACAGTATATTTGATGCAGTCTGTAGAAGCTAGTAAAATGTATCAGGGCTGAAATCTACCTCTTGCCTCCTTTTAATGAAAGTGCTTTGATAAATCCTGACTGCAAGCCTGCAACCTCACCAGCCAAAACAATTAACACACTTGATGATGAACCAAGTATGACGTGAATGTTATCTCAATAAACACCCCTCTTCTCTTCATATACTGTACGATCTATTGTTTAAGAACCAAGATAGGTGTGCATGCTTACATAACAGTCACATTAGTCAATGCATCTCAGTAACTAACAGCTTCTTCCACCCACACACTTCTCCAATGCTTTATGATAAATTTCGAGCAAACCAATACAGTACACAGCTTTAGTTCTAGTTCAGAACATTAACAATCTCAACTATATATATATATATATATATATATATATATATATATATATATATATATATATATATATATATATATATATATATATATATATATATATATATATATATATATATATATATATATATATTCAAAACCTCGATTAACCGACTTCGGATTAACCGTCAATCCCGAACCCTAAAATTTTTTTTTTTACGGGATTAGCCCACCTGCACAGGTCACTGACCTACATCGGGGCCTGGGGGCGATAATGTAATAATATTAATATTAATAATGATAATGCTAATAATAATAATAATTATAGTAATAAAGAACCATAAAGAAATGCAAAATTAAAAAATCAAGATTGAGAAACAATATACAGTATGTATGTTGTGTTGTCAATAGTAAGAGAAACAACTGAGACCCTGCAATTATGTGTAAATGAGGCAGAAAGTCAGATCAGCAACCTGGGACTTGGTCACAATTTTTGTGATGCCATATGTTCTTTGACTTTTCCATTTTTATTCACGGTTTCTGTGCTGGTTCATATTTATTTACTAAAGGATAATGTTTTAAAGCAAATTCTATTGAAATATGAATGGCAAATGAACAAAAATTAATAGAGGACTTAAATGAGGTAGGTTAGGGAAAGGTACTTTGAAAATGTATGTTTTATTTCCGTAGACTTTATGTACTATTAACCGACCTTTTTTATTATCCGTCGGCCCTTCTCCCCATATGTGGTCGGTTAATCGAGGTTTTATTTTATATATTATATATATATATATATATATATATATATATATATATATATATATATATATATATATATATATATATATATATATATATATATATATATATATATAAAAGGTCCAACACTAGGTCGGGATATAGAACAAAACTTCCCATAAACTGAAGAGTTATGGTAATTAAAAGTATGGCTAGGAGAGCAATATTTACCTTAGGAAACAAACAAAGCACATCACATTCTGTTTTACTCTTTAACTTTCGTCACTAAGTTACAAAAATAAATTTTAATTACTTTATCTCTACTAGAAGGCTATCTTTAATAACATCTAGGCAATGCATACCATGTGACCTCTTAATACTGTATATACTGTATATACCTTTATAGTGTTATAGAGGGGAACACTGACTATGCTTCTTTGATATACATGATCAGAAAGTAATGTAAAGAAGGATAACTAAAGTCCATCTAATGAGTATCATCATGTAGGTCTGTCACCATCTGTCCGACCAAGTGTTTCTTCCATTAATGACACATAGATACTGTACGTATTGTATTTCAAATGCACTGTCTAATATTATGAGGAGTAATTACAGCCCTAAATTGTATAAAATAAATGACATAATGCACAAGTTTCTGTTTTTTTCTTTATAAGTTAATAGTTACAGATTACAGAAACTTCAAAAGTGTCATTGTCCAAAAGTGATTTGTAGAAGAGTTACTTGTGCTGTATTTGGGATTTGTATGATAATTTTGGATTTCCCTGCCATAACCTGCCCTTTTCCCCATTATATGTACCTGTACTGTAATTTAATTATTCATAGCTTCAGAAATGCATATCTTTACAACTATCACGTCAGACACCCCAAAACAAAAACTAATTAAAATAGATTTGTACCACTCTCATGAATGATCAATTAAGCACTGAAAAAGTTTGATGCCTGCAGATTGACAGAATACTATCAGACTTGACCCATGTATATCTGTGCCTTCATAATTTGATTATCCTTTTGTTGACAACCAGATGGGGTTACTCCTTTTTCAGAGAGAGTGAGAGAAACTATCACCCAGGTTTCCTTTACTGATTAGCCTTTTAGGGTGAGGTCAATGTGAACTACTGTAGCTTTGTTTTGTTTAAAGTAGACCAAAGATCAGGCTCACAGGTGAAGGTAAAAAGAGCTAACTCGAGGTTTCATAATAGCTGGTAATTTGATCAACTTGATAAAAAGAGTTAAATGTGAAGTAATTGTCACAGCTACAGAGTTTTGTTACAATTGGTAGGTCTGTTTTCAAGGTGTCTTGTAAAATGTCAAGGTTTCTAACTAAAGCCCAAGAATTCTGGCCAATATCTTCAAAATTAAGTCAATTTTTCCCTGCTTGCTTAAACCAGTACTGTACCAACCCAACTTTATTAAAATTAGTCAACTCATTTTGAGGTACAGTATTCTAACAAGAGTTGTGACATTGGAGAGGCTGAAGTACAAGTTGTATCACACATCAGGTCCCAAACCAGGTAATGATGTTAGTCATTCTTACTCAAAGCAAGGGTCAAAGACTATATTGTAAGTAATGTACGTATTATTCATTTACATCATTTTCAAGTCTGCCCAGTGTGTCCAATCTCTCAAGACTAACTCTAAACTGAGCAGGGTGTTGAACACTGTCTTCTGTTTTCATCTAATCTCTAACTGTTTAATGTGACTGTACAGTATTACTGTCCTACATTTTCTATGCACAGGTTTTATAAAGTATTTCCAATGTTTTTGTTTTTCAAAATAAGTGATAAAAGAAAATTAATGGCCAGAAATGGGCTATTCTTTATCAAATCAATATAAACCTGTAGTTGCGTAACTGTGTTATTACCCAGTAAAATTCTCCCAAGTTTGGTGATAAACTTTGGGATACAAAGAAAGAAAAAAAAATACAGTAGTAATATATGGACTTCATCAGCCATGTTTACAATCAACAAATTACAAAAAAATTATGAGGGCCAATCCTAATATTCATATTCATCTTGTGTTGCTGGGTTGAGGAACATTGTTTTTCTAGGTGGGAAAGGAGAGTAATCTTTATTTACCTCAGGGGTTGTGAACCTCTTGGGGTGGATCAAGGGGGGTGGGGGTCCTGGGGGTACAGACCCCATCTTTCATCAGAAAATTGCAATACTTTTTCTTTAATGTAGTATTGTACTCATACATTTTGTATAGTGAAATCTAATTCCTATTGACCCCAGAATATCTCCTAATATCAAGTGCACATGGCCTCAAAATGCCCAAGATGTTGGTTCCCAACCACAACTCCAATCTGTAAGAGTGGGTTGGTGATATGGAGGGCAGCCAGCCATAAAACTTGCTTCATATTTGCCAGATAGAAACCAGGACACCGAGCCATCAGGTATCATGAACAACCCATGCCAGTATGGAAAATGCCATAAAAGTGATGATGTGTGGGTTTGTGGGGTCACTCACTACCCTGATGTTTGCTGAGTTACCTGGGATTTAATCCCAAACAATCTAATGTTCAGTAATGCTTTACTAACCTCCAAATTTTACCAAATCTGATGATAAAATATTTGATGCTTTCTCTGTAGTGAATACCTGTAGTGCAATAATGGAAAACTGAGGAGAAAAGATGAGATAGACAGAAGGAAGGACCCTATACTATAGTCATTTACAGTGAAGCTGGGAGGATTAATAACTGCAGTTGACATAACCTTGGTATGATGGAGATCATAAAACATTTAGGCTTCACTTCATAAGGAAGCTAGCATTATTAAAAATTATGTTGGTAAATTAGCAATTAAATATGCCTGAAGAATAACTGTGGATCATGAACAGTGGAGTAATTTCATACATGATGTGGTAACGTGAATGAACCTGACGTCTATCTTTGAAACACAGTGAATCAATGTGGATGATAATGATATGATACTTTTGCAAACCACATATACAAGTTGAAGATATGAGCAGGTATGTGAGGATAGCCCTGGTTGTTGCCTCAGCTCTTTCTTTTCACCTTCAACACATGTATTGTGCCTATCTCCTATTAGTTTTGCTCCTTTCTTTGAGGTTTCAGTACTCCTTGATTTACTCCAAACAAAACTGAGAGATGTACTACCAACATACAAAGAGTAATATTTTCTCTGGTGTTCCCAAATCTTTGACTAGTTTTTTCATATTTCATCAATTTCTCTTAAATAACCTGTTGGTGAGTCAAGTAGTGAGTAAGCAAGGTTACCACTTTTGAGTAACCAAAAGGCCTCTGTCTCAGGTCAGGACCAGCCACATCAGCCCGAACTCATACAGGGTCACATTCACACACAAATTACACATTTCTTTATTTTATTTTTCTGGGAGGGTGAAGAGTGAGGACATTTTCAAAAGAAAGGTTAACTTTTTTCGCCAAATTTTGACAACAGGTAGTATTTTAATTTTTTTCACTATTTCTAGTAGAGGTTTATACAGGTGCTGTAATGCACAGTATTGCTATCAAGAGTACAGTACTGCTGCAATGCACAGTATTATTATAATTTAGCACTTGTAGTATTTAGTAGTGTTTGTAATTTACAGTACAGGTGTAACTGAAGAATTCATTTTATGGCTTTGGTCCCCAAACTATCTAAGTCGGGTTTATTGTATATATATATATATATATATATATATATATATATATTCAGTTTGCTTATCTTAAGAGGCTTTCAGACTGGAAAGGGGTAGAAGGATTATTTGAAGCCAAACAGACCTAACTCATGTTGGAGCCACACTGGTGGAGGCAGTGGTGCACTTTAAATTTTTTAAATTATTTCTAAACTTTCCAAATTAAAATGTACAGTTTTAATTCATTCCTAATACACAAACACCCATGTAAGCATAGAAAATGGCTGATAAACAATGATGATTCTGATCTTTCAAATGTGTGTGGTTAATTTGACTTCTTTTGTGGTACTGGTAAAATGATTCAGTTATGATTGTTTGAATAGTATCATACCAAAGAAGTACTGATTAAAGTATGATGGTTTCAATACTTTCCACTGTGAATTTCACTCTAGAAACCTCTTTTGTAACCAAATTATACAGCTATTACCATAAAAACATAACCTGAGAGAACACGTTAATGTTTCTTTTTCAAATGAATTTTGTCCCAACAACATTTCAGGACTCTTCTAAGAATTTTCAAACACATTTTGAAGAAAAGGTGAATAGAAGGAAGGAATGGTGTTATATCCTTCTAGTCTGTTGGCATTAAGTGGACAATAATCCAAAATCAATGTAAACACATTAGGTAAGATGAACTGTACTTACTCCAGAGAGACCTAGGCGATATGATGAAGAATCTAGGTCAAGATAAAGCAATTGATTCTACTGCAGCCTCTCATCCAGAACTGGCGCTGAGCTCAGGCCTCGAGTGAGCTAGGACAGCAAAGCGCTCTGAATTCACTATACTGAAGATGTTCTGGAAGCCTTGTGCAGTCTTACATCTAATATTTGGCACCTCGAACTGTAACAAAGAAAAGATTATTTTGTAATACTTTTCAAAAGTAATGCATGGTGGAAGCTGTTAATGTGGTAGAGGAACTACTTTTTACATTGCAAGAATAAGACTAACTAAACTGTTTCCAAACTAGTAAACAGACATTCTGGCGGGAAGAATGTACAGGTACAGTATTACCATCTTAAATATTTATCCTCTAACCCTGAGTACATAATGGCCAGTAACTGACCAACTCTGTCTAGCTGTGGAAAAACCCTTGCTCCCTCATTTGGCAAAAACCGTACTGTCCTTGTAAGCTTAGTTTTTATTACTGTATATTGTACGTAAGTCTATATGGACCAGACCACATTAGGCACTGAGTGGCCTAAGTACTGTAGCTATGGTAGGAACACATTAGTAAGAGTCATTCACAAATTCTACTGGAAATTTCTTTAACAAATGAAGCAAATTCAATATGATATATTCAATGATATATTGCGTAAGATGAAAACTGTTTTACTGCACATACTCTAGTAGCTTAACAAGAGGCACATTCAGAAGAATATCTTCACTAGAATTATTGGTCTTGTTGGGCATCATCAGGGAACCCTTTGGATCACACAGTCCAGCGTTGTGTTGAGGTAATAGGCAATGCACGAATCTCAACTTACTCGACGTAAATTCTCAATTATACCATCCTGGAAAATAAATAATTTTTTTCTAAAACTGTGCTGTACACAATTTCTTTTCAAATATGATAACAGATATGTACACACCTCTCACTAAAATCCACAAGATGATATAAGTACTACATGTACTAATAGCTGAGCTCCAATCACAGTGAGGTCATTTTTCAGGAAACAAAAACAATAAATTAATGTAAAAGAATTCTGTATAGTACTTAAACCCAACAAAAAAAAGAATCAAATTTTGTCTTCATTTGGAGTTGTAGGTCTATAAATTAACATTACTTTTAAACTATAAGAGTTGAGTAAAAGTACAGTACAAAAGTTTTTCAACCAGGAAAAATATTTTCCTAAATTGAAATTATGACAATTACATATTGCAATATGGACTGAAAATTTTAGTCAGTGTAACTCATTACTTACTACAGAATTTAACTCTGCAAGCAAACACTTTTGCGCTTGATGCCTGCTGTCCCTTGGTGGAAAGCTTGATAGAGGATGCCTTCGTATGACTGTGATCCTCAATACCCACAACTGATCCACTGATGGTGTTGCTGACTGGACCTCGGCTAAACACAAACAGCCTATAAGGTTTCTGTAATAGACATGAAATTTTGCAAAATTAACACCACAGTAGTTATCAATTTAGGAAAATGTTTAATGTCTACACATGTCTTAAATACTTGGGGGCTATAGGTACTAATGCTACAGCACTGTACTTGTTAAAGACTCAGTATTGGTTAATCTGCTGGATATGCAATAAAGAGGTCATTTAGTATACTCTACCAACAGTTAAGAGGTTCCTATATGTCAATTTTTGGCATTAGCATTCTTTAACTTTCTCAAAGATATAAGTATACACCTAGAAGTATCTGTCAATGGAGATACAGTACCATTTATCAATATCTAAAACACTACTAACTGCAATAGAAAGAATAATAATGCATTAATTAATCCATATTTCTACTGTATATGATGACACATGTTTGCTGCATCTTCTCAAACTTACTCCCTCAGCCAGTGCTCTCTAACCAAGGGACTCTCTTTACACTAGTTCCACTTGTCTCACATAAATCCCTCTTTATACCTAATCATTTTTCCCATCACTTCTTCATGTCCATACTACCTTAGCTTATTGTCTTGACTTTATCAAAACACTTCCTTCCAATTTCCATATCTACTACTGTACAGTACAGGTTTCAATCTCTTTCATTCAAATCCCATACACTATTTCATCCATTCTAGTCTGCACACTCATGTCATCACCTTTCCACTTCCAATTGTGATTCTATCCACTACTGCCACCTTACTGCTCTTGAGCTTTAAAGGCAGTCATACCTCCTCCTTTACCCGTCTTTATTTCTTCCAATTAACATGATCCCAAAAGGATAATTCCACCTCACTCTCATTTGTTATATTTACCAGATGTTGAAAATATTCACTCTGCTCTTGTACTGACTCTATTACTGAAATACTGTAAAGCCTCTCTTTCACTCTCAACTGCCATTTCCATTTGTTGGTCTTGGTTTTTCAGCCAATACAGTGTCCTCCAGAACAGATTCTTGTTATCTTTAAAACCATGTATGTAACAGCCTTTCCATCATTTATCTGCTCATCTTTGTATTATTACACAATCTTCTACTTTCCTTCAAATTTTCTGTACTTCTGCCTTCTTTTAATCACTTTTCCTTATAAGTGACATTCACATACATCTCTTCTCCTTGTTTTTCCAATTATCTTGTATCCTCACATCTAATATATATATATATATATATATATATATATATATATATATATATATATATATATATATATATATATATATATATATATATATATATATATATATATATATATATATATATATATATACACAGTGATTTCAATATAAATTTGAAGTTAAGTAATCTTACTTGTTGGACTCTTTTAGGAGTGCAGCTGTTTGTCCATGACAGGGTTTTTCTTGATGCCTTGAGCCAATGTTGGATGGAGTAAGAACAGGATTGGAATTTTGAAGTGTTGTAGTGTGAACTGATGTGGAGCTGCTCCTTTTAACAGTTGTGAGTACTCTAAAAAATAAAATAAAAACATTAGATAAAGTCTCCACAGTACACAGATGATGATAGCAATTCTGTGGTATAATCTGTGCATTTGACTATTAAGTTCAAGTTTTTTTTCAATTCCCTTTACAACTGAACTATGGGCAAATTTCTTCTCTTTTTTTTCCTTGTCTTCCCAAAAGTGATTAAGGGCTAGATATATATCCACTGGTGAATTATATTCAAGTTAGTGCTAAGCCATTGCTGGTCAAATGTTCACTTTTCTTAGCTTTTCCCTTCACCTGGATCACACATTCACAGACTATAGGTGGCAATGGTGTATTAGCATCCGCCTCTACACCTAAACACATTTCTACCAAAGTGGCTAAAATGTTGGCTGATTTTATTAATTGCAAGCTATTTAATGTATTATCTACTTTCAATAAACCATATTCTCAAAATTATGTAGAGAACACTCATATAAAAGGAATATTGTACAGACAAACTGAGTCACTAAAACAAGTTCTATTACTGGTTTTATAGACTTAATGCAAAATCTAAAAAAAAAAAAAATACAGAATTATTATATCAAATTAGATAGATTTCTTACTATTTGCTTTATCATTTAAAGAACAAGTTGTGTATATAAAGCAGACACAAATTAACAAGTGCTATAGGTAGCTGATGGCAAAGAGAAAAAAAAAAAGAAGACCAAGAAACTTAAAGATCTGGAACATAGCAACAGTTGTTTAATATGATGAATAAGAAAGAGGATAAACATAAAATAGCAAAAAACTAATGGTACACACCCCTGTTTTTGGAGTAAAGGTAGAAGGATATTGAGTCCGAGGTGAGAATGAAGAAAGAGTTATTACTGTACTGTGGGTGTGTGGTAGAGTGCAGGGGGTGGGAGTGGAAATGGTGTGATGGAATACTGTGCTAACAAAGAAACTCTTAGTGTGACGTCCTGTTGAAAATGGATATACAGTAGATACATAGTGAAATAATTACTATTTCTTCAATGATGGATGAAATCTTCTGTTCAATATAGTATCAAAAGATCATAAGAGAATGCCTCTAGCAACAATCCTGTGAAAGTTTAAAGTTATATAATAATTTTAAGAATTTAAAAGGTTGGAGAGCCATAACAGTATTATATAATTGTAGCAGGGGAATTTTTTTAACATATTACAAACATTTAAGTAACAGAAGGGTCTAAGAACTGTGAGAATTAATTACTTAAAAATGAACAAGTGCAACAAGTGAGATCATTAAGAGCGTGTTATGAGGATTATACCTTTTGCCCTTTATGTAGGGAAGAGGAAATTTAGAAAAAATGGATTCATGAATTAGTGTTGTCTGTTTAGGTAATAGGAAAAGACCCTGTTTAAATGTGCCTTAGATTCAATTACAGTATACAAAATACCATGGTTTTTATATGTTAGCTATGGTATTACAATAACTACAGCCATGCACAAACAGGGGAGCCAGGATTGTTTGATTTTTCAGTTTTAATTAGAAATGTAGATTAATTTTTACTACATATATTTTACCTATCTCTTTCTCTCCTCCTCCCACATAAGTGAAACATTAACCTCGTGAAAGGAAGAAACAATCACATACTGAGTTGACTTATTTGGGAGGGTTTATGGAGAAATACTCCTGGGTTCATTTGTCTTATAAATGACTTCCATAGGTAAACATTAAGGGCAATATACTTTAATACAACCATAGACATACCTCTATCTCCATAATGAGCATATAGTCTCTCCAGGAATGATTGATGGTACCAGGGAAGATTGCCTCCTCATCAAAAGCCATAGCAGTCTCAAATTCGATCAGATTCTATGAAGTCTATTTGAGATGTCCTAACAACACAGTTGGTGGCTTTGTCTATGAGGGGCAATCAGAGGTGCAGTACCAATTTCATCAGCAGCATCTCATACTCAATGTTTTTCCTGAAGCGAAAACTTGGATGAGAATTTTTCAATGCCTTCTAACAATTGTGATGTATAAATTTACGCATAGAAAAGAAGGCAGACTTATACATATAAACATTATCATATAACACAAAGTTACATGTATCCCATCACATGAACACTCTTTTCCTCCTCCAAAACAGCATAATTCTGTTATATTAAAAAAAAATAATCTTAGCATAATAATGATCACTAGAAGCAGAGTGCCACACAAGCCCACCTGGGCATATCTATCAGTCTGGAGCAGTAAAAGTGGTGTCATGGAAAAGCATCTGGAAGCGCTCTTGAGTGTAGTTGTGAGATCTTGGAGAAAATGAGCACCTGAGGTCCTCCCATGAAGCTGGATTTTGCAGGCCTGGTGCATCAACCACCAGTATGGAGTTGGAAGTGTGAGCTGACGTTGATATACACCTGAAATTGCACAGAGATTTCAGTCTGTCAGCATGTATATTTTGTATCATTTTACAGTGCAGTACAGTGATATCTCCATTAGCTGAACAGTTGATACAGAGCACTTCGGGGGTAAGAGATTTATAGATGGCTTGACTCTCTAAGCTGGAAAAAAATCTGTCCCGAATTTTACGGGTAATGGAAAAATGTTCACAAGTTCCAGAAATTGCCCATTACATCATCTCTCGGACCCAGAAAAATATCCCATCCCGGGATTTTTAGGGTAGTTAGGAAAATGTTCTCAGAATTTTCGAACATGTGTCCTGGAAAATCATTAAATGGTAGGAATTTTCTGGAAAATTCTGGCTTTGGGGATTTGTCGGAAATTTCAATTCTGGTATTGGAGTTCGGGTTGGGGATTCGGTTCTGATATCTTTTTAGCTCTTTATATCATGACGGTAACCATGAGGTGGCAGCAGATTTCAAGACTAGTGCAACTGTTACCGTTAAAGATCAATGAAGATGCAAAGGGAGGATAGAACTGTACTGTAACAGGACCTTTAACAATGGAACTGCGTGTTTCATCATTCTAACAATATACTGTTTTTGGGTTAGTTTAAAAATGTCTATACTTTTGAAGTTACTTGAAACCTTAATTGACATGAAGTTGTTTACTTATCCATGATGCAAAATCAATGAGGTTTATAAGAAATTGTTCTAACTGATGTCAAGGAAATAATTATTCAGTTAAACTAAGTAGAGGTACAGTATACTATTTGATGAGATTTCTGAAGACGTTTGCAAGAAATAATGTAATGTACCTAAACTAAGACCTTTTCATGAAATATTTATTATTCCATTAATGGTTAGAGAGAGAATGTGAGAAGTCTGTAAGAATAAACGTAATGAGAAACAAGATGGTTGTGGAAGAGAAAGAGGTTGGGAAGTGAAAGATAGAGAGGAGAGAGCAGGGCTGACGTATAGGACAAATTAATACAGTACAGGGTATTAAAACAGTAAGGAGTACTGTATGCAAATGTAATAAGTTGGTTACAATAAGGGAAAAAAAAACTTGTGTTGATCTACAAAACTGAAAATAATTTCTGTAAGACCCACCTGACTGTGTAGTAGGGAATATAAATCTGATGTACAGTATTAAGACACAAAGTCAAAGGTTTATTATTGTGAGAGTTATAGTCAAGGGAACTGGTGGTTAATGTCTTGTACTTAGCTCCTGTGCCATAATTATTATTAATGAAAAGGAAGTAATTTACTAGGTCTTTATATATTCAATGTGGTTTATTTTTAATCCAATTCAAATTTCATATCACTAAAATCTGGGTCTTTAAATACATATTTGGTAAACATGGCCATTCCTTTTCCCCATTCCAGAGAGTGTTTTCAGTTCCTATAACCTCTTTCCACTACTGATTAAATCAAAATAAGAAGGACAATACAGTACTGTACACTAAATTAAAAGTACTGTACAGTATCAACTAACCTATTGATGAGAGCCACAATGGCATTGAATGCTTCACTATATAGACCAGTTGCCATGCCCTCTAGAGCCTCCAGACCTTCAGGACGCCTCAGTGGGCCTCTGTTGGTGATGCAGTTCTGTTGGAAAAAATAAAAGTCATTGTTACTTTGCCCTTTACAAAACAAACTACAGTTGTCAGTTTTAGGTTTGAAGTTCTGATACTGTGAGAAAGACAAAATGTGAAATTCACTTCATAAATAATGCCATTCACAATGAAAGTATCAATAAGTTATTGTTCAATTGAAAGAAATATGTGAACTGGTGTAACATCTACTTTAAGGACTTAAAAAATTGTCTTCTTAAAATATGTATGTTAAATCTAACGCAGTACTGTAATAAAATTACTGCTTAATAATTCTTTACTTCCCGTTTTGACAGATAATACACATCAATTGAAAATATAGCCCAAAAACTTTATTTTTTTTGGAAATGTGAACTTCTACAGATTAGTAAATGATGTAACTGCATAACAAAGGTATTGAGACAGCTGTGAGAATTCAGCCAAATGTTGATGGGTGCATAATATGTAAATCATTATGGTTATGTTTCTAAGGACTCACAATCAGACACTGGAGAGGCATATTTTTAGCAATAAACAGTACAGTACAAGGACAGCACACAAGGTCCTAAGTAACGTGTTACCATGCAAACTAATATCATTAACTATTATAACCGCACTGCATGACTGAACACCAAACTGAGTTTTCAGAGAAGTGGTTCTAAACAACAATAAAATGACAGACTATTCACTGGTGAGAGCAGTGGGTAAGTGAAGAATTTTTTTTTAGGTAGAGGCTAACAAAGTGTGAGTCTTCAATGAATGGTGAATGACGGCCACAGGGAGACTACTGCTACATCATAGTCTATATCTCATTATGTAAACAGTGCAACCTAAGTCATCAATTTTTAAGGATTTTTCCATGAGTGTTACACAAGCTTCTGAGGTGACTTGGAAACTTTTCTCACATGAGGAGGCATGACTAAAGAGGTCAAGGAAGGTGCCAGAATGTCAGGGAATCCAAACACTGTACCTATCACCATAACCAGCATGTTGAATCATGTCAATAATCTCATCAAATGTATCGTGAGACCACTGAAGAGAGAAGACGTGAATAGTTTCAGAGAAATGCCTACCAACTCCTGTGATCCTAGGTATATCTAAACTAATACATAACGGGAAACTATTAAAGCATGTAAGAGCAGAATTTGCTATTACAATTACAGTATCTGACTTACACATGTGACTGAAAAAATGAAACATGTAAGAAAATTGGTGATAAAGTAATACTGTACAATTACCAGAGAAAGTTCAGAAACTTTGCCCATTCTATGTATTAGTACTGTACTACTGTATATATATTTTTTAAAGTGAAGTTTTTATTTTCCACTGTGGTATAACAAGTGCCATAAACTATGAACAAAAATAACTACTGTACAGGGTTATTTTTAAACAAAAATTTGTACTGACCTTTATAAATATGGAGTTACTGTACTACAAACAAATTGCTCACTATATAATTTAATGCAGAATTAAACATCAATAGATGTTTAATTTTAAAAGACTACCTCTGTAAATTGTCATTACAGTTCTGTATTGCTTCAAGACATCAACATTAGATGAGATAACATGAAATGCAAGGAAAAAGGTTGAAAATTTCAATGGCCTTATGCAATATGTAGGTACACTACAGTAGTTACTGTATAATCAAATAGAAAACTAAGTATCAAAAGCAAAAGACAATTTCTCAAACAGAATCTAAGTTAATATGATAAGCAATGACCTAACATTGGACACCACAGACAAACAAAGTGGCATCATCTGGGTTACACTCCTCTCCTCTTACACAAACTTCACCATTGAGATTTTTAAAATTTCATTGTCTATTTCTTGGACTCAGGATACACTGTTGCACCAGCAAATACTGTATTAAATGTAATAAATAGATTATTTTCTGTCTTATATTAGTACTAGGCTGACTGTTAAAGAGAAACTTTATACTGTACAGCACTGTACATCTGAAATCTTTATATAAACCTCAAGATTTCTAAATACATTACTGAGGCAGTTGTAAATAAAAGTTTAATATTAATTCACAGTGCCTTTCAATACCTGTACTGTGTCACTTTGTAAAATTATTAGCCCACAAGGCCTGTATGTAACTTAGGTTTGAAGGACTTATATTGTATTATCAAACTGCAACATCTGTTCAGCATCTATTAATTTCCACAGATATACTGGACTAACCTATACTGTACAAAAAATTTAGAAGATGGAAAACTCAGTCAAAGCTCAAAGTATCTACAGTCTGAAAATGATGTGTTTAGTTTTGTCAAATGAGGTACAGTTCTACCATAAGCCTGGAAAGAATGAGTATTCTTGATACTGTAATGTACATTACAGTATAATGTTTGCAGACCTGCTGGCCATAGTTACTTAGGGCAACAACACTACTGGGGCTAAGTGTACTCATGTATTAAAATTACAATTATCATTGGCACACAGACAGTCCAGATTTACATTTATGGTGGCCTGAAGCCTCTGTTCAGTGGCCTAAACATTTATACAGTATTTAGTTACACTCAAATGAACAACACACTTTAATAAAATTAACTGACTGATCAACTATGTTTATACAGTATACAGTACCTGTACATGTAAAATCTGTATATTAAAATTATTTAATTAACAACCTAAACAAAATGCCTTCCATTTAATGTACAGTATACTCTCAATTTCAGAGACCAATATAATTTAATAAAAAATTAAATACAGGTAGTCCAATCTCATCTTGTCTACAGCAACTACTGTTTCTGTGCTCGGTATTTCCCACAACAAATAGACCAATTTTGAGTGTTTTTTTTTAATACATCAAATTACCTTCACCAGATCATTTAAAATTAAACAGGATCAAGGACACAGAGATATAGAAGAGGTTGATATGCAAAACCCAAAAGCATCTCAAGTCTTTGTCACAGCAAGATTACTGTACTACAGTATTGTCAGTTACTCAGTAGTTCCACAGCTCTTTGTTTTGTGTCATGAACTATAACTCACTTAACTTCTGGTTGGCATTACTATAAGAAAGCAAAGCAATTTAATTACTGATGCAAATTCAATATCTATCACATTACCATCTCTCATATTGAGAAAATAGTTAAAAAATCAAAGGCATGTACTATTGATAACTCCTATACTGTAAAGTCATGCATACAAGTACACCTCACACATAAACAAACTTTCACTCAAAGTCAACATGTGTAAACATATACAGTACATACATTTGAAGATGCAATAAACATGAAGGTGATAACAAACCTGAATGAGGCTCTAGTAGAAGGTGTGGTAGGTGTGGCATAAAAGATAGAACGAGCCAATTCTTCAACTGATGTTCCAAGGAGGGTTGAGCACGCTGGGCACTGCCTGGCTTACTGAACTGGAACTTGTTACCAGTGGCAGCTGCAAGTCATAAAAAAATAAAAATGAGTACTGTACCCTGTAATTAAATCTAGACTCAGTGAAAGGGTGTACACAGTATTGCAATGATATACTGGTATATATATATATATATATATATATATATATATATATATATATATATATATATATATATATATATATATATATATATATATATATATATATATTAAATCATTATATATATATATGATAATATATATATATATATATATATATATATATATATATATATATATATATATATATATATATATATATATATATATATATATTATATATATATACACACACACACACACAATTCTGGTGTCCTGCCCAAAAACCTGGCTTTCACAAAAATAGAGCATATACCAGTAATTATTCTTTTTGAAAACTCAAAGTATATATAGAAAGACCAAAACAAGCTTTTACTTGAACCAAAATAAGGCAGATTACAATTTAATATGAAGAAATGTAAAGTTCTAAGGCTAGGAAATGGAAACAGGGTAACCAGCTATCACGTGAATACGGAAGAAATAAGAAATTAACTTGTGATAAAGATTTTCCGGATGCTGTTATGGTAAGTAGGGACCTAATATCTAGACAAAAATGTGTTGGTGTATGTAATAGACTAACAGGGTACAACTACTGTACTAGGGTTTATATACTAGAGCATCAATAACAGAAACAGCAGTGATATTTTATAACCCTGTTTAGCATAGTAAGGATTCTCTAGAAAGCATTCAAGAAGGATGACAAACCTAATCCATATTAGGAACCTTTCATGTCGATAAATATTTCAGAAAAGTGAATTTACATTCTCTCGAGACACAGAGCAAGGAACAAGAGCCCCTAAGAAAAACCATCAGTTAAAGTGCATAGTAGAGCAAAATCACCCCTTTTTTTAATTAAAGTTTCTTAAAGTTAGGTCAGGTTTTTATCCTAGAGGTATTTTGTCCTCGGAGGGATTTATTTGAGGATTTTTGTCCTACACTCAGCAAAGGGGTACCATGCTTGCTCCAACATTCAAGTTTGGTAGGCTTAATATTATTATTTTATAAGTTTATAGCAAAACTTACTACTATACTGTAAAATGAGCTTGATACATCAAGTTTATATGAATTTATTAAGAAGAAGTTCCATGAAACAATTACATGGCAATATCTCTTACTGCATACAATAAACACAAGCATACAGATTAGCACCATGAACAACATAAATGTTCAATCATACAGATTAACACCATCCATGAACAATAAAAATTTTCATGTTTAAAACTTATCCCAAGTGTACACAGACTACATCAAAGTATAATAGCCTATACTGTAAGCTGCATTTGTCAAGTGCATCATATATCAATATTTACACAACTGGGTTTGAACTTGGAGATCTTTCCTGTACATAAGCATGACACAAGAATAATCCACAAGACCCATTGCCCCTCCCAAACAGATGCCCATAACCATCTTATTGTAACAGTAACTATTCAGTACTCATGTGATACATAAATACCCATTGATCTATTATTATTCAACCATGAACCTCATCAGGTATGAAATAGCCTACAGTAGTTAGAAAAATACACTTAACAAATGTTAATCCATTTTACATCACCACATTTATTATGCATTAACTCCAAAAAATTAACTTTAATTATCTACATAAAAATAAAAATCATATAAAGCATAAATCTTATCTCTTACTTCTAACAGCTCCTGCAGTTCAAGATGATATATTGCTGCAGGACACTCAAATAGTATTCTGTTCATCAGGTGATACTCCCAGTACGCCAAGAGCAGCCCGATTCTCGCCCAAGCTATGCCAGCCTTTTGTCGATCTTCACTCTGTGGTAAAATTATAATATTCATGTTAGGTTAGTTGTTAGAGTAGCTTATGAAGACAACATAACAAATACTGTATTGTAGAGGTATACTGTGTCCATGTGTACCAAGGTTACATATTTGCATCAATGTCAACAAAATAAGGTATAAACAAGGGAAGTTACGGATTTCTTGCCAAGGCTGCATGCTTGACATTTTTAATTTTACAGTTGCAAGCTTGCAATGATTCACTGCACTTATAATTCACACTAAAAGTTACTAAATCTTAAGTTTATTCTAGTCATTAAACCTAGTTACTAGACTTCACAAAGCTAAAGTGGAAACTGGACTTTTAGGTGATACAGTATTAGAATTTAGACTAAATAACCACACCACCCAGAGCCAAAGATGCAAATATGATTATTCAACTGTATTATACAGAGCGAGCTGTGAAATTAACAGTCAGTAGAGAACAGTACTGAACAAATCACACAGGGATTTACAACAAACTACATCATGATGTCAAGCGTTCTGAGGACCAGGCTAGTTATACAAGTACTGTAATACACTTTTCGACAGAACAAGTGAGCAAATACACATGGTGATAATTATTTAAGGCCTGCTCATATCTATTCATGCCCTTGGCTAAGTAATAATGGGACAACAGTAGTTTTTAATAACACCTGGACAATGTACATGTATACGGTATAACTTATTTCTGTATTAAGGTCCAGTACCCTTACCCTTTGTAGTGGTGTCATAAGAGGTTTGGCTCAGACAGGTTGTCAAGGCCCAGTGATCCTGGAGGTCATTGTCTGCACCAGAGAGGAGTTGATAGAATATATGATAGTTTGGTTCCCCTTCAGGTCGCGAACCACTCGAGTTTTTTTGGCATGTACACCTGGAAGAATTATAGTCACAGTACTCATAAATTTCAGAATTTTATTGAAAATGAATCTTGTATGTAATCTGCTACAATAATTGAATTAAGAGAATAAAAATATTATAAAATAAATGATAAATATCAAAGCCTATGAATTAAGAGCCTCAAGTATTGATGGTGTAACAATACAGTACAGTACTGTCATCATCATGAATTTGTGACATATGACTGAATGTAGTCACAAAGAAAACAGCTCCATCACACACAAAGCAATGAACATTAAATTTTATGATGTGATTTGGAAAATGTGATTTGTCATATGAAAAAGAGTTGACATGAGCAAGTAAAGTAACTGAACAGGCTACAAGTCGATCTTTCATAAGACTTTATAAATGATAAGAATTCTTACTTGTACTGAAGCTGATGCAATTTGTCCAGAGTGATCAAAATCAAGGCTGAATATCTGGTGAAGCGGTGGCATTTGTGTTCATTACTGTCCGACTGTTGCCAAAAGCTTCAATACGTTGATATGGCATTCAGTTTTCCACTGAAAATCAACATCATGATCAACTGAATATACAGCACCAAAATTAGACAATAAAACAATAATGTGACATTCTATTGTACGTAGTAAAACAAATGTGTAGGTCTACAGGTTTTCCTACATTATAAT
>NW_024743709.1:18511282-18826978 GCF_018991925.1 Homarus americanus
TGACCACATAACATCACAAAACCCTACAATAAAAACCCCTGACTACCGGGTATTTCTAACACGCCTAAACAATTAACAATAGCAAAATTTAAATACCAAATTCTTATGAAGAATCAACAAAAAAATTTAGTCATGACTACTGTATATGTTACCATAACAATCTGTTTTCTAACTTCACAATCATTAAATTGAATCTCCTATAAACTATACTCTAAAGCTGGATGTGTACAGGGTCAGCGTGTCCCAATACTGTATGTGAAATGTGTTTTCTACTTCACATAACACAATTCGTAATATCCGAAGAATGAATAGTATTAGATAAAATATAAGACAACGACACTAACCTGTAAGTACTTTATTGGTTACCCCCGCAGCTAAAGCTAGATAGTGAAGTATATGTCTGAAATTCGTCGTCTTTCCAGCTCCGGAGCGGCCCAAGAACACGATACTCTGGTCACGTCTGGTGGCTAGAAGGTCCCGGTAGGAAGCCTGAGCTGCCGAGTATATATGAGGTGGCATGTCCTCTAGCTTGCATCCCTTAAACATTTGAATCACCTGTAGAAAAAATGTATTTGATGATTAGAAATAATGAAGTGAATCATCTACAAATGTAAATGTAATAAAAAACTAAATTATGACATGAACATAATACTGTACAGTATAGACAGGAGTAAGAGTAAAAGCTATAAATGAAATACAAGGTAGTACCCCATTTCAGGATACAGTACAATAAACAGTACAGCAGATGATAATGTAATTTATATCACTAATTTTTACAACTAAACATGGGAAACAGCAAACAAAGTCTGATAACATCCAAAAATATATAAAATACTGTACTGCATTATCTGACCAAAATGTGATGAATTTGTCAAGAGACGGAAGATCCGAATACAGTTGATCAGTTGAAGAAATAGTTAAGGTCACTCACAGTACACTAACCATATGAAAACATGGTGTGAAGGAAGGTGACTCAGTACCAAGTTGTAATTTATAATATTTAATTAACAAGACACACTGGAAACACAAAGACGAGACCCAATAATTTTTGTTGCATGTGAAACTACTAATAATTAATTCAAAGGCAAGTACTGTACAGATTTCTGAGCACTTTAACAATGATTAATAATAATACTGTATAAATCCAAATGAGTAGAAGGCAACACAATAAGAAGTGGGGCGAGGCTGAGCCGCTGAGGGTCAGGCAAGGTAGGCTGGTGGAGAGAGGAGCGACGCCTCCCCGACACCATTCGTGCCCGGCCACCTGCCCTCCACACCTACAACCTCACACTCTTTTTGTGAACCCTCATATTATTACAATCCTTGTACACCATCTTTCTCTTATAATACACACACGTGCACTTATAAGACACTTAATCCTATATTAAAATTATGAGGATGGCCGGCCCAAGGGCCACCTAGGCGTGAATTTGTTTAAGGTGAAGAAGCTGTCGCCAACACAACAACCACACCCAAGTTAACAAGTTGCATGACCCAGTGTCAAGGAATAGTCTGAGAAGACCGGACAACTCACCAACTGCGATCCTCAAATCGATTAACATCCAGGATCCCAATTACTGCTGGGTAGACAGAAGCAAATGGCGTAAAGAAACTTGCCCATAGTTTCACTCTGCCCGGGGATCGAACCAGGGTTCGCTCGCTTGCGAGGCGAGCATGCTTATCATTACACCACAGGTCGACATTGAAATTGATACACCACAAACACACACACACTGCCTTCACCAAAATTCACAATCCTTTTGTTTAAACACAACACCTCAACCACTACTATCACCATCGTGTGTGCTGACTAACCAACTCTCAACAACCATCTGGTTTCGACTTGTACCTCAATAATCTTTTGGTTCTCGACCTGTACCTCAATAATATTTTGGTTTCTGCCACCACCTCAATCATCTTCTGGTCTCGACCTCTACCTTACTAATTAATCATTTGGTCTAACAATTACGTTTATCCCTCAATCGGTTCCCCCAAACGCCATGTACTAAATAAAAAAAAATAAAAAAATAAAAAATAAATAAGATAATAATAATAATACCGCAGAGTTCTCGGGTCCTTTCATCACCACTGAGACAAAACGGGCAACAGCTCCACAATATGGAGGTAAACGACTGCTTATCCCAGTCTTCAGGATCTTGTTGGATCCAAGCACTTAATTTTCATCGTAATTATTTTTTTATTTACTCAAGTTATAGCGTTAACAGGCAGGAAGCCCAGACGGACGGGTTAACGCATAAGGATAATATTTTCACATTCCCTGTCGTTTACCTCCAGTACGACGAAAATATATTTTGCCTATCACCAAAAGACTGCGTTTTCCAGCTTATTTCACCTGATGATTAAACACCCCTAACAATACCCGGAGGGGTTAGGTTGCCGGGGTGCCTAATCTTCCGGTGATTCGATTTAGAGACTGCTAAGCAACGTAAACAAACAAACTGACCAACTCGAGCACCATTATCTACAGGTTGAGCAGGGCGCTTTGTACCGTTTTGTTTGATGCAGGCAGGTGTGATGGAGGCATCAATCACACGTCACTCATACCAAAAACCTACCGCTGTTACCCTGGACGTGTCATTAATCACTGTGACAACCCGGGGGAGGAGGAGGATCAATTACGAGGCCTCTGCTGCCTTAAAAAGGACCCCTGTTTTAGATCTCCTGCAACTCCTCACAGGAATTTAAAACGAGATGGCGGGAGCAGGTTGTGGAAAGCTGCAGAGATGTTGGAGGAGGTTGGAGGGGGAGGAGGCTGGAGGAAGAGGAGGAGGAGGAAGGGGGTAATCCAGATGTCTCCCCAACAGATAGCTGAAGCCTTCTACCTATGACACACACTCAACAGAAACCACTTCAAGCAATGTTGCACTAAAGTACTACTTCAAACCATCGCCATGAAACAATAAAGTCAAATTAAAGAGGGTGAATTTCCTTAATACCTTTGGACTTTTAAGCTACCCTGACCTAATTTGGCGATGCTAGCAAATGCATATGATGTCGAGGCGCCATTATCACATTCCTGAGGGAGAACACCGATGTGGTCGTGAGATATGTGAGCCTTGGTAAGCGAAGCCCCTCCTAGCTGTCGTCTGCTGTAGCCTCCCTCACCTGGTTTATGGTAGTTAACTATCTTATTTTATTCACTGTCATCTGGTTACACCCCTGGCTGCTGTCATATCTGTTTACACCATTAGCTGTTGTCATGTGTCAGAGAGAGAGAGAGAGAAGTTCCCAGCATACATATTTACAATATGTACAGTGTACATATTTACAAAATTAGTACAAACAATAAACAAACTGCACACAAACTGTCTACCTGAGAAGTTTCACCAGTATAAAGAGGTGACACAAATCCACAACAACATCTTTAGCCAGAGACTTTAAGGCGAGTTAACATATCAGCATCATCTTGGCGTCTCTCGACAATTATATGTCCTCATTACCCAACCTGTCATATCCACTAATGTGATTCGTTTCATTATGCTCACTCAAGAGTAAGTTTATCACACGCAATTAATTCGTAACTCATTATCACATTTCTCTTCTGTTCTGCGTGGAGGAGTAACTATCTTCTAATGAATTATCTATTTATTTATATGCTACGGTTTTATATTTACATCTACTGAAAGACTTTAACGTTATCATCGTAAATTATGTCAACATCTTGTGTAGTTTCGTAACACCGAGTGAGCCACAATACAGAGAGGGAAGAAGCACCGTCTCAACCCAACAAAGGACAAACTCGCTGGAACATCTACGCCGGGTCAAGAAAACACGCGACCCCTTGCGAAAGATGCCGCTACACGCTGTCTAGTGAGGGAGGGTGCGGTCCTATTGTCCTGTCCACGTTGTCTCTTCCAGCCGCACATCACCCACACTACTACACCTCCGCACATCACCCACACTACTACACCTCCGCACATCACCCACACTACTACACCTACGCACATCACCCACACTACTACACCTCCATACATCACCCACACTACTACACCTCCGCACATCACCCACACTATTACACCTACGCACATCACCCACACTACTACACCTACGCACATCACCCACACTACTACACCTCCGCACATCACCCACACTACTACACCTCCATACATCACCCACACTACTACACCTCCGCACATCACCCACACTACTACACCTCCGCACATCACCCACACTACTACACCTCCACACAACCCACACTAGTTCTCCACCACACCACCACCAACATTCCACTACCCTACTGTGGCTGCACCATCTCTGCAAAGTGCAAAAAGTGTTAATATTTACTACCCGGTTCGCTGTTAATTTCTTACTTTTTTTTTACCCCGAGTGACAGAGCCTTGTCAGGAGAGCCCCGGGGGCAGTATAGTCTGGCTCGAGGATCCTAAAACACACGCAGAATATTCAAGAAGCGTGAATCTGCGTCTTAAAACCAGCTGGAGGCCACAAGACATAACTCAGTGTACAGCTCCCACCTGGGGTCTGAAACCACTTTAAAAGATTAGAAGGTTTAAGTCTGGAGGAAATGAAGGCGAGTGAGGTAGGGTGAATGGCAGAGAGGGGAACCTTAGGCATTCTGGGTGTCTTGTAACCACGACCGCCCCCCTCCCCCTACCACACACTCCCTACTACTACCACTACTACTACTACTACCCACACACATACACGCCAACTGTATCACCCTACACAATGGCCTGAGTTAAAACTTAGTTCAGCCTTACATAATCTCGACCTCTTCAACCTCAAACAACTCGAATTTAAAATACACCGCAGGCTTCGTATCTACCTGAACAACAAGTGTATTTACGTATCATTCACTCTACACCAGACTAAACACACTCGGGGTGACTGGGAGGATGCAGACTTGCCCCGATGCCGGATATCCCCTCGGCAATGAAAGTTAGGCAAGAAATTCTCTCATTCATCCGCTCGAGTCTAGAGTTTCACGTCTTGCACAGATGGTTTGCTTCGCCCGAGTTAACCACGTTTGTGGGTTGTTCTTTTCAGGATGTGTTTTTCATCTTTCCCACACACACTTATTCTTCAGAGTACTAACAATAAACATAAATGAGATGAATAACTATAGTCGTTTTCTTTAAGTACAGTTAAATAACACTTAATAAAAGAAAGAACTTGAGGTACAGCTGTCTCCTGGGTGGGCCTTCCACCCCCTTCCTCCCACCATTATGACGTCATCACCAAAACACAACCTTCTACCCGTGACGCAACGACCGATAACCCTTATATTTCCGTGACTTCCATCAATTATGTCTTCAGGTATAATTTAGTGTGGGTGATATATATAGGTGGTGGTGGAGAAAGGGGGAATGAGATAGGCCCCTGTGACCTGTGGTGAGGTGGTGGGCCAGGTATTTATTGTACACCTCATCCTATGAGCGGTAGTGCAAAAAGTATCACAGAGTAGAGGTCATAAATGGTGTTCATCAGACCCCGATGGACAGAATATTGTAGCGTGGAATGTTAGAGATTTCCAGTACACTGTTTGCTTACTTAAGTGTATAGAAGTTGACTTAGCTACTAGATGCGCAATGAGGATAGAATATATATATATATATATATATATATATATATATATATATATATATATATATATATATATATATATATATATATATATATAAAGTGCTGCACCACTGTAAACACAGTATGATTGGACCTGTCCATAATAACTTATATTTATTTTTTCACAGTCTATGAAGTAGTGTTGGAGTGTGTAGCCATTTGTCTGGCAACGCACTTTATATTTAATTTTGTTCACATCTGCCTGAGGGGCATACTGCCAGAGGTACTTCTATCCTATCCTCAGTCTAGCGATTAAACATCTTGTAATCTAGTGATTTTTATACTTGCTACAGCAGGTGGGGCCGGCCGGGTGTGGTGAGGTGGGTGTAGTGAGGTGGTGGGGTGGGTGTGGTGAGGTGGTGGGGTGGGTGTGGTGAGGTGGTGGGGTGGGTGTGGTGAGGTGGTGGGGCAGGTGTGGTGAGGTGGTGGGGCAGGTGTGGTGAGGTGGTGGGGCAGGTGTGGTGAGGTGATGGGACAAGTGTGGGCTACAGCAGAGGTAAGAACCCACAACGAGATACACAGGTGTTGGGTTTCTCTGCCTGTCATCCACTTTCGTTTTGGCCGCATTTCGTTTTTGCCTCTTCAGGGATATAAAGTGATGGAACTTCCAAGTGATATTCAGGACCGCTGTGGCCTAAACTGTACAGAAGTTTCTTGGTGCTAAAAAAATGAGAAAAGTTGTTGTCCGGATGTGTGCGTGTGTTGTAAGTATGGTACTTTCTCTGTTCTTTAATTCAGATTTATGAAACGTGGTAAGAACGTCCTTTGCAAGACTTCGGGATGATCTTGTTTATGGAAGACCAGTAACCGAGTCTGACATTATTTTCATAAACTGCTGTAACCAGAACACACAGAATATTACTGTCGTGTTGACATAGAAACAGTTTTAAGTACTTATTACTCTGTCTCATTAATAATCATGTATATTTATCGTTTATTTGAATGGAAATGCGTAACAATCGTCCAATTCCTCCAACAATGGATGGCTGCCTCTCCTCACCACTGGAAGTCAGTTTAGGTGTGGATGAGTCTTACACCAGACTCCCGGCCTAGTGCGGTCAAGGGTGAGCGCTGCCTCCTTCACAAGAGTGGCACATTATAAACAAGCATCATACACACACACCATTACAACCCATTCACTTGATATGAGAGGTGGCCTCGCTGAGTGATCCTCGCCTGGGTCTGTTGGCAGCATCATGATACAGCCTCAGTATGCAGCTAGTAGCGCAGTCCCTCTCATCTCCTCTTACAATTGTTTGGTATGACGGAAATTTCTCACAGGATAATGTTTATTTTACGTTTGCTCCTTTCAATGGTCGAACTATGGTTTTAGTTTCCACTTATGTGTTTGTGACCGTGTGTTTTTAGACGAGTTAGATTATAGAGAAAAATGTGACGGAAAGGAGGCTTGTGGCAGGGTTGGTGTGAGGAGGTAAAGCGGAAGCTGGCAAGTCAGATGAACGAGTGAGGCATCAGTCCATGTCTGCCCCATCAAAACACCGCCCCGCACCACGCCACAACACCCGCTTCGCGCACCATCAACACCACGCCACTGGCACAACACCCGCTTCACACACCATCAACACCACGCCACTGACACAACACCCGCTTCACACACCATCAACACCACGCCATTGACACAACTTCACACACCATCAACACCACGCCACTGACCACACCCGCTTCACGCACCATCAACACCACGCCATTGACACAACACCGCTACACACCATCAACACCACGCCACTGACACAACACCCGCTTCACACACAATCAACACCACGCCTCTGACACAACACCACACCATCAACACCACGCCACTGACACAACACCCGCTTCACACACCATCAACACCACGCCACTGACACAACACCCGCTTCACACACCATCAACACCACGCCACTGACACAACACACACCATCAACACCGCCACTGACACAACACCACTTCACGCACCATCAACACCACGCCATTGACACAACACCCGCTTCACACACCATCAACACCCGCCACTGACACAACACCCGCTTCACACACAATCAACACCACGCCTCTGACACCCGCCACACCATCAACACCACGCCACGACACAACACCCGCTTCACACACCATCACCACGCCACTGACACAACACCCGCTTCACACACATCAACACCACGCCACTGACACAACACCCACTTCACACAGCTTCAGCACCACGCCACTGACACAACACCCGCTTCACACAGCATCAACACCACGCCACTGACACAAACCCGCTTCACACACCATCAACACCACGCCACAACACCCGCTTCACGCACCATGAACACCACGCCACAACACCCGCTTCACGCACCATCAACACCACGCCACTGACACAACACCCGCTTCACGCACCATCAACACCACGCCACTGACACACCATCTTCAACCACAAACTTTCAACAACCAGAAAAATATCAACAGGACAAAATAAATATAATCATAAATAAAGACTTTAATGGACACTCAACACCATTACCTTGCTGAGCACTTGACACACCTGTGACCTGAGAGAATAACAAGAGACGGACGCAGATGATGACCCACCAGCAAGGCCCCGATGGTTAACTGAATGTACAGGGCTGGTACACCCCCGTTACACCCCTAGACAACCCCAGGTGTACTAAGAGTTGAGTTTACAGGGCAGGTATACCCTCGCTACACCCCAAGAGAACCCCAGGTGTACTAGTAGTTGAGTTTACAGGGCAGATATACCCTCGCTACACCCCAAGACAACCCCAGGTGTACTAGTAGTTGAGTTTACAGGGCAGGTATACCCTCGCTACACCCCAAGACAACCCCAGGTGTACTAGTAGTTGAGTTTACAGGGCAGGTATACCCTCGCTACACCCCAAGACAACCCCAGGTGTACTAGTAGTTGAGTTTACAGGGCAGGTATACCCTCGCTACACCCCAAGACAACCCCAGGTGTACTAGTAGTTGAGTTTACAGGGCAGGTATACCCTCGCTACACCCCAAGACAACCCTAGTTTTACTAGTAGTTGTTTACAGGGCAGGTATACCCTCGCTACACCCCTAGACAACCCTAGGTGTACTAGTAGTTGAGTTTACAGGGCAGGTACACATCCTCGTTATAACCAGATTACCGCCCATGGAAGAGGAGAGGGGCAGCCTGCTGCTCGCCAGGTCAACTCCAGGTGGAGAACAAAGTCGCCCACTACACAACTCCTGATTACCCTGTGGGGGTGGTGGAGAACTGGGAGGGCGAGGCCACTGGGTCTTCAGTGAGGCAGGTGGCTAGGCTTGGTCCTACCTGCCGGGTACGACCTCATCAGTATTCCCTTCGAGGCTACACGGACACCATCATGCATGGCTCCCCCAGCCTGCTGCACCTATCACAACACACTGGTCTCCTCTCTCCTCGACGCCACACCATGTAGCTTACACACACTCTCTCTCTCTCTCTCTCTCACGTCAGCTTTTATTAGCGACACATACTAAAAATTTCCTCTCTTGTTCTCAACATGTATATATACACCCAGGATATGTACAATTTATTTAACACAAAGAACATACAACTTTAAAACTACAACTATAGTTTCAAGCTGTAACTGACCAGGAAGGTAAGTGTTCACTCTATTCACTGTGGCATGGCGACCATCTTTCCCCTTACACACCCACGAGGGAGGCACGTAACCACAAAATAAATATTAAGCAGCATCACTCGTATCCAAATTTTACAGCGAGAGGACCGAAGCGAAGCGTTGTTGTACACCCTCCCCCCTCCACCATTCTGTCGAAAGGTGCCGCGCGAAGCTCTAAGGAGATACTCTGTGGTTACTCCGTCTGTTTGTCACGGATGTTGGTTGTCCGGGCGATATCTCAGGTACTTTTAGAGGTAGAAAGCTGAAATTTCGATAATACCGAAAAAGGGTATTTTTTTTCTTCCTCCTATTATAGTTTTTGACTCGTGTTGTGCAAATTTAGTTCAAGGCATGACATAGGGGGGGGGGGGTTGGGGGGGTTAACACAGCACGTACCACTACTTATCTAGATCTTGTTTGGAGACGTAGACCTACAGCATAGAACAAACAACACAGGAGGCACAGTAGCTCATTCTGTGCCTCACACACGTCCACCAAGGTATTCCCTGGCCAACGTGCACATTCTCGAATAATACCACTCACTATAACACTAACGGTACCAGAAAGGTAACAAGGCCATACCACCCATCTCGTGGACTAAACACCCAACAATGTAAAGTCGTCACGACCACACGAGGAGGTAACTCTACCACTACAATGAACTACACTGTACCAATACAATAAACTATACTGTATCATTACAATGAACTATACTGTACCACTACAATTAACTACACTGTACCACTACAATAAACTATACTGTACCACTTCAATGAACTATACTGTGCCACTACAATGACTTACACTGCACTACTACAATGACCGACACTGTACCCCTACAATCAACTACACTGTACCATTACAATGACCCACACTGCACTACTACAATGACCTACACTGTACCCCTACAATCAACTACACTGTACCATTACAATGACCCACACTGCACTACTACAATGGCCTACACTGTACCCCTACAATCAACTACACTACCACCTACACTGATGCAACCAAACAACACTGACACAACATAACCACCGAGAGACAGGCTACTGCACCAATAATGTCCCCTTTTTGCACTTTACATTGACAGATTTTAATAATAGATATTCAGTGTTGTGCTTTTATACCAGTGAATTATAAACCGTGACATCAATACAGTATATATCGACGTCTCATGAAAATGTTTCGACAGATGGGCAGAACATTCGGCGAACGGAAATAAAGTCACAGGAAAAAACAGTCACATGACTTTTTTTCTGTGATTTTTTCCCTGGACTCGAATATTCACCGCCAGAGCCCTCGTAGGTGTGACTCCGGGTGTGCTACGGTATTCGAATTTTTAAAGTTCTTGGTTCGTCTCATGGAGTTGTCATTGCTATCTGTTCTATTGACTCTTACACTGTAATCAATTGTCGAGAGAGGTTAAATGCTTAACTATTATGAAGATTGTTTTAAGTAATGGTATAATGATGTTCAGTTTCATGTCATTGTTGAAAAGTTGTCGAAGTATAATGAAAAATGGTGTATGTTAACTAAGACAACTGTTATCTTACATTTTTTTTTATTGCCCCCTCCCCCCTACAGCCTTGTGTAAGGTGAAGCGCAGAAGCGTTTACAGCGTCCAACAGAAAAGCATGCTAAGTTCATGCTTGCCTTATGTCTCATGAGTTAAGGGCGTAGAAGCCTGAAGAGTCAATGGTTTATGTCTAAGCAAGTTATTGGAAGCTCCAACAACTTGTCCCTGAATACGAATTCGCAACTTTCGATTTACAGCAGGTACCTACTTTGCTGCTGTGTGAACAGGGGCCAAGGGGACTAGGAAGAGTGTCCAAACAACTTCCGCCGGCCCGGGAATCGAACCCGTGACATCTTGCTTGCGAGGCAAGAGCGTTACCATTCTTATGTAGACCAAGAACAAAGTGAGTTTACTTGGGGCAATAGTAAGTGTACCAGGGACTACAGTAAGTGTACCTGGGGTAAAAGTAAGTGTACCTGGAACAACAGTAATGGAACACTTTTCTTCACTAATGCTAAAAGTATACGAGTACATTTACTGTCATTAGTGTGTGGCAAGCCGCGAGCTACAACAGGATGACTGACTGACTGGCTGGCGGGTAAACACTTTAACTTAGAGAAAGCATGTGGTTGTAAGACTCCTAACATAAGGGTGTATGTAAATTGGTGAGTGAAACTGTAAGATACTCGCTGGGAAGGACAGCTACCAGACTTATACCTAACCCTTCGAGGGAAAATATGGTATAGTCCTTTGAAGGCGATGGTTTAACTCTTTAACAACTGTGTTTTAACCCTTTAAGGACCGTGGTTTAACCCCTTAAGGACTGTGGTTTAACCATTTAAGGACTGTGGTTTAACCCTTTAAGGACTGTGGTTTAACCCTTTCGTCCTCAGAGGTTTAACTAAACATGTAAGTACACAATGAGTGGGAGGGTAATGAGGGAGGTACAGGTAAAGGCGCCAGTATTGTACTCACCTTCTCGGAGTAGATAGCCAGGGGACTGGTGGGGTTGATGACGACCATGGCGGCGCCGGCGTACGTATGGATGAGGTTGGAGCCGTAACGCTGACGGAGGGTGTGCAGGACGGACGACTCGTTGAGGTAGCGCAGCTGAGCCAGGTCCTCACAACGGTCGAAGGGTGGAGGGTTGGCCTAAAAGATGCGTTCACTCCATATTACTCCATAGCCTCCACCATACTCACCTCCTCCCTAGGTAGTCCCCTCCACTAGTGCGTTTACAGGGGTGGTCATATAAAATTCCACATATCATTACATTGAGATATTTGTTTTAATATTATTTTAATTTGATTCCATAATATGTTTACTACTGCGAGTTTCCTTCTGTCGAATGTAAACAAACACAGCGCTGCCACACTACAGTACACAAAAACTGACAAGCTCTGTAAACGCACGAGTGAAAGGGACTGTACACGCACACATTTAATGCAGGTTTGGTAAAGTATATCTAAGTTTAAAGTAAGAAATACAAAAGACCATTATTTCTTGTATTTTGTACTGTATAACCGAGCTATTGTTTTGGCAGGTGAGATGTACACTACCTCTCGTCAACAAAACTTAATTAATTCTACGTTAGTGATGTTTGTTTACTGTGTATGGATGTACAGTTCTTCTATAGCCTGGTGAAGGAGTAGACAAGACACAGGAGTACTGGGTAGGTAACTGACCTTCTCGACGTCATCCTCGTCCACCTCGATCACGTCGCCGTTGTGTTCGAGCTTGAGTCTGACACGTCCCTCTGGTAGCGCCTCTCCAGAGTCCGTCTCCCTCAGCTGCCTCGCCGCACAGAACCCGCCACGGTGCACTAGCCACACCCGCTCCGCGTCCAGCCATGCTCGAGCTGCTGCCACCTGCTCCTCCGACCGTGCCTGTAAAATCAACATTTCCTCTTACTACTCTGTTCACCACACACAACAACACAAGCAACACGTTCTTATTATAATGACTCGCTTAGGTGTAGGTGAAACAACCTGGCATACCAAACACTCCTACATCAACCAACCTGTGTGTTGTATTATGATGTGATTCGTGTAACAGTGAGTCTACTAGCTGAGTGTTTCTGTGGTGTACCAGAAGTATAACAAGACAAAATATACCCCCTGTAGACTATAGAACTATATCACTGTTACAGTTGTCATAGTCATTTACCGTCATACCATTCTGCTAGCAAACACAAATAACAAAGTAATATAAACTCCTAAACCCGAGTTATTAAAAAAATATGAAGCTGGTTTAAGAAGAGGGAAGATACGGGTATGAATTTAATATATGATTAACATGTATACAGTACATGAAGGGCCGCCGCGCTGCCTTGTCAACAAACCTTAGCATGGAGCGTTACTGTGTATGACAGTAAACAGAACCGAACCTTACCTGAACAGCTTTAGGTAGTTTGGGGTTATACTGGACTGGTCACTTTTCCATTATTAATGAAACAATCGAAATATACAAATACCAGAGAAATCTCAAGAAACAGTTGAATAGTTATTAATAGGGCCCGGATAGTTATGCACTAAAAAACCATGAAATATGCATGCAAATATGCACTAAAAACAGGGGAAATATGCATTTATATGCACTAAAAATGTCACTTATAAAGCCAAGAATGCAGGTTATACGGAAACAAAATAGTTAATATAAACTAATGTTAATGTTTATTAAGCAATATACGTAATGTATTTAACATATATATGTGAAAGTGCTTCAAAAAATATATATGAACATGTATTTACATTATAGACCGACATATTTTCAGACATTACAGATTGTGGTTGCATTTGATGATGACATGGTGGCGTAAGTTCTCAAAGTTAAAACCCCGTCTGTTGTCTGTCAGCATAGCTTTATATTCTGAGAACACCCTTTCTACATCACACGAGACGATTGGTGCATGTTTCATACATAGGAGGTCTGACATAGTGAGTGGCTGTACCGTCTCGTCAATAATAGCATCACCAGACATTATCTGACTGACTTTTTTCAGCTTTTCAAATCCCTTGTTTTTGTACAACACGTTACTCAGTTTACCATAGTAAGCATCAGACTGCAAACTTTTCAGTTCATCAAGAACACCATTAACCAACGAAATTGCCGAGGACAGCAGTAGTCCCCTTTCTTCAAGTCTAGTAATTGTTGATGAGATGCACGCAAAATTCGTTGCAATGAAGAGCAAGCTTTCCTTTATTCCTTCAGTTTCAAGTAAGATCTTGCTTTCCTGAATGCTCTGAGCCTCCTCAGGGTCGAATGTCGCAATAACAGCTTCAATGACGTCGAAGTTTTTCCCATAGTACGTTGCAGCATCTCCAGCAGAAGAAAGTAGCTCCACACAGCAGCACTGCTCCTGACTGACTAACTCACTAGTCCAATGAGTCATGACCAGGTGTGGAAACGACAGATTAAAGCGACGTGACCTCACCTCACTTCACCTAACCACACCTCACCTCACCTCCCAGTACCACGTGTGCTCATTCAGTGGCAACAAAGAGATACTGCCAGATGAATATTTTACCAAAATATGCATTTATATGCAGTTATCTAGGTAATATGCACTTATCATAGAAATCACGCAAAATATGCAAATGCATAACTATCCGGGCCCGAGTTATTAATAAATAAATGTCCGTTTACTCTTCATTTCGATAGTGTCTCAAACCCAAATGAAACACTAGTCACTACACCGCCATAGACAGGGACTCGTTTCAGGAGTTCGGAGTCTCAGGCAAGTACAGTGTACATGGTTTATGTTGGCGACTGTACAAGGCGGGTATTTATTGCAGGAGCCACTGGTTCTGATGATAGAGGAATGCGTGTGCAAGATCAGGTCCCAGCGGTGAGTCCCTGCTTACCCCACCTTGTTCTCTAACAACAACTGACCGACCACCCAACTCCTCGTTTACTTCACAACTGACATAGGTGACAATAGCTTCATTTAATAAGTAAAGCTATAAACAAGAAATATGTTATTTATTCTGCAACTAAAAAAAAAAAAACGAAAAATTTATCGATAATTACATGCCAAGAAATCATCGACCTTGTGAAGATTATTTATTTATTTATTTATTTCTCTATTTATTTATTGAGGGGGTTGCTCTCCATGATCCAGTGTTCTATGTGTGTGGTCTCTTTAACAAACTATCTACCTTGTACTATATTACACTACCACACCCCCTGGCCACTACCACACACCCCCTGGCCACTACCACACACCCCCTGGCCATTACCACACACACCAAGGCCAGTACCACACACCACAGCCACTACCACACACCACAGCCACTACCACACACACCACAGTCACTACCAGACACCACAGTCACTACCACACACACCACAGCCACTACCACACACCACTTCCTTTTTATCGTGCTAGGAAGTGCGTGCCTGAGCCGTGATAATACACCTTTTCACATATCCGTTGAGACATTGTTACATAACTATTTGAGAAATTTCATAACCGAATGACAGAACACATATCGAATGACAATCTAAAATAACTGTTCGTTCATGCTAACAGAAGTGATTGACATAAGTTATGAAGTTGCAAGGAACCTTGTAAATGCAGCCGCCTGCATTGTTGGGCGAGTTCTTAATTAGCATTTGTTTTACAGTACATGAGTTTTTAAATGTCACATCAACGTTCCAGGTTTTCAGTTGTATAGGAATTTGAGAGAAATTTTTGTTAAATGGCAATACTAAGAGATTCTTATTGTCATGGGTGGGCTTAGGATCAATTCTATAAAAAAGATTTCTGAGTAATGTTAAGGCATTTGTCTATAAAAGACCTAGGGTATTTAAGGTTCAAGCCAATACCATGTGAATTCCACGAAAGCGCTTGGGAACTTTGTGTTTTCTTGTGGTAATCAGTTTATATATATATATATATATATATATATATATATATATATATATATATATATATATATATATATATATATATATATATATATATATATATATATATATATATATAGGCACATTTATACATACACGCACACAGCAAGTGTGTGTGTGTGCGCGCGAGGGGGGTAGAGATGCCAGAGGCACCACATACCCGGCAGGTCGCCAACCAGTCAGACCAACACACACACACACACACACCCTTCACCAATACACGTCCAAAACTACATAACTTGGGCCCATTAAGTGCATGTCTCGCTCACCTCTCACACATCCCTGTCTTGTTACCCTCCCCAGCTAAACCTAAACCACCTCAATAAATCTCGCTAAACTTAAACCTCTTCAGTTTAAACCTAACAAAAATTACTCACCTCAAATTAAACCTGGCTAACCCTAAACCAGCACAGTTAAACCTGAATAAACCCACGTCAACATATTAACTCTCTATTTGCACACTTGAAAATTAAACTTAACACACACATGAATATATATATATATATATATATATATAAATATTTGTTTGACTAAACAGGTAATATAAGAGAAACACTACAACAACAACAACAGCCAGTCTGAAGTTTCAGTATGCACCCTGAGACCAATAATCTTCGGTGTGGGCATCAGGGCAGCATCCTTCTCACTGAGTGGTAAGAAGTGGCCCTCCAAATACCACTAACGTAAAGCTGTATGGTGACAATGGCGTCTGTCATCCGCGAGTGTCATGGGGGACGTTATTTTGCTTTTGTTCTTTACCACACAAACAAATGTCTGTGGTTATGATGGATTGGTGGGCGGAGCAGGTGCTGGTTCCCTGTTTGTCAGCATTCAGCAGATAGTGGGTTTACTTAACCCCCTCCCTCCATCCCTCCCTTGACTGGATGCTAGTCCACCTACGGGTTGTTCCACCATCATTCAGCAGCTAGTGGGTTACTCCACCACCTTGGCAGGACGTTACTTCACCCAAGGGTTGTTCCACCATCGTAAACCCACTGACAGCTCCTGAACATTACACAGTTTAACTCAGGACACGATTACTATTACCATATTATCTCAGTCCATAAATCTTGCCATAGACTTGAACCATAATATTTTTCCCGTAACAACCAATAAAATCCAAAGTCATTTCGAGTTCTGTCACACATTCTCACCTACTTCTCCAAACTTCATGTCAATCCTCGTGAGTTATTACTGGTTGAGTAATAACTTGTACAGTAATAGAAAAAGTAAACACCAATCGGATCACGAGAAATTTTAACCCCCCAAGTTTATTTTACTTGATGATTAAACTAACCTAAACTAACTAGCCTAACCGGATCACCTGAAGTATCTGCCACCACAACTAATTTCACCTAAGGATTAAACACCCTAACACTGTTTGGGGGGGGGGGTGAGGTTAGGATGGGTTAGATTAAGTTAGCGTTAGGGTAGTTAATCTTTAGGTGAAATAAACTGGGGTGCAGATTCTTCAGGTGATTCTTTTAACCCCCCGCCCCCAGGGAGTGTTAGGGTGTGTAATTAAGTGAACTAAGCTTGGGATGCTTAACTCTTCACCTGATCCGACTTCTCAAACGTCAATCATAAAAAAACAAGACAAAATCTGTTACGTCTCAAGACCTGAACTTTACTGAGGCTTGTTTGTCCGACCTGCAGGTGGTCTACTTAGTGTGTGTGTGTGTGTGTGTGTGTGTGTGTGTGCGTATAAAGATTATGGGAAGGACTATTATCATTGTTTACACGTGGATGAGAGGAAATACTTGGCCTCCTTCCACTGCCTGCAAGACCCACAACACAGACAAACGTGAACAGCTATAAGATGAGACACTCGCTAAACTTCACTAATCCCCTCCCTGTTGACGCTGACTTGTGTTCGCCTAGGCCCAAGGACAACGTGAACTACCTAACCCATGGATTACTATGACTTGTTTACATAATACCCAAAAGTTTTCATCTGCGTGAAGGTGTAAATCCAAGGGGAAATGCCTAGTGTAGTATAACCCCACAAGAGAGACTGACAATTTACGTGTAGTTTGATAGATAGGTTTCACTTACACTAGATAATAATTATTAATACATTCCCCATTTCACGCTTTTCTGCGACTTTCCACATCAACACTACTCGCTCCCTATGGTGATATTTTCTTCTGTCATGTACCGGTAACAGTCGGTCGTATATTTAGACAGAACATTCTTAAATAGTTTGGTTTAGTGTCAGTCACATGACACTCACCTGACCTAAGGAATCTGTAATGCGTGGAAGATTCGTAGACCCCCAGCGGTAGTGTGGTGGTGTGCTATGAGTGGTTGGTGGAGGTGCCACCCAATGACTTTCTAGAGGTGACTCACAGGTGCAGTGCCAGCCTGGTGCCAACACACTGCCACGCCGCTACACACACACACACACACACACACACACCTCTATGCACCATCATAGCAACACCATTTTTTTGGGGGGGGTGGGATTGGGACGATAAAGCCGTTTTTTTAGCTATATAACTTAAATATTTAGAGAATAAATAATAATATACAGCGCTTGTTTAATTGACTTAAGATTTGTTTTTATTTTGTATCCAATTATCATTATATTTTTTGTTTACTAACTTTTATGGTAATAATAATTTGCACAAAGCTTTCTGTGGTCGCCGGCGCTTGAGGACTGGTTGTGGTTTCTTAGGGAACATAAACAATCAATTACGTATAACATAAGAGAAAGTGATGATTGTTGAAGAGGTGGTGGTCAATATCCCACTGTGTTGACTGCTGTACGTGCATAGTCGCGCCTCACCACCAGCTGTGGAGGAGCACACCGCTCTCAATTACCTACCTACTGCACGTCCAGGCGCACAGATGATTTAACCATTAATAAGTCGGGGCTGGCGAGCGGACAGGGGGAGTGGCAGAGATGGAGGGCGGGCTGGAGAAAGAATATTCATAGAGTGGAGGCGGCCGACCAGGTACAGTCCTCCTCGGTGGCTGTGATCCTGTTACCCCAGGGGAGGCATGATGGCCCCCTCCTGCATGACAAACACCCGCTGGAGGATGGCAGCAACACACCTCAACAGTAACTTCATTTACTCATGTAACAATACACCACAACCACACGTGCCACTGTACACCTACACAACCACACGTGCCACTGTACACCTTCACAACCACACGTGCCACTGTCCTACACAACTTGTACACACACCACACGTGCCACTGTACACCTACACAACCACACGTGCCACTGTCCTACACAACCACACGTGCCACTGTACACCTACACAACCACACGTGCCTGTACCGGTGACGGCTGCCTCCTCCACCACCACATACATCATCCCGCCATTACACCATACTTGTTGCCAGGCTAAATAAGGGTAAAGAATTATTACAGTGGTCCAGGATGACCTTCACGTCACCACAGTCCTCCAGTACGAGGCCGGCTGTTGTCCCCAGTGTATCATACGTCACTATAACCACCTCCACTTCACCACAAATCACCACAATAATATACGGTATATACCAATCAACATAACATTACTGTCCGCCTCCCAACTATATCAATCACCATAAATTTACTATAACTAACCATTATAACATACATCAATCACTATACCCTTACCACTATAATACATTAATCACTATACCCTTATCACTATAACATACATTAATCACTATACCCTTTCCATTATAACATACATTAATCACTATACCCTTACCACTATAACATACATTAATCACTATACCCTTACCACTATAACATACATTAATCACTATACCCTTTCCATTATAACATACATTAATCACTATACCCTTACCACTATAACATACATTAATCACTATACCCTTACCACTATAACATACATTAATCACTATACCCTTACCACTATAACATGGTCACAACATTAAAAAAAGACTGGCCACCATAACATACCACACGACCTTACAGCATATAAGCACAGCAAGACGTTGTAACTCCCACACGCACGAATGGGAGCAATGACTAGGTTGCCATACCTGTACTTAGCATACACCCAGGCTGCCACTCCCAGGTTAATCCCCTAACTGGACACGATTTATTTAAAGAACAGTTACCTCGAGACCACTGACTCACTTCCTGTCTAGTGTATTGTATATACCTACAAGCGAGGAAAGTATTTTATCGCTGTCGCACTATCAAAACCTTTCTAACGTGTCTTCATGTCGGTAATAAACACTAGACCACAAAGTAAATCCCCGTGTCCATTCCAGGAGGCAATTGTGGAATCTGCAGCTAATATCTAGGATCACAGAACGCCTTCCCTGTGGTGGCCAGCAACACTTCACCAACCACCCGTCCAGTATCTCTACACGTTGCTTACACGGCCACACCTGCTCGCTGAGACTGTAGTGCCTGCAGTGTAGATGATAGAGTAGTCACCGTCTCATTCCAATAGACTATGAACGGTACATCTCTCTCCTCCCTCCCCCGTTATGTGCTTTGTATTTTATCGAAACCGTTTATTATTATTATTATTATTATTATTATTATTTTTATTATTATTATTATTATTATTATTATTACAGAGCCTCTCCCCTACATTAGATCACAGCCTCGGTACAGTAGCTCTGATGGGTCATGAACACACACAGTATACACAAAGTTAGCGCAAATGGCCTCCAAAAACTTTCGACTAACATATTATAACGAACTGAACATTAACTTTACGGGATGAATGTATTAATGTGAACAGGAAGAGGCCTGAGTAACACTGAATAAGAGGAATAACTGTAAGAACTGGTGCCTGTATAGTATGTAAGTTTATGGTATTGCAGTTGGCGGTATGAAGGTATATGTTGGTTTATTACCTTGAAGTGTAAGACAGGGTTGGAAAAGAGTTTGATCCTGTACGGAAAAGTGACAAATACACGAGGATAAAACAGCCCAACATTCGTAAAATTCAGTGAATGGCAAACTGGGTGAGAATTTACCCAAGATTTACTATACACGATTAAGTGACGGCGGTAAGAGACACCAGAGAGGGTAGCGGTGTGGTGAACCCAGCGTGTACCTTCACCACCCGGAGAGGAGCGACCTGGCACGCTGCCCATTACAAGCACCTCATTCAAGCACTATCTCAACACCCGCTAAATGATTATGTGACGCCTAATTAAATACTATAATTAAAAACATGAACTAGGTACAAAGTGTAATTTACAATATGTCGTCCTATTCGCCACAGCTGAAGGAGCAGCATTAAGGTCTTAAACCACACTGTGGGCAGAATGTGCTATGTCCATAGGTACACGTGGCACCAAGGGTGAGAGGGAACACGGAAGAGAGACGTCTGGTGTACACTCTGGCACAGCTCTGACAGCCTCATCACTGCAGTACTCCTGCAACCATACCTTAAGTTTACCCTGGCCAGGGACAACACTGCCCTAACACACCAGTTCATCTCAGTTTGGTATCTGTACCCGCTGCCACCCACAGGATGGTGGTGGATCATATATCGTGACATCTCCTTCCTCTGTGTCTGTCTGTCACTCTCACTCTAATTACAAAATGAAAGACAACAAATTTCATGAACATGTTCTCAGGTCGGGAGGAAGTGATTACCTACAGCAGGGTAGACTGGTTCATGCTTCAGGTAAGTCTCGGCACAACACGTGATGAAGGTATACGAGGCTACTCATAAGAAAACACAAGACTGGTATTAGCCACGCTAGACTTCACCCCCTCTCTAGCAGCGTCACACCTAGCGTAAATGTTTGGCACCAGCGGCGCGAGTTTACGATGTAACACAATGCCGTGACGTCCTTCCTGCCATACACAGCCACGATACCTCACTACCACTTAACCTCGCCAACTATCTACGACTTGTCTTGCAACCTGAAGTACAATACAACAGCAATAATATTAGTGACTTGACCTAAATGTTTACAATTTCCTCTCCTCATGAGTTGGGTCAGATGGAGGTATGGTGCCACACCTGGCATAAACTCGTCTGACCAATAAGAGGACACCTGCGTCCCCATGATACACACTTTGTTAGTACATAAGTAGTAATTCTTCTTATTATTATTCCTTTTGCTGTTCCCAAAGGTCAGAGGACTATTTTTCCACGTTTTTTATAATCATCGTCCTCAACTCTCAGCCTGTTGTTCGGTACATCTTTCTGTAGCACGTCCCTCCACCTAAACCTCTGTCATCCCCTTAGTCTCCTCCCTCTGATTAGCTCACCCCCGGTTCTGATGGTGGTCGCCTCCTCCTCCTCCTCGTCGAACCACAAGATCAATTTATCTCAGGGCTGCCTCTCTCGTCTCCTGTTAGTGCTGCACCTGCTGAGTGGTAGTTCCGGTACTGAACGACTATACTTAATGGCAGGTGGTGAAGTGCCAACTTCTCAGCTGGCTACGTCAACCACACAACCTTGATACTAGTGGACAGAGTAGGCAGGTGGTGGTTCAGGAGGAGCATACTGTATGTCACGACGGTGCAGCTGGTGTAGTATACACGGCACCTAACATTCTCCAGTCCTGCGTGGGGTAATCACATGAGCTAGCGAGCCAAAACTTCCAACACTAACTTGGTATAGCTTACATCAACACACGGTGGGTGGTACAGGTGCTACCTACTATAAATAGATCAAGGTTCTGACGCACACGGTACAGGTGCAGGTGGTGATGTGGTCCAGGAGGTGCACCACAACCCCTTCACCTGCTGGGGGAGGGAGGCGGCTGGACATGGAGGTAGGCCAGGTGGTGAGCCAGGAAGGGAAAGGGGGTAGGTGGGAGATGGTGGGGTAGGTGGGGGATGGTGGGCCAGGTGTGGGAGATGGTGGGCCAGGTGGGGGGTTGGTGGGCCCGGTGGAGGGTTGGTGGGCCAAGTGGGGGGTTGGTGGGCCTGGAGATGTGGTGGCTCATGGAGGTGGTGGAGGTGGAGCTGGGGGAGGTGGGGGAGGCGGTGGGACACCACAAGGATGGTGCTAGACATAAGGACATGTCTCAAAGACGCTCGGTCATGTGGTCATTATTTATCTTTGGTTTAGAACACAATACATCCTCCACCGTGTTTTGTGAGAGACTCGCTGGTGGCAGCGGTGGTGGGGGTAGTGGTGGTGGTGGTGGTGGTAATGGTATGAGTGGTGATGGTACGAGTGGTGGTGGTAGTGGTGATAGTATTATTGGTGATGGAGGGTGATGATGGTAGTGGTGCCAGGCCACACTCGTCTGGAGAGGGACACTCCGGGCCAGAAGCCACAGAGTTACACTCACACATTACCCGTCCTCTTTCATGCCATTAAAATAGTCATAATACAATTGATTTATTTTTAATATTCAGTAATGTTTATGTTACGTGTACCACCTAAGTAGTGGAAGATTAATCACGATATAATATTATAACATTTGACTTACTTATAAAGAAGAATAAGTAACATTGTTTACCATATATCGCGTGGAGCTAAATATTGACCCAAGGTTCCTTCAGTAAACCAACAATTATTATTAAAGAAATGTTTAAAATACCTTATATGGCGGCCTCTTTTGTGGCGGTGGGGTGCAGCAGCCTCCCTCACCGTCATGTACTCTACCTCTTCACAATATTCTGTTCTTTTTTTTTATATACATGTTATTATTGGACCACAGTTGGACGCTGTGTATGTCTCATAAATAACTTTAGATATTTCTCTTAACATTAACATTGTGTCTTTTGTTAAACACATATAAACACAACATTACTTTGCGTCATATGGTAATGTTATATTTATGAGGTGTTTGAGAATTCACCTGACCTGTGTTTAGTGAATTATATGATGGTGGCTTCTTGGTGAGCCATTTTAGTGTGCTTATCCTTTAGTATAAACGCTCAAGAATAATATTTGTTTTCACATAAAAATTTTCTATGTTCTTTTAACAGGTAGTAGGTATTAGGCAGCTACCAAATAGGGAGGTACTACCGCCTGGGAAGATATTGGAAGCATAATGTGTTGTCTAATGGTAGACCCCGCTGCCATATGGCATCACGAAAATTGTGACCAAGTCTCAGGTTGTTGATCTGACGTTTTGCCTCATTTACACACAATTGCAGGGTCTCAATTGTTTCTCTTAATATTGACAACACAACATACATACTGTATATTGTTTCTCATTTGATTTTTTTCAATTTGTATTTCTTTATGGTTCTTTATTATTATTATTATTATTATTACATTTTCGCCCCCTAGGCCCCGATGTGGATCAGTGACCTGTGCCCGGGTGGGCTAGTCCCCGTAAAAAAAAAAAATGCTAAACTGACATGTTACACCTAAGGCATTGTTGTCAATATTAGCAGAGTGACCTGAAGGCTGCCCCCCCTCCCCACTCCTGCAGGGTACACCTGGGACGGTGGTTCATGGTTCACACTGTCCTGGTGGGTGTGGTATGGGGGCACACACACACACACACACACACACACAGCAGTTTCCTACACAAACAAACAAACAATAAACAATAGTGACTTTGATGGTGAGCGATTATTGCTATAATCAGTTGTATAAGGTTAAAACAAGAGGTATGTCTAGTGACTGTACACAACAATAAACAACATCAAGATTATAACATAACCCGGCCAGTACTTGTTGGTCAATCATATGCAGCCACAACACTAACAGATACTGTACAAGGATACAAGTTTACTGAATGAAAATGAATTATCTAACAGAGGGAAACGGGTAACACTATATAGTAAGAGTAATACTAATAATAACGATAATAATAACAAAAGTATTATGGTAATATTAATACACCCAATAATAATAATAATTACAACATTAATAACAATATTTCTACCATTACTACTACTACTACTATTACTACTACTAACAACAACAATAAGCATTAACACAACACACACACTCGTACCCACCAACATCATAATCTTGCTAACACCTAAAACAATCATCAAAGGTTCACATGATCGACTCGTACACTTAAAACTATTACTGGTACAAGTGGCGAGTGATTGAGTGTGGGCGTGGAGGTACTGTAGAGGGAGAGTGTGGGCGTGGAGGTACTGTAGAGGGAGAGTGTGGGCGTGGAGGTACTGTAGAGGGAGTGTGTGGGCGTGGAGGTACTGTACAGAGAGAGTGTGGGCGTGGAGGTACTGTAGAGGGAGTGTGTGGGCGTGGAGGTACTACACCTTCCTCAGAGTACATCAGAACTACAAAGAAATTATCACTGTCAGACTTGAGTTAAGAACTATTGGTCATAAATATTACCACATATAAAAAGGGAGAATTAAATCCTGTGTTCTAAAATAATGAAAGAAATTTAATACATAACACAGAAAAGAATTGGAATCACCTGAAGATTAGACACCCTAATATATGTTGGGTTAGGGTGGGTTGGGTTGGGTTGGGTGAAATAAGCTATGCGCCAAATCGCCAGGTGATCCAAAAATCATGTTGCGATTGTCTCCGGTTACCTTCAGCGAGCGTAACAAACAATTAAGACGTCAGGGAACACATTGGCAGGTAAGGTATTAAAAACTAATGAAAGGTGAGACGTCCAGACTATAATAAACACATCCAACACACCCACCGACTTTCTCTCCGCCGCGATATTAATGAGTAACTTTAACATCAACTTTTAAATCGGGAGTTTATTCAGACCGGTGGAAATGATGGGGCAGAAATCACCCGCCCAAGACACACTTAACGCCGACACAGACTCAGTCAAACATTTATACTACCACGAACACCACCAAGACACACATTAACACTGAAGCTGGTCACTAAATAACCACAGTTAACATATAATGAAACACATACAGACATTCGGTAATATCTGTAATCTGTACACCAACAAATTCTTCAACTGACAGACGGGGTAATGTATATATATGTCAGTATGTGTGTAAGTTAAAACGTTATTTGTCGTTATGAGGACCTTGAGACTGTGATCACTACTAGACTACACAACCAACAAATTCGCCTGGGATCTCTATTTCCACGTCATGATATATGGGGGGAGGGGGAGGAGGCAGAGAGAATTTCCCACACAATGAATGCACCTGACGTTCATAATCACAACATCTGCATCTTTAAGTGTACATTCAATAACTCGCAAGAAATTATGATCATCCGTACAAACAGCTACACACACACACATATGCAAAACTTTACGAGTCAGACGTCCTATCAAAATTTTATAACTGCAGGTACGACCAGTCAGACGGGTAGATAGTTGTTCCCAGTTACAGGTGTGTACATGAGCTACGACACATAACAAGTACGCGGCGCCCAACAGACGAACATTAGTATCCCAGAGTGGCAGTAGCATCGCCCTCTTCTCAACTTTCAAACTCGTTTCTCCCGGATACTGTCCTCGGCCACAACTTCACCTCATGTCCCTCACTTCCCTGGTACAATGCGAGGTCTTCGTCAACAGGGGAGTGCAGGAGGGAAACAGAACAATCAATGGGATTATAGGTCAAAAACAGATAATCATCGGGGATACAAGAGGTACAGCCACGTGCACACAAAACAGATGTCAATATTATTAAAGTCAGTCATTCAAACAAGGTCGAGGTTAATACACTTCTCGCTCAACGCCCCGGCAGGTGTCGAGCCTTTGGCGAGTTTTAAATAACACGTCGCCTCTGGGAACACTTGACAAATAACACGGTGAGAGGAACGTGGCTTGTGATGAGGCAAAGTATCTGTGACCTGCTGTGTTTATAACCTGTGAACACCCCCTCCCCACACCTCCTTCGCTCGGCCTGACGAACACAGCGGCCAGTGTGTTAGAACTCTTAATGAAGTGTGTGTGTGTGTCTGTGTGTGTGTGTGTGTGTGTGTGTGTGTGTGTTGCTACATGGCAGGTGTAGAAGGTGGGCGTCCGTCCAAGGATGGGAATGTGACGTAGGCGTGTGAGAAGACAGTGCAAGAGGAACGTGTAAAGGGGAATCTGTAGGGTGAGAGTGAGGCCAGGGGGTAGAGAGCATCCACGAGAGGGTAATGTTTTCACCAGGCTCCCACCACACCTACTGAGAGGTACTCCAGCCTTCCTGACCACCCCTCCTCCCTCCCTCACGTTTGGTTAACCTCATAACCACAACACATAAACCTCCTCGTCACTGACATCCAAACATCAAATGCCATCTCTCGTACCTAGTAACCTGTCTCCCCCAGCCAAGTTACACTCCTGGTCATCCACACATTTGTAGCTGACAGTACCTGGGGTCAACATCTACCTGGCTGACTCGGTACACCAAGAAAAACATTACAATTCGAACAAGAATAAACCAATCAGAAGATCCAAAGAATATTTCACATTTTTCTGCCGACTTGAACAATGACTCCGGCACTCGTAACATCGGTACTGACTGTACAATTTCCCATTTGAACACATGGTTAGGTCAGGTGAGACTCCCGCCAGGTGTAACAATATACATAACGGATGTGAGAGGTCAATATAATATCTTATTCCCTGTGCGATATATCACCCACTTATCTTCTAGTTAAATAAAATACAGAGATCACACATATAAGAAAATTAAAAAATAAATAAAAGTACTCTATCCCCCAGACATCGGCGTCCTGCGTACTTTTGTTAATAATACACACTGGAGACGTTCTTTTAAACACTGACCTTGTCGACATCTCATGAGAAAAAAACTCTCTCGTCTTCGGAAAATATGCAGGAATGATCGTGCAGTGACAGTCTGGATACTGACACTGTACTGACTTTACTCTCAGTACTAATGAACTGTGTGTGAACCTTTGCTGCTGTGTAGTGTGGTGTTAATGACCCCCACCACCACGTTGTACATGTTCCTTCACAACAACTGTGATGCACACCCGCCCTCCCCTCCCACCCCCCCCCCACACACTAGCACCCTCACACCTCCCCCACACTAGCCTCACCTCCCCCACACACAGCACCCTCACCACCCCCACACCACCACTCACACCTCCACCCCACACACACCCCACCTCCCCACACACTAGCACCCTCCCCCCCCCCACACACACTAGCACCCTCCCAACCACCCCCACACACACAACACCTCACCTCCCCCCACACACACTAGCTACACACTAGCACCCTCACTCCCCACACATACACACAAACACCATCCCCCCACACACCAGCACCCTCACACTCCCCACCCCCCCACCATCATACCTCCTCCCACACAAGCATGCATGGTGGAGAGCAACACACAGCTTCTTCTCACTATTAACCGACCACAGGACCTCGTTGTTTACACCCACAACAAGTATAAACAAACTGGTGTTAAACAAATAAACACAATATGCAAAGGTGGGAGGGAGGTTGGTGAGGTGGAGGAGAGAGTGAGGTGGGAGGAGGTGAGGTGGGAGGGAGGCAGCTGGTTGAGGTGGGAGGGAGTGGGAGGTGTGAGGTGGGAGGTGAGGTGAGGTGAGTTGTGAGGTAGGTGGGAGGAGGTTGGTGAGGTGGGAGGAATGTTGGTGAGGTGGGAGGGAGAGTTGGTGAGGTGGGAGGAGTTGGTGAGGTGGGAGGGAGAGTTGGTGAGGTGGGAGGGAGAGTTGGTGAGGTGGGAGGGAGAGTTGGTGAGGTGGGAGGTGGTGAGTGGTGTTGGTGGGGGAGGAGAGTTGGTGGGGTGGGAGTTGGTGAGGTGGGAGGAGAGTTGGTGAGGTGGGAGGAGAGGGTGGGAGGAGAGTTGGTGAGGTGGGAGGGAGTGGTGAGGTGGGAGGTTGGTGAGGTGGGAGGAGTTGGTGAGGTGGGAGGGAGAGTTGGTGAGGTGGGAGGGAGAAGGTGGGAGGGTGGGTGAGGTGGGAGGGAATGTTGGTGAGTTTGGGAGGTGGGAGGAGTTGGTGAGGTTGGTGAGGTGGGAGGAGAGTTGGTGGGTGGGAGGTTGGTGGGAGGGAGAGTTGGTGAGGTGGGAGGGAGAGTTGGTGAGGTGGGAGGGAATGTTGGTGAGGTGGGAGGGAATGTTGGTGAGGTGGGAGGGAGAGTTGGTGAGGTGGGAGGGAGAGTGTTGGTGAGGTTCAGGTGAGGTGGTAGGGGTCGGGCCGAGTCATCACTGTAGCCGCTGGTAGCAAAGTTAATTAAGGTAATCAACTCTGGGCGTTGCACACGGTTGCCGCCCGTCTCACTGCACGCTTCTTCTTCCTTCTGTTCATCTTCTTTACTTCCTCTTTTTCTCTTCCTAATCTTCTTCTAACATGAGCCACTACTTGACGCCACGCCAGATATTGTCACCACACAGGGCATACGGGCGAGACGTGTTATGTATATTAGGTTGTGTGAGAGGAGCTTCCTGCATATCGCACGACATTCTCACGTCCAGGAAACAGGTCACTTTATGCAGGAATTTTAGTAGTGCCGGAGGTGCGCGGAGGATGGTGGAAGCCAGTGGTGTGTAGAGGCCAGTGATGTGTAGAGGCCAGTGGTGTCTAGAGGCCAGAGGTGTGTAGAGACCAGAGGTGTGTAGAGACCAGAGGTGTCTAGAGGACAGAGGTGTGTAGAGGTCAGAGGTGTGTAGAGGCCAGAGGTGTGTAAAGCACAGAAGTGGCCAGAGGTGTGTAGAGGCCAGTGATGTGTAGAGGCCAGTGATGTGTAGAGGCCAGTGGTGTCTAGAGGCCAGTGGTAGGTATTCATCGTGGATAATACTCTTAGAACCAGTCAGGCAGGAGGAGCCACGGGTTCTTGTGTAGTTTCTCTAGCAGTGTGATGCAAAATGAGCTTTCTAAATTAGCGGTAAGTCGCCCAGAATACAAGTCCCGGTGGTGGGTTTTTCTTCAAACAATGTAAGGGACTTAGGGAGGTACACCTGACTGTGAGGGACTTCGGGAGGTACACTTGATTGTGAGGGACTTCGGGAGGTACACCTGACTGTGAGGGACTTCGGGAGGTACACCTGACTGTACACAAGAAAGGTGATATGAGTGATCCACATTATAACTAGACTCGCACTAATGACCACGAGTAAGATGCATTATTTAACTGTGCTGTAAGAGGCGGGTGAGTTAGCTAGGGCTCACCATCCTCGACATTCTTGAGAGACAGTCACAAAATACCACCGCCTCCTCACTCCCCCCCAACCAGTAAATTAACCAATAAGGAAATTGAAATAAAATTGATTTGATATTCACAAAAGATATGGCTGTTATGGTCACACTTAAATACGGTTAAACCAAAAGGTTAATTAACAGAGGTATAACGATCAAATTCACAATTGTCCTGTACCTTTTATAAGTTATTCACGTAAAACTGCAGCTGGGTATGTCCGCCCCAGCACGAGGCCGCCCGCAATAAGCAGATGATGGTGAACCGCGTCGACCATATCCTCGCCGCACAAACCATTAACTAATCTATTCAACACCCACACGCACACTCATCCCTCAACCTGCCCGCTCCCACGCACATCCTCGTCACGTACTTATCTCCCACATACATTCCTGTCTCGTAGGTGCATCCCCGCCACGCACACATCTCCAGCTGGTATATCTGCCAGGCAAGAGGCAGCATCAACGCCACGTACCTCAAATTAACAGAGACTTTTCTGCATTAATTACCACAAGCACAGTCTCCTCACGTGCTCCACCACCATCACAATCATCATCGCCACCATCATTACCTCCACCATCATTACCACCACCATCACCTCGCCCTCATCTATCTTTCACCAAACTTCGTCTCTGGTATTCACATTACTATATGTGTGTGTGATATATGGCCGCCTGAGCCCATGAAGCACCAACCATCTGGAGCACACGATGAGAAGAACCACACACACACACACACACACACACACACACACACCTAAAGTTTAATCCCCAGCTTACAAATAACCATCCTAACGCTAATGCTAACCTAACGCAAAACTAATCTAACCTAACCTAAGCCTCCCTCCCCCTCTCCCCGGTAGCGCTTGGGTGTTTAACCAACAGGTGACAGATGCTGGGGGAGGCTAATCTTCAGTTGATCCATATCTTGTTACCACTTAGTATAAAGAAGCCCACATATATTTTTTTTGTAATAACTTAGCAAAGAAGTAGAGCAGTACAATGTAGCTTGTTGTTGTTGTTGTTGTTGTTGTTGTTGTTTCAATAATACTTCAATATACCAAAAATATTACCGATAGCACAAAAAATTCCCCAGCGAAATTTTTTTCCATAAAGTAATGAAATAATGTCCTAAAACAACGTCTGCTAAATATATATGAGGGAAGAAAATGTGCAAGAAGGCTAGTAAATAATGTGGACATCCCTCCCTTTCACAGCGACACCAGTCAAAGAGAACCAGTACAGACTCGAGCGACCTTCATTACAAGATCTGGTTGTGGGAGAAAATTACAAATATCTTAAATATTAGAGAAAAGTGGAGAGTGAACCACATTCCTCTCTCAACCTGTTTACCCCGCAACCATGTGTAAGGAAACCTAAGAGAGAGAGAGAGAGAGAGACCTCAATACACGTCAATCTGTCTCCATAATGAAAAAAAAATTCACATCAATCTCAATAAAAGTTAAACATGATATAAAAAACGCACCAGTCTCCATAATTCATCGCTCACGTCACATTAACTTACTGATAAACATAGTGAACGATAGTAAGTGACCATCTGTCATACCTTGATGATACAGTCACCACCTGGGAGTTACTGTACTATATACCTGTACTGTATACCTGTACTTGTACTTTATACCTGTAGCTGTACTGTATACCATACCTGTATTGTATATCTGTAGCTGTACTGTATACTGTACTTGTAATGTATACCTGTAGCTGTACTGTATACTGTACTTGTACTGTATACCTGTAGCTGTACTGTATACTGTACTTGTACTACATACCTGTAGCTGTACTGTATACTGTACTTGTACTGTATACCTGTAGCTGTACTGTATACTGTACTTGTACTACATACCTGTAGCTGTACTGTATACTGTACTTGTACTACATACCTGTAGCTGTACTGTATACTGTACTTGTACTGTATACCTATAGCTGTACTTTATACCTGTACCTGAAACATCAAAACCGTTTTATAGGAAATTATCATGTAAATAGATAAGAAATTACCATTGCAATAAATATATTTGTCAACTAGACATAATCCTGACAGCTTTGTCCTCTTGTTCTACCTTAATATTGTACAACCCATGATGTACTGCTTCCCCATTATACGTATGTTTTTCAATTCCACTGTAATTTATGTATAATACTTATATAAAAAAATATATAAAACAAATAAATAAATAAAATAAATAAATATTTAAGTGATAACCGTGGTAACGTTATGAGATGTTCTTATTACTACCATGCTATTGTACTATTCCAGATGATACTAAATGTTACATAATACTTCCTTGAAATAAATGTATAGTATATATCAGGTGCCTCAAAGAGAGCTCGGGTTCTCAACTGGCTCAGCCATGTTAATATTGTTATTATTATCCACTCTGTATCTGTGTTTTTCTGGCGAAATAAACTGTTTCAATTCAACTCATATTCAATTCAACTATATACCTGTAGCTGTACTGTATACAGTACCTGGCGACCTGTGGTGAAATGGTCAACATACTCGCCTCGCAAGCGAGCGAACCCGGGTTCAATCCCCGGGCTGGGTGAAACTATGGGCAAGTGATGGTTAGCCAGTGCAGTTGGCGAGTTGTCCGGTCTTCTCGGACTATTCTTTGACACTGGGTCACTCGGCGAGTTAACTCAGGATGTGGTTATTGTGTTGACGACAGCTTCTACACCTTAAACAAATTCACGCCTAGGTGGCCCTAGGGCCGGCCATCCTCATTACACGAGGGGCGAACATTATTACTATACTAACAGAAACGCCGCCCTCCGGGAGGCTAATTCGCTAGGCCACGTTAATATTGTTATTATTATCCACTCTATATCTGTATTTTCTGGCTAAATAAACTGTTTTAATTCAATTCAACTGTTTCAATTTTATTGTCTAATCATCACTACATGTAACACCATCCATCTTCACTACATATAACATCATCAATCATCACTACATTTTTTTTTAAGGGGATTAGCCCACCCGGGCACAGGTCACTGACCCACATCAGGGCCTGAGGGGTGAAAATGTAATAATTATTCATAGTAAATAAAATTTATAATAAAAATAAAAATAAAATAATATTGATAATAATAATAATAATAATAATAATAATAATAATAATAATAATAATAATAATAATAATAATAATAATAAAGAACTATTAAGAAATAAAAAAATAGTGAGAAACAATATATGTTTGTTGTGTTGTCAAGTAAGAGACACAATTAAGACCCTGCAATTGTGTTTAATTGAGGCAGAAAGTCAGATCAGCAACCTTGGATTTGGTCACAATTTTCGTGATGCCATATGACAGCAGGGTCTACCATTAGACAACACATTATGTTTCCAATGTCTTCCCAGGTGGTAGTACCTCCCTGTTTGATAGCTGCCTACTACCTACTACCTTAAACACCACCCATTATCACTACATATAACACCATCCATCATCACTACATATAACACCATCCATCATCACTACATATAACACCACCCATCATCACTACATATAAAAACATCCGTCACCACTACATATAACACCCCCATCACCACTACATATAACATCCATCATCACTACATATAACACCACCCATCATCACTACATGTAACAACATCCATCATCACTACATATAACATCATCCATCTCACTACATATAACACCACCCAGCATCACTACATGTAACAACATCCATCATCACTACATATAACACTACCCATCATCACTACATATAAAACATTCATCATCACTACATATAAAACATTCATCATCACTACATATAACATCATCCATCATCACTACATATAACACCATCCATCATCACTACATATAACATCATCCATCATCACTACATATAACACCAGCCATCATCAATACATATAACATCATCCATCATCACTACATATAACACCATCCATCATCACTACATATAACATCATCCATCATCACTACATATAACACCAACCATCACTACATATAACATCATCCATCATCACTACATATAACACCATCCATCATCACTATATATAACACCATCCATCATCACTACATATAACACCATCTGTCATCACTACATATAACATCATCCATCATCACTACACATAACACCATCCATCATCACTACATATAACACCATCCATCACCACTACATATAACACCCCATCATCACTACATATAACATCCATCATCATTACATATAACACCATCCATCATCACTACATATAACACCACCCATCGTCACTACATGTAACAACATCCATCACTACTACACATAACTTCATCCATCTCACTACATATAACACCATCCATCATCACTACATATAACACCATCCATCATCACTACATATAACACCACCCATCATCACTACACGTAACAACATCCATCACCACTACACATAACTTCATCCATCTCCTACATATAACACCATCCATCATCACTACATATAACATCATCCATCATCACTACATATAACACCATCCATCATCACTACATATAACACCATCCATCATCACTGTAACCACCACCATCATCACTACATGTAACAACATCCATCATCACTAATATAACACCATCCATCATCACTACATATAACACTATCCATCATCATCACATATAACACCCCCATCACGACATGTAACATTCATCATCACTACATAACATCATCCATCATCAACATATAACACCATCCATCATCACTACATATAACACCACCCATCATCTACATGTAACCATCATCACTTCTATAACATCATCCATCATCACTACATATAACACCATCCATCATCACTACATATAACACCATCACATCACTCATCATCACATATAACATCCCATCATCACTACATATAACATCATCCATCATCACTACATATAACACCATCCATCATCACTACATATAACACCATCCATCATCACTACATATAACACCATCCATCATCACTACATATAACACCATCCATCATCACTACTTATAACACCATCCATCATCACTACACATCGTTAAAGTAGTATCCGAGATTCTCGTACGGACACACAGGCAGACTTCTTTGTTATGAAGGTTTTCCTTTACAAAATTCCAATCTGATTATATTACGCGAACCCCCATTTCATAGGTCTAGGACCTTGGATGGCTTGAGAATATGTTTATAAAAATGAGTAAAACGACTCTGCAAAAGGTGATCTACATTGGGTCATATCACCCATCACTTCTTGACGTACGCGTCCTCAGGGAGAGTGACGTGAGGCGTCTCCTCGCCCACACCACTCGACCATTCGGTCGTCAATGCCGGATCGTGGTGGGCGATGAACTCAACAGTGAAACCTGCCTGGGGAAGGGCGAGGGAATGCTCTTAACCCTCGTCCTAAAACACTACTTTCATTCCGTATCTGTGTTCCGCTGCCAAGATGGCCGCTTCCTTTATTTCGACCCGACGCTCTCCCCCGTCCACTACACCTTCATCAACTATCTGGGCCGCCACAACATCACTTGCAATACGGTAACTGTGGTGAAGGCCCACCTCCAACGCCCTAGGTACAGGACCTGCGCCTACCACGCCATCACCTTCCTCGATTACGTCACCTCAAGTGGTCAACGTGACTCCGGGAAGGTGTTGAAGCAATACAAATCCTACCTGGGCCCCTTCACCGACCTAGCCGTTGTCCGTCATGTACAATTGTTGCTGACGGAGTTCGGCAATAACATTAACCTGTCCGTGAAGGCCACACCGAGGGCCAACTGCGTCCTGGAGGACTTCGTCCCGGCCCAACGACCATCTACCTAGTCTGACTGATTCTTCCCCCGACATCAATCCACCCGGGGAGTAGGAATGTTTACCCAAGTTGCTCATTCCCTTCACACATACAGAGAAGAGAAGAGAAGAGGTTCTGTTACGAAGGAAATTAACTTTCAATGTGTGGTATTATATGTCAGCCAGACCAGTTTACATGCACGTCTCTCCTGACCGGGTTATGCGATGTCTTGTTATTTTTCGTCGGTAAGACAATCGTAAAAAAATTATTTCACGAATTCATGAAATTATCTCTAGTTGTCGAAATGATTTCACTCTACACAGGGACTAACAACGAAGGCAGTGTTTTTGGCTCCTCAGTCGCACTACACAGGCAGCTGATGCAGTACCGGACACAAAACCCAAACTTCACGCACTGACGACCTGCCTCCTGCTACACTGCGGAGAACTTAACAGTAACAAAAAACTAGAATAATTTTCTTCAGTAAAACAGGTAAGGTGTTCCCAAGACCTGCCAGGAGTTACAGTAAATCCGGAGTATGTTACAGGTGAATCGAAATTGTACTGTCGTGTGGGTGCCGCGGGGAGCACTGACCTAAACACAACACGGAGGAAGCAGAGTTTAACAATAAAAATACTATATCATGTATCTTCCTCTTTTGGGGAGAGACGTAAAGAAGCAGGAGATAATACGGGTGTAGTGTACGAACATAAACACCAGCACAACATCCATACTTCCCAAGCTCACCTATGCCTCCCCCACCTGGTCTTCCTCCCTAAATGCCACACAACGTAAACACCTAGAAAAAGTGCAAAAGAGGGCATGCAAGATTATTCTCTCCCCTTCCTACTCCACATATCAAGAAGCGCTCAACACACTGACCCTTTCGACTTCTCACTGACCATCACCACGACCTCATCTGCAAATTTGGTAAGAAGCTTCTACACCATCCTCGACACCGGCTCCTACTACCGCCTGAGATCCCTAGCCCGAGAATTGCTGTTCGACACCACAACCGCATCCAGCCCATACGTGCACGAACTGATCGCTATAAGAACAGCCCAGTCCCAACCATTGTAAAAATTATCAATAACTTGTAATAAACCAGTGTATTCACTCCCAGTAAACACTACTTGCACTGTCACTATGTTGAAATGCACTGTAGTTTGAGCTTTTCCCCATCTAGTTATTATATATCTTATTTGTATCACTTATGTTACTTGTATATTATTTGTAATTCGAAACCCATTCCCCAAATATGTAACTGTATATTTTCAGCCTTCTGGCTGCCAAGCTCTTTCAATAAACCGTTAATTATTATTATTATTATTATTATTATTATTATTATTATTATTATTATTATTATAGAACAGCATCTTACACTGTCCATTGACACATTATTCACTTTTTTGTACGATTTTAAGTTTCAATTTGATTTAATAATATTCCCATACATATTAATATAATTTAACAGATAAAGGACTGTGACTACTACTATTAATATGAGAGTAACAACACAGAGATGCAGTTATCAGTTGTGGTGTAAGCTACTACAGTGCCGGTCACAACTCAGCCATTAGTGTATGTGGCACCATATGCCAAGCTACGATACAGTGCCACCAACCATACTGACGTTATCAAAGTCTGCAAAATTCATGTGACGCTTTTCCACCATTCTGTGCCAGAATGGTGGCACTCTCAGTGTCACGGTCTCCCTCAATACGAAGTAAAGTCGCGTGTCACATTATTATTTGACTAATTTGTCATATATCTATTAGTACTATGTTATGATGGTCACGTGCAGTTACTGAATTGAAAACCTCTAACATGACCTGACCTGACCTGACCTGACCTAAACTTACCTAACCTAACCTTTTGAAGACCGGAATAACTTGTTTTAGTTATTTGTCGGGCAAGGCGCTACCCTGGCCAAGTCGTCCTGCTGATAGAAGGAGGTGAGAGGTTATCAAGGGCATGCCCTCTACTGCAGTACTACACTACTCTACCCCGCCCCGCCCCGCCCCGCGCCCAGGCCAGGTAAAGGGTGGCGTCAATCAAGCCAGCAGCAGCCTGAGCCACACCTGCTGCACGTATGCCACCGCCAGACCTGCCCAAAACTATTCTTGGCACCCGGCTTGCCCAGTGCCAATCCTAAGCCCCGGCTCCTTTTACTACTCTTACTGACACCGCCACTTGTGAGAGCTTCCTCCTATACATGCATTACTGCTTCATGACTCACTCACATCAAATGGACTGTATTCTCTCTCTCATACACGCCAGAAAACAAGACCTCATCGAACAACAAAAATATCCCCGAACAACCAGCTAACCCACAGTGCTCTTGCCCATCAAATCTGACAATATAAAGAATAAACTCTACACGTCCCGCCGCCTACTTAACAACCCAGGTAGACTATAACTGATGCCCGTCTAGTTGGTGTCAGTTTTCTTTTTTTTAGACAAGAGGGAGTTGGGGAGTTGGATGCTGTGTTTACCTCACAAATACACACAACTTATCACTTCCTCACAAAGAAACTTCATTTTACGCCTCGTGTGTATAGTACGCCAAGTCACTCAACCGGGAGGCTACAGGTGGTAAATGTTGGTAAAAAATGGTAATCAGTAAGAGGAGGGGAGGTGGTGAAGAGGAGGGGAGGTGGTGAAGAGGAGGGGAGGTGGTGAAGAGGAGGGGAGGTGGTGAGAAGGAGGTGTGGTGGTGAGGAGGTGTGGTGGTGAGAAGGAGGTGTGGTAGTGAGGTGTGGTGGTGAGGAGGTGTGGTAGTGAGGTGTGGTGGTAAGGAGGAGGGGGGTGGTGGTGAGAAGGAAGTAAAAATTGTGGTAGTGAGGTAAAGATGGTGGTGAGGAAAGGAATGGTGGTAGTTACGAGCAGAGGGTGGAGGGAGGAGGTGGGCGTTGCGTGTCCTTCTGATGCTCTCCCGGGCGTCAAACAGCAGCCGAGAGAATCACCAGCCTCCTTAGGACATAAGGTCACCTGTGAACCCGTCTGGTCCCTGCCACCTGCGATAGATTACCCAAACCTGCATCCACCTGCCTACTGCTGCCTCACACACTACACCTCACTCCAGCTACACCACGACACCCACCATTATAATTTAATTGGATATACAGGTAGAGGCTTTGAAACACCTTGAGTGGATACGATTCTGTCTAGTATTATTTTGTCGTATCTTTGTAGAGATGTTGTCAATAAACACATAACAATAATATATAGGTAAGCTGCACCGATACCCTTCAATAACAACAAAAATAGTAACAATAATAACGCATCACACATTCATCTAATGCCTTCACATACAGGCAACTTACATAGTAGTTACATACATTAGGCCGAGTGTAACCTGGTCAACATAATCCCACATCACCACAGTCCAGCTGGCAGCACATACCCTCAACGGATCGTCCACAACAATAGGATAAACACATAAACCTTATGACACAAGTGAACCTAAATATCCCACACGACACCGCTTACTGGCGACCTTAACATAACACACAACCTTTCATACAATACTATGGGGACCACCACTATATTATATAACGTCTATGAAGACAACTGGCCAATATGTACACACTATTATATACTTATCTTAAACCTGGGGTCAGGTTATTAAAAGTTCTTACGTAAAACTTTCCTTGTATATTAAAAAAAAAATCATCTAACTTGACTTAAACTAAAACACAATATTAAGTTTAGAATGATGTACACTCCCCACCAACATGATCCAGGTGAAGACTTACCACACAGGTGTATCCTCGTGTTGTGTCCACTCACGACTTACTTGTTCATGTATTTAACTCTCGCCACCACTCACCTGTAAAGTAAAATAAACATCCATATAAATTTTTCTAGTAAGCTAAAAACTCCATGCATATGTAACACTATGGGCATAAATAAGAAGAGACGTGGCACAAGATACCCTGCATGACCCGTTATAAAGGTCCAGGAGACAGATTGTGGCTACGCTTTCTTTTCACTTTTTCTTTCATGTACTTAAAATTCCCAAGAGTAAAGATGGTTTCTATTGATTTGTTTTTGTTATTTCACTTACAATGTGACAAACTTCAAAGACTAACGCAGCATATGTTAATTATTTGTTCTTAAAAAAGATAATGAATTTAAAGTTAATAGCGGCTAGTTTATTGTGCGCCACATATTCATCTTGTGAGTGGTAGAAAAAAAAAAACAATTATGGCACTGAATGTTAGACTATTTTCAGTACAGAGTTTGTAAGATCTGTACGTTGGAGTTATTGACTTTTCACTGTGTAAAATGAGGATGGTCTTAACATCAGACAACTTAGTATTGGCCAAAAAGTTAAAACATTTTGTGCCTTTGAACATAGTGTGAGCTTAGAAACGGTAGGTGCAAGCAGGCACCAATCGATCCATTGTCCACCGCGAAGAGATGTATCAAGTAAAAAAAAATATCAATAGACCACAAGATGTTATTACTACTAGACTAAGCCTCGGATTTAAGTACCTCTGGCAGTATGCTGATGTGAACGATACACAATGTAAGGTGTGTGGCCAGGCATAGGGCCACACACACCCCAACACTATGTCATATAGACCGGTAAGGTAGTTGGCAGGTTACACTGTGTACAGATACAACCAAAACCTAACAACCATACAGCACACCAGGATGACCCCACCAACACCTACAGGAAGACCAGTGATGGATATACTGTCGGCCACGGTGCCCTGGTCTTGGTATCCAACACAACCCTACATGGCGCCTTTAAGTATGGAAATATATACTGAGCCTGAGCGAGGTGTGGCGGGAGGCTGACCAGGAGAGGACTGTACTACACTCGTTAGTCTTTACACACGATGACTTACGCCACTTACAAGTCTCTTACATCCACAGAAACAAGTAAACTCCGGTATACACTAAAGATCCAACTAACGTGAACTGAGCCTAATTTACCCCAATAGCTGGATAGAATAACTTTAAAATCATCTGTACTCGAGTAAAATAACAGCTGCTGTTTGGTGCCTTTATAAAAGCGGTGACCTTAGAATTAAAACCACACCAACGTAAGAGGTTTCCATGATACAGTACATGTCATGTGTGAACGATGTAGTCCTCTTCGCTCTCTGGTTATGCTGCTAACATAGATGGTTATTGTCACACACACAAGGTTGCCCGCTTCAGGTGACCCGTCGTGGTGGTAACAAGCTTACTAATAATTTTGATGTTTCACAATAGCCCATGTGAAACCATTCAACACGTCTGTTTCCTCTTGTAAAAATACAGGTTCAGGTGTATATTTTACTAACTTCCTTCAGTCTTAAATTTCTACAACTAATACTTTGCTGCCACCCGAAATCGAGTATGACGATATGAATTTTTAGCAGTATCACCATGTTGGTGTGACTCGAAAGGCCGATAAGGGACGTGTGGTGGCCTACATCTAGTGTGGAAGGGGAGATGGCAGAGCCTTCCCGGCGCTCGTCTACCTCGGCATACAGTCGAGCTAGCTGGGTGGTCTTGACACCTCGCGTGGTGCTTTACGAAATGTTATGGTGTGGGGTGGTCGTCTCACAGGTGCGGGAATCGGTTTGACACTTTAAATCACACACACAGCCTTGTAAATCCACCCTTGTACTTATGTATGGCAAGTGACCAAAGCAGGTGAGATATGTAAGTGGTGGACGAGGTTAGGCAGGACGGAGCAGCGCCTCCCGACACTTGGCCAAGTGAAGTTCCACCTAAGTGCCCAAACGAACGAACAGAAAACACACCATTCTTGGGTTCGTAATCAGACAACGAAAGCAAAATAAGACATCCAGGGTTCTGTAAGTGCTGCAGTGCTGAGAACAATAATCAATACGATTTTGGTTGGAGTGAAAAGAAAGTTCGATTTTATTATCGTCTGCAAAAACTATAATACAAGTGTGTGTGTGTGTGTGTGTGTGTCTACTGTCTACAGGAAGCATTACGACGACTAAATCACCGTATATAACCTTTGTATCCCTCCTCTATGGTATCAAGGTCAGGTTCGACTTTAAAGGTCAGTAATCTACAAAATTATCTCACATCCCGCCAGATTCTTAAGGATGTTGTCACTCTTGTTTAACTCAGTTTTTTCTATTAGTTAAATGTTTCCGGGTGGGTAGTAGAGTGTAGTAAGAGGGCGTACGGTAAATGTAAACGAGCCTAGGAGTGACTAAACAGCTGCATCTACACACAAACACTCACACAGAAGCGTCGTGGACCACCTACTGTTTATACTCAAATTACCAGCTACATCTGAGTCACCGCCTCGCTACCTCAAACACTCAACAAGAACTGGCAGGAAGGGAGAGATCTTTTCACTACAGAGGACCACAGTCACAGAATAGAACAATGAGAAGAAACAGGATGAAAGGGAGAGTAAGGAGAACGCGGTGGTAAAGAGCCAGAAACAAAAAAAAAATCGGCAGAGAGATGAAGGCAAAGAAGTGGGCGGAACGTAGGAGTCCCTGGTGTTATGACACGCGCCGTCACCCGCCTCTAACACTTTATGTCCTCCACAGACACACATCTGCACGTCACCACCACCCGCCTCTACACCCCCTCCACTTCACCACCCGCCTGTACACCCCCTCCACTTCACCACCAACCCCACCCCTCCACTTCACCACCCGCCTCTACACCCTCCACTTCACCACCCACCTCTACACCCCTTCTACCTCACGACACCTTCCACCTCACCACCCCCTCCACCTCACGACCCAATCCACCTCACCACCCGCCTCTACACCTTTTACAGTAGATCAACACATGAAACATTATAATACCGCAGAGTCAAACACACTGGATATTCATCTTATCTCTCTTCAGTTTTATAACCAACCCACTACACCAGTAATATGTTTATTCCTCTCTTGATCACCTATTACGAGCGGACTAACAATATTTAGTTAGGGAAGCAGTCGCCCACCTCCTCCTCTATTATGTGTGATCAGGAGGAGGGAAGAGTCACGCCTCATCACCACCTCACACTGGGCGTGTAACAACAGGCAGGATAACTCTGGCTAATACGTACTATACCAGACCTAAAGTGACACACGTTAGAGAAAAGGTGACGGGTGCTACTATAGTATGCGGTCTAACGAGCTGGATGCGTCTATTAACCCAACCTAACGTAACTTAATCTAATATATATTAACCTAACCTAACCTAATTAGGTTAGGTTAATGGATGCTACAGTATAAATATCCCGGAAGACACAACTCCAGGTTGGTCGACCGCATACTATGTTAGCACCAAGTGATGAACGTCGTCCTTCAGTAGGTTAAGCGGCTGAACAGTCACCCAATACACGTACACAGAGGCAAACCTCCATTCAGGATGATACTGAACACGTATTACGGCAGCCACTCAACACAACCCATAGAGTATTTGAGAGGGGTCACTGAGGGAGTATTATAGCCTGTATTATTTATGAATCCTTTGTACCTCCGTCTGCACATGATTGTAATATTAGGACTCAGTTTTGGTCTTAAGTTTTATTAGGTTCTTGTACGCCAAGTCCAGTGGTATGATCCAGGATGAATTGTCTTATTAAAGGAAAATTTCAAGGTATAAATGGTTCTTTCTAGGTATTTCTGAAAATCCAGCTTAAACAAAATGACAAGGTAACGAATCCCAGATAACACCTACACAGACCTTACCCGCTATGGTGTATCCCGTAATCTACACACACTGAGCCTGATGATGACGTCCACCATATGGCTATTATATATATATATATATATATATATATATATATATATATATATATATATATATATATATATATATATATATATATATATATATATAATTTAACAGGGACAAAATGTATACCCGCTCCCCTCCCTCCTTACATTATATACCAAGCCTTTCCTCTTATAACGGTAAAACTCGGATGATAAAAAAACTAACATCTCACAAACAACAGAAAGTACGATACCCCAATACTAACATACATTCATGAAGCTTCAAGTCTCAGAGTATTACAGGCGATAACATCACATTTAAAAAAACCACAACCGAGTTATGGTTATACCCCAAGAAGCGTGTAAACATGTCAGGGAAACTCCACAATCCCATACATACAGGATCACTATCACGTCACTAGAGAACCACTTACAAACATCGAGATGAAATGTGAAAAAGAAAGCTGGTGGCAGAAACCACCATCACGAGAGTGAGAGTATGATCTGGGTGTGAGGGCAGGAGAGGAGTGTGGTGCTGCAGGAGAGGAGTGGAGGGGAGGCATCTGACATCTCACTTTCATCAGCCTGGGGCCAGCATGACAACATGAGCTGGGTGTCGTCCTCAACCTCACACAACACCTCGGCAATGTCGTCCTGATTGTAAGGGAGTCATCTGTCCCGCCCCACCTGTGTACCGGGTGCACCACCTGAGTAACGGAGGCACCACCTGTGTACCGGGGGCACTACCTGAGTAACGGGGATACCACCTGTGTATCGAGGGCACCACCTGTGTACCGGGGGTACCACCACGTACCTCCCTCACTCGACCCGTCTTACCACAAACAAATAATTTTAATGACTTCCAGACCTTGCTGCCGCCTGTACCTTGTCAACACAACTAATAATAATAATGACTCGCTGAGTAACTTACTACGTAAAACAACCGTCCACCCTACTTAAAAACCCTCTACACACACACACACACACACACACACACACACACAAAGCTCATCTCAGTCAGCAGGAGGGGGTGAGGGCCCCTTCCCACAGTATTGTACGTCTTGATGCGACAATATATATGCCTGAGCCGTGAGTACCTCACAAAAGAGGCCCCGCCAGCCAGTGCTTCATGCTGCACGACACGAGAGCACCAGACCACCCAAACTCAACTCTCGGTCTGCGATACTGTGCTTTACAGTACTGTACACTCATAGCTTCAATAAATTGCTCAGACTTGTTTTAACAACATTAATACATAATGATAATCAAATTTAAATCAGGGTGTGTGTGTGTGTGTGTGTGGTGTGTGTGTGTGTGTGTGTGGTGTGTGGGGTGTGGGTTTGTGGGGTGTGTGTGTGGGTTTGTGGTGTGTGTGTGTGTGGTGTGTGTGTGGTGTGTGTGTGGTGTGTGTGTGTGTGTGTGTGCGTGCCAGGGTGAGCATCAGTGTGGTTTGTGCTATGTTCATCAGTCGTGGGGTTGAAGGAGACCCGCCACGGCCGAGGGAATGGGTAAGGCACGTGAAGGGCCACAAATAAACCGGACACGGGGCGGGACGCGACCTTTGACCCCTGACCCAGTTGAAAGCCCTCAAACTACAGGGTCACACGGCGGTGATGCAACCTCGTCAGCACCAGCCTCCACCGTAACCACACACACTCGTGTTCCTCTCAAATATCTCTACTGAGCCAGAGGTTCGATAACGAGGTAAGGAGGAGTACAACAAGAGGTGTTAACGAGGTTCACCTGAGAGGGGGCTGACGTACCTCATGACCTCACCACGGAACTCCGCCACCAGCCCCCCCCCCCACACGCAAAAGTAACCAAATGAGTCACAGCATTAACTCATTCTTCCCATCTACTGCTCACTATTTGCCTCGTCTCTTCTGGTTAAACTTTTTGTTTTCATCCTCGAGCGTTAGCGAGAGCAGCGAGTGTGTCTCTACCAAGAACCGTGTGTAATGTGAAGAACAAAATATTAAATAATGAATGGCTTCTTCACAGTACAAGGCTGGTCTACACATCTACACTGACCATCATGACTTAACCTTGTCCCACCAAAGACTGCCACGCTAGTTAATTAATCTTAAGGTGAAAACAGCTGGGATGGAGATTCTTCAGGTGATCCTTCTGCTGTGGCACTGTGCTGTGCTGGAGCCAGATACTCCCAACACAGTATATCAAGCTTACAGCATCTTAATCCCCCATAAAGAAATCCAGTTACACTCTAAGGCTATTCTTAGTGGTGTGTATACATAGTCGTGAGCAGCAGGAGGATGGTGTTGATGCACTCTGGGCCAGGTGTAGCGTAGGGGGCCAGGTGTAGTGTAGGGGCCAGGTGTAGTGGGGGCAGGTGTAGTGTGTGTAGGTAGGGGCCAGTGTAGGTGTGACCAGGTGTGGTGTGGGACCGGTGTGGGACCAGGTGTAGTGTAGGGCAGATTAGGTGTGTGGCCAGGTGTAGTGGGGACCAGGGTAGTAGTGTGTGGTGTAGGGGCCAGGTGAGGTGTAGTGGGGACCAGGTGCATGGTGTAGGGGCAGGTGTGGTGTAGAACAGGTGTAGTGTAGGGGGGGAGGTGTAGTGTGGGGGGACAGGTGTAGTGTAGGGGCCAGGTGTAGTGTAGGGGACAGGTGTGTGTGTGGGGCCAGGTGTGGTGTGAGGACCAGGTGTGACAGGTGTACAGGTGTGTGTGGGGACAGGTGTACAGGTGTGGTGTGGGGGACAGGTGTGGGGGACAGGTGTGGTGGGGGAGCCAGGTGTGGTGGGGCCAGGGTGAGTGTAGGGACAGGTGTGGTGTGGGGGGGAAGGTGTGGTGTAGGGCCAGGTGTAGTGTGGGGACCGGGTGTGTGGGCACCAGGTGTGGTGTAGGGGCCAGCAGGTGTAGTGTAGGGGGACAGGTGTAGTGTAGGGGCCAGGTGTGAGTGTAGGGGCCAGGCCAGGTGTAGTGTGGAGGCCAGGTGCAGTGTGGGAGGCCAGGTGTGGTGCTGGGGCCAACAAATGTGGTGTAGTGTGGAGGCCAAGTGTAGTGTGGTGTAGTGTTGAGGCATTTGGTGTGAGGCCAGGTGTAGTGTTGAGGCCAGGTGTAGTGGGGGCAGGTACTGTTGAGTGTGTAGGGGGCATGTGTGGTGTTGAAGCAGTGTGTGTAGGAGGCCAGGTGTAGTGTAGGCCCAGGTGCAGTGTGGGGCAGGTGTAGTGTGGGGCAGGTGTAGTGTAGGGCAGGTGTAGTGTAGGAGGGCAGGTGTAGTGGGAGGCAGGTGTAGTGTAGGAGGCCAGGTGTAGGTGGGGCCCAGGTGTAGTGTAGGGGCCCAGGTGCAGTGTTGAGGCCAGGTGTAGTGTATGAGGCCAGGTGTAGTGTATGAGGCCAGGTGTGGTGTATGAGGCCAGGCGTGGTGTGAGGGGCCCAGGTGCAGTGTTGACGCCAGGTGTAGTGCAGGTCAGGTGTAATGTATGAGGCCAGGTGTAGTGTGAGGCCAGGTGTAGTGTATGAGGCCAGCGTAGTGTAGGGGCCCAGGTGCAGTGTTGACGCCAGGTGTAGTTTGACGCCAGGTGTAGTGTGGGTCAGGTGTAGTGTTGAGGCCAGGTTAATGTAGGAGGCCAGGTGTAGTGCTGGGGAAATGTGCAAATAGTAGTGTATGGAGGCCAAGTGTAGTAGAGGGGGCATGTGTGTGTGGTTGAGGCTAGTTTAGTGTTGAGGCCAGGTGTAGTGTTGAGGGCCAGGTGTGGTGCAGGGGGCATGTGTACTGTTGAGGCCAGGTGTAGTGTAGGGGGCATGTGTACTGTTGAGGCCAGGTGTAGTGTAGGGGGGCATGTGTGGCTGTTGAGGCCAGGTGTAGTGTAGGGCATGTGGATGTAGGCCAGGTGTGGTGTAGGGCAGGTGTGGTGTAGGCCCAGGTGTCAGGTGTAGTGTAGGGGCTAGGTGCAGTTTTGACGCCAGGTGTAGTGGTCAGGTGTAGTGTGTAGTGTATGAGGCAGTTAGGAGCCGGTGTGGTGTAGGGGCCCAGGTGTGGTGCGGGGGCCAGGTGCAGTGTTGACGCCAGGTGTAGTGCAGGTCAGGTGTGAGTGTGAGGAGGGCCAGGTGTAGTGTAGGAGGCCAGGTGTAGTGTAGGAGGCCAGGTGTAGTGTAGGAGGCCAGGTGTAGTGTAGGAGGCCAGGTGTAGTGTAGGAGGCCAGGTGTAGTGTAGGAGGCCAGGTGTAGTGTACCCCACAACAGCAACACACAAAAGCCTTCAATCACTACATCTAGTGTTCATTTACTAAGCAACAATGTCGCTTATTAATTACGACGATTTATTAATTCTCTCATCCAGATAATTTATGACCTATGTATAAAACATCTAATGAGCTATGTATACTCAATTACCCAGGTGTTCAAGGGCATGCATGAACAAAACGCATTGTCCTGAATCTGTAAACACTTATGTGTACACCTGTGTATGTATTGTGTGTATTCATTTCTACCGGATGATAGTATGGCGTATGTTATGTTCCTACTGTACTCACAAGTTGATGTTATAATGTTCCTACTGAGCTCCAACAACTATGTTTTTTAAGTCCGTCAGCTGTGAAAAATGAGAAAACAAACACACACACACACACACACACACACACACACACACACACACACACACACACACACACACACACATGTAATTGCCTAATTAACCAGGTCACGTCACCTTGCAGCTCACAGGCCAGCATGACCACTAGAGGCAGATTAACATATACTGTACACTGAAGAAACCTAACCATGAGCCATTCTAAATAATCCACTGTGAGGTTTTCATATACACCTGGTGGTAACATAATCAAGAGCGTCACAGTGTTTGGGTTCAATTGTAGATTAAATACCACACCTTATTTCACTTGATAATTAAATACTCTATCTCTAACTTAACATAATCCCCTCCAGGTAGCATTAGGGTGATTCATTATCAAGTGAATTACTGTAAGCTAGGGTGCCTAATCTACAGGTGATCCAGTATTAGGTATCAGTTTTGTAATTCTACTGTGCGCTGAAGTTTCATGAATATAATTTTCATCACAAGAAATGTAAACAAAAATGACGTCATCTTCGACATTTTGTAAACACAGCTCGTCCTAGGAGTGTGGTCTCGCAGGGTTTTAACTACGAGTCAATGTTTGTGTTCGTTCAAACTTACATGACACGTATCCTCTCGTTAGGGGCCGCCAGTGGTTTGCCTGAGTCAGTGAGGGCAGCAGGTGTGTGTCGTGAGTCAGTGAAGGTAGCAGGTGTGTGTGTTGTGAGTCAGTGAGAGCAACTGGTGTGTAACTGAGTGAGTGAGGGCAACAGGTGTGTTTTAGTGAGTGAGTGAGGGCAACAGGTGTGTGTTGTGAGTCAGTGAGGGCAACAAGTATGTGTTATGAGTGAGTGAGGGCAACAAGTATGTGTCATGAGTGAGTGAGGGCAACAAGTGTGTGTCGTGAGTCAGTGAGGGCAACAAGTATGTGTCATGAGTGAGTGAGGGCAACAAGTGTGTGTCGTGAGTCAGTGAGGGCAACAAGTATGTGTTGTGAGACAGTGGGGGCAACAGGTATGTGGTGTGAGTCAGTGGGGGCAACAGGTATGTGTTGTGAGTCAATGAGGGCAACAAGTGTGTGTCTGAGTCAGTGGGGGCAACAGGTATGTGTTGTGAGTCAGTGGGGGCAACAAGTGTGTGTCTGAGTCAGTGGGGGCAACAGGTATGTGTTGTGAGTCAGTGGGGGCAACAGGTGTGTGTCATAAGTCAGTACACAAGACAGACACAATATAAATGTTTTTAAGTATCACTATGAACTCTGTGACTTCTTTGTAAATTTGTTGCCATCGCCATCAACAACAACAACAACAACAACAACAACAACAACAACAACAACAATAATAATAATAATAATAATAATAATAATAATAATAATAATAATAATAATATAACAACAGTCACACAACACAAGGGTCAGACAGTACAACACCTCAGACCAAATAAATACTGTGTTCTTGTCTTATACACCACACAGAGAGACAAGCATGTAGTGCACCTCCTAGCTGACGACATTATTACTACTCAGCACACTGTCTAAGAGGTGCTGGGACCCTGCCACATCCTCCCTCACCTCACATTCCTCCCAAACAAACTCCTCTATGTGTGTCAATATTACTCGAGGTCTATTCATATTGGTTCACCTGCGTCTGTATTACCTGTGAACATATAATAATATTTTTCAAGTCGATCTTCTCATCCCCGTGTTGATATTAGGGCCAAAATTGTAGATACTTCCGCATACTTCACTTGGCGGGGGTATACTGTACACAGATTTGATACTAAATATTTGATTTTCATTTGGCAGATAATACTGAGGTGTAAATATTTGTTTCTCGGATATTTGATTTCTCTCCGCCATGATGTGTTCGTGGCGACCTGACCAACCTACCATTTATAGTTGTAACCCTTAATTTTGTTGATACAAAATATGAGTTTCAGTAAAGATACGTTCTTTATGATCACCTCTGGGATGGTAGCTTTGAGTGTTGAGTTTCTCGTTATACAGTACTTACCTTGGTAGTGGTTGTGTAGTGTCGTGTGGACTAACCCGTAGTTACGTGTATGGGTAACTTGGGTGGGGAAAACTAACCCCCTACTCCTGTTTGTTTATAAGTGTCACGAATGAACAACTTACTCTCTTCATATTCCTTAAAATAAAAATGTTTCAAAACCGTTTAAGATGACAAGAATACATCAGCATAATAACAGCAACGTGTGCACATAAATCCCAATGATGTATGTATGTATGTATGTATGTATGTATGTATGTATGTATGTATGTATGGATGGATGGATGGATGGATGGATGGATGGATGGATGGATGTATGTATGTATGTATGTATGTATGTATGTATGTATGTATGTATGTATGTATGTATGTATGTATGTATGTATGTATGTATGTATGTATGTATGGATGGATGGATGGTGAGGGGACCAACATGACTTAGTTGTGAGTGAGGTTATCAACACTCGGGATGGTGATGACTGGCTGCAGGAGACCAACTCTCTCCCCAGTACGATATTATAAAAGAACGGGCGGACATGACATCAGGAAAGAAAGGCGTCAAGTAAGGTACTTTCACCTGGTGGTAGTGAGGAGGCCACGGGCACCAGCAAGGTATCCCTATTCATCACAGAGGCCCGCCAGATTACCCCCACTTGTGTTCACTACCTGATGTCCACCCATTCTTATAATTTCTTAAAAGATATTTCAGTCTCAGCTGTGTTTAATGATGGTTGATTATATCCCTGGCAGCAGCAGGTGATTCATAAGGCAACCTCTTACCTCGGTGTCGTGGTCGCCGCCTCTGTCTCACCCTACCTACACCATCTCTTACCTCTGCAGTACACACATTACCTGCCCCCAACACCCATAACTCCATCCTACACACTGCGTCAACATCCCATGGACAACATATTGTACCGAAAGATGGTGTTTATCTGTCAAACATGTAATTATTAAGATGAATTTACATTTATTTAATCCTCTTAAAAATAAGCTGACATGTGGTAAGGTAATTGTGGTAACCTGACACCAGTTCATAATGTGGCTTGTACTCACCCCGGCAGTGTGTGAGTCACCACGTGTATGTGTCATAACTGCATCAGTTAGGAGATGTAAGTGGTGGCCCTACGTGTGACTCCCGCGTACAATACCTTTGGAAATTCTTTCTGCGTCAACAAGGAATATAAATGCCAATCCTCAGAGACTTAAAGGACTCAGTAACTTACCAATAAAACTTTTTGACAAGCCCGTGCTGACGTAGCTTATGACTAATCCTTGCCCACCCTAGTGTAAGAATACCACAACAAGCTTGTTATATCAACGTCGGTTAATAAGAGTTCGTTTCAATAATGAATTGTGATTATTTCTTCTCTACTATAGTGCGTTTTTTTCCATCTGAGAGGAGATGCACCGCCCCCTTCTCAAGAGTTACAGCTGATTGACTGTTGCAAATATGTTCGATTTCGTCCTGAAGTAATGTTTCCCCCCCCCCTTACATCCTAGTGTAAGGTGAAGTGCAGAAGCGTTTACAGCGCCCAACAGGGAAGCATGCTAAGTTCATGCTTGCCTTTATGTCTCATGAGTTAAGGGCGTAGAAGCCTGAAGAGTCAAGGGCGTAGAAGCCTGAAGAGTCAAGGGCGTAGAAGTCTGAAGAGTCAAGGGCGTAGAAGTCTGAAGAGTCAATGGTTTATGTCTAAGCAAGTTATTGGAAGCTCCAACTACTTGTCCCTGAACACGAATTCGCAACTTTCGATTTACAGCAGGTACCTACTTTGCTGCTGTGTGAACAGGGACCAAGGGGACTAGGAAGAGTGTCCAAACAACTTCTGCCGGCCCGGGAATCAAACCCGTGACATTGATGGGTATTTGTATACGAGTTTATTCATAATCGTTGGGATAACCGTTTCTGACGAGAAAGAAATTTTAAGAAACATACATTCATTACTTCAAACATGAGCACGTAGGAAGTTTATCAGAAACCTTATACATGAATAATAACTTTTAAACTCTAGTAACAAATTTACGCTTTCGGAGGATGCATTTAATATATACTTATTTTTACCCACAATAAGGCATACTAAGACAAATTACGTATCAGTAATACTACATTATGCAAAAACTAAAATTTTAAAATATCAGAATCACATTGAAATATTGACAGCCGTCAGCAGAGGCGGGAAATATGACTGCGAACAACTTCATATTTCCCGACTCTGCTGATGGCTCGAGCGGCCAAGCTCCCCAGTCTGTCATACTCAATGCCAATATATTGTAGTCACACTCATCCACCAACTATTAGGGGCCGTGTAATATTTAAATGTAATTCTGATCCTTTAAAATGTTAGTTTTTGCATAATGTAGGTTAACTGATACGTAATTTGTCTTAGTAAGCTTCCTACATGCAAATTTTTTTAAATAATGAATGCATATCTTTATATAACTTAGCTAATTTCTTTCTCGTCAGAAACGGTCATCCCAACGATTATGAATAAACTCATTTACAAATACATCATTACTTCAGGACGAAATCGAACAGGTTTGCAACAGCCAATCAGCTGTAACTCTTGAGGAGGGGGCGGAGCATCTCGGCTGGAAAAAAAAACCGCACTATAGTAAGATCACACCACGACTACAAAAGATAACATCTGTCCTATGAAGGTTATCTTTTGTTCCACCAAGAGAACATGTTTCCTGTACATCACTGTCTCTTGACAGAACTACAACACCAAAGACAGATTCAACCACTTCTTGCATGGCCGAACAGCTGTCGGACGGAGGTAAATCAATGTTCCGTCAGTGTCGTAAGCCAGCATCCACCACTCACCTGCCACTTCCGCCTCACACAACAGCAGGTGAGTGACGCCCCCCAACACTCTGACCTATTGAACCGCACCAGGCGAGGCGGGGCAGCCGTCACACACCTCACAGTATTACAGGTAACATCTAATACTCACCATTCAATAATTATATGCAGACCAGACGACGTATAACTGAACAATAAGTAACTACATCACTCATATGTAGTAAAAGAGTGCACAAATGAACAACATTCTGTATATATTTTTACAACATTCAGTCAAGCATCTGAATTGGAGACAATGTAAAACTACGGGCAAGTTTCTTTACGCCAGTTACCTCTGTCTACCCAGCAGTAATTGGGAGCCTGGATGTTAATCGTGTTCCAGGGTTATGGTTAACCAATGCAGTTGGCGAGTTGTCCGGACTTCTCGGACTATTCCTTGACACTAGGTCATGCAACGCGCTAACTTGGGGTGTGGTTGTTGTGTTGACGACAGCTTCTATAACTCACGCCAAGGTGCCCCTAGGGCCGGCCATCCTCGTATTATTATTATTATTATTATTATTTTTTTTTTTTTATTATTATTATTCTACAACTCACGCCTACTGTAGGTGCCCCTAGGGCCGGCCATCCTCGTATTATTATTATTATTATTATAACAGCACATACTCACAAACACTAAATAAATAAGTTACAAGTGACTGCCAACATTGTTCAACAAGATAATGTAAAAAGTTACAGTAAATATTAATGTTAAACAAGTGTAAACATTTCTTAATACCTGAACATTAGGTGCACGGTCACGAGTATTACTGTGGCGAGTTTATTACCTAACTATTTAACTAAAGTAAACACGTTAAGTGATGACCTCATGAACTCTACACATTTGCATGACTACTAACAACATGATGAAATAACACACACACACACACACACACGCACACGCACACACGCACGCACGCACGCACGCCGTTCAGTGGAGGACATCTGCGGCTGCTGGGTTTTACTTCCCTATATATTTTTCGAGTCACCTGAAGATTCGCCCCCCAGCTATTTACCTGGAGGTTAATCACTCTGACGTGACGTAATGTAACGTAAATTTACTAATGCTAACCTAACCTAACCTAATTTACCTATCTTAGACCCCCTCGGTAGCATTAGGGTGATTAGTCTTCAAGCGAAACAAGCTGGGGGACTTTCATGTGATTATCTTTTCCTTGATGAAGTACGAAAACACTATACCTTGCCCGCAAAAAAAAAAAGTACTGATCACATTTAATTAAGTAATTATCATTTTTTTCTACGTGTAAATTTTGTAAGTTAAGGAAGAAGGATCACACAAAAATATCATTATTACTTAGAACGTCTCCGTGTACCAGCCAACACTACCCTTTACTATCACCCAACCTTTTTATAATATCTCACTGGCATCACATCCACTATGAATAGCGAACCATTAACTAAGCTGACCAGAAGTGACCCGTAAAGATAAGCTGAGCCATCCACGCTTAGCCACCATCAGAGAGTGTGGGGGGCTGGGACAACACGTGGGACCCCCCAACACTAGTTTTTGTGCAGGAGTGAGGTGAGACCCGACTACCTGGACCTCCTCTTACAGTAATACCCATCTATTAATAAACCAATGAATGAACCAGTTTCTCTCGTCACATTCTTGATACATGAAGGCAACTGCTGCATAGTTAAGTGTAATTCTTCATATTAAATACAATTCTCTCATATATTACTTGTAGTGTATTTATAATGGTTTTCTGTTCAGGTGTAATGTTTATATTAGTAACATATAAGAGTATTGTGATTAATAAGAAATTGTAATATCTTAGAGAGAGAGAGAGAGAGAGAGAGAGAGTGGCAGATTGTCGTCGTCATCATATCTCTCTCTCTCTCTCTCTCTCTCTCTGCCATCTTCAGTGTTTGGACTCCAGTTGATATATTCAGGGGATGATCGCGTCACTCCTCCAGTTACAACATTCTTAAGTAAATAAGTTCCAATCAAACACTCAAGTGTGAGCAACAGTATATATACACACGTCTCCTCCCTGCCTCTTGTGGTCACTCAATACACTGGAGCAAACCTGTCTGTGATTCTGCACACACACACACACACACACACACACACACACACACACACACACACACACACACACACACACACACACACACACACTCACTCTCCTCATAGTTATTAGTTTTGTTATAAATATTACTGGCTTTAGTGGTTACTGAAGGAAGCTTAACAGTAAACTCCACTAAAACTCATATAATACCTCCACCTTTTTGTTCACTTGTGCCATAACTATTATTAATCACACACTGTTGCAATTTTCACGTCATATTTATAAAACTACGACATATCTAAGTCACATGTATAAATTCTCACCATGTGTGTGTGTGTGTGTGTGTTATCAATAGTCAATGCTTCTCAACCTTCCTTTTCAGGCCATGGAAAGTTCTGTAACCTTATTCATAAAGTCATGACTATGTCAACACAGTTCATGAATACCTTCCTTGTTGAGAGAGAGAGAGGAAGATCGTTTATTTATATACTGTACTAATATTAAACTTCGTGTAATGCTTAGACCAGAGTACAGTAAACTAAGTGCCACAAGCCCTATGTTCACATATTGTATCTAAAATTCCTAGTTAAGTGATTGGGTTCAAGTGAAACACAAGACTTCTACATAAATACATTTATTTCCAAAAATGCCACAATATTCCCCCTTATGAGCTAGCGTAGACACACTCCTGGATCATTTCTGAAACAAGTAAAAATATGCACAATTAGGAACTGACCAAGATAAATATCGGTGCCAAAATCCATTATATCACAGAAAGAGGAATTATCAGCACGCCATTTGTAAGGAATGGTGGAGGGAAGCTGGAGGAGAGAGCTGGAGGAGCACTATGGTGGGCTACAGCGGGCTCCCTCTACTGGACTCGCTGGGTGGACGTCATCAACACTACTACCACCACCACCACTAACTACCCACTATCCACCTCACTCTCCGAGGCACTGTACTTGAGGGTAGGGTCCCACTCCACGGATGAGGTGGAGCTGAACGCCTCCCATAGGGGAGGATTTGTGTGGGCGAGGGATGGAGGGGGAGGCCCAAGGCTACCAGTGGGACGGTCACATGCACGCCCATTTTCCGACGAGACATGTTCGCTAGTAAGGTCCATGACGCTCATGAAAATTAGTAGCGGGCAGCTGTAACAGGCCAGGGTGGCGGCGAGTGAGGGTGTTAGTGGGTAGGAGGCCTCTGGGCAGTTGACGACAGAGGTGGAGGCACTGAGGGGCTTGTGTGCGGAGGGGAGGGAGTTGGGGGCGTCCTGAACTGTCTCGTGTGTGTCACCAGTGTGCACATGCTGCTCCTCCAGATAACTGAGAAGGTGGGTGTCCACTGTGGGTGTCCAGTAATGAGTGGGTTCAGGAGGTCGCTCACCTTCGGGTTGAGAGGTGTTCACTGTGGGTGCCCAAAACACAGTGGTTATGGTAGGGCGGTGGTTCTCGGCATGGGTTTGAGGGTTGTGTTCCTCTGCGGGTATCCATGATTCTGAGGTTAGTTGAGCGGGTTGGACGTGGGGGTTGCGGTAGGAATTTGTATCCACTGTGTTTGTCCAGGAATCAGTGGTTAAGGCTGGGGTGGTCAGCGACAGGCGCGGGGAGGCCGAGGGAGATGGTGGTAGTACTGAGACTTGTGTACAACAGGCCAGAGGTCGTGGGTGGTGACTGGAGGTAAGGTGCGTGACAGGCGTCCAGTAGGGGTCACTGTCAGAATCTGGGGAGGAGGTTTGACCTGGGGAGCGGGAGGTAGTAGTGTCTGTGTGAGGTTTCTCGCTGAGGCTAATTTGTGAGTCGGCACTATCTGGTGGAGGGTGAATGGGTGCACAACAAACACTCGAGGGTAGCATACAGTGAGTGGGGTCGTGGAAGTTAGCAGGGTGGTAGTAAGGGCAGACATCATCATCATCATCAGCGTCAGTTAACGCCCCGTCCGAATACAGGAAGGGTTGTTCATTGGTTGTGAGTCTCTGGGTCTGGGGAGATAAATTGTTGTAGGTAAGGATGGGGAGACTCCAGCGTGTGAGTGGCACTAAGCAACTTACTCTGGGAGGCCAAGAGCGCCGGTCACTGATGCCTCGGGGGTGTGGACTGGGCTGGCGCCAATGGCCAGAATCTTCAGGTGGCCGAGCACGTGTTAAGGGAGTGCCCATGCAGAACGTGCACCCTACCGCTTCTTCGGCTTCCTGGCGAAGAACCTTTTCTTGTTGTTTCCGTTTAAGCTGCTTTACAGACGTGGGTTTATGGGAGGGTAAGGCAGGGGGGGCGTCACTCGCGTGAAGGGTAGAGTCCAGGGGGAGGTCTGTGTTATCTCTTACAAGTCTGTGGTTGGGTACGACGCACGAGTAATTACTGTTCGTGTGTTGAGGGTAGTTGTCTGGAAGCCAGCTATCCCCAGGTACAAACTTATCATCGTAGACTGGGGGGGCCGGGAGCGGCGGGGGCATATCTTCAATAGGTTCCCTGTCCCTCCCCCCTAGTCGCTCATTCATACCAGGACTCACCACTGGCAAACGAGTCTCGCCTCTTGCTGGCAATATATTAGGAATGCCAACCAGAAAAAACTGCATTTCATTCCCATCAGTGGGGAGTTCTGTGGAAGGCAGAGTGTGAGTAGTGGTGTGCGAAGACTGAGCTAACACGTGGGAGTTTGAGGGTGCGGGAGGCTGTGACAACACAGAATGGGTATAACAATCGCCTTGTACACTGGGGGGCAAACCACGAGGGACACCAGCGTTTAAGTCTTGAGGTGCATGCAACTTGCGTTGTACCCATCGAGGGGGTGGTGCGGGTGGGGGACCAGAGGTGTCGTGAGTGAAATTGTGAATGTCGAGAGTATGGTTTTGGGGTTGGAAGTGGCCGCCTTGAGCAAAAGAGGGAAGGAGGGGAGGGGGCGGGTCCTCGTCTGATGTGTTGACACACTGGGCGGGGGCAGCGTAGTATTCACCGGAGCTACAGTACGCTTCTGGACCTTCACTGTCGCTGATCGGACTGTGGGTCATTACCGCAGCTACCCGACCACTCTGCACGTTATACACGCCCGCGCTGCTCCCTTCGCCCACGCCCACACCCATAGAGCACCGTCTCTCTGGGTAAGAGAGGCCACGAGGTAGATGAGCGGTAGTTGCTTTGTTGTTGTTGTTGTTGTGTTGTGACCATTCAGAGTCTTCGGTGCCTTGGCTTGCCTTTCTTGGTTGAGTCTCGCTCTTTGGTCCCAAGTATTTAGTAGCTTTTTTTAAACTGTTTTTGAACGCAGCGACGAAAGTTCTCTCTGAACCTCTACGAGAACGCTGAGGAGCTCTTGGCAGGGTGTTACTCCCAGACGCTCTGGACCATCCCGGCTCGTCCTCACCTTCAGTTCCCTCAGCCAGGTACTCCTTAGATGACTGCTGGCCAGACGACACATCTGTCGCCTCGGGCAGTACATCACCATCACTGAGCTCATCACAGAACATGTCATCATCATTATCGTCCTCGAACATAATCATCAGAGCTCCCTGCCCCTCGAAACTCTGAAAATCTTCTAACCCTTCAAAGTCGACAGAAGACATACCATCTTCCTCGTGCCAGATGTACCCCAGGAGGATATGATCTTCACAGTGGAGTAAAGCGTGGCTGGTCTCCTCTCCTCCACCACCCAATTGTTCCATGTCAGGTGGGACATTAACCATCTGTGGCGGGGCTGGACACTCATCACTAACGTCGTGGCCAGTTGGTGTGGAGCTACCACCTGCACCGTCACTCATAACAGGCTGTTGAGTGTCAGGGATGGCGTAGCCCGTCTCCTCCTCCAGAGTAGTTACGGGTAAGTTTAAACTACTCAGGTCCAGCTGTTCTTCACACCCGTACGAGTTCTCTCTCCCTCGGCCACCTCTTTTCTTGTCTTCACGGGACTTGTTTAAAATATTGTAGTCTTTAGATCGCTTCTGGTCGAGGGAGCGACACTTGCGGTCTCCCGGTTTGAGCTTAATTTTAGTCTTGACAAAGAGGAAGTCAGCTGAGTCACTGGAGGAGACGGCCTCAGACTCACTCTCAGACTCGCTGGCTGAGTCTTCATACTCTTGGACCTCCAACCGAGTCATGAGACTAAGGTGTTTAGTCTTGGCGGACCTCACCGCTGGGAACACCTTCGGTAATGGGGAAATACAGAGAGCCTCTATGTCCTGTGACCGTAATGCTGAGTCATACGGCAGACACACGATTTTCTCTCCCTCTCCAGGAGCACCTTCGTTGTTCTCGCCCAGTTCTTTCTCAAACTTCTTAAGCTTTTCCTCAAGTCGTTGCATGTCAGCATCCACAGTATCAAAATCTTCGTCGCTCTCATAGCCCGTGGGATCTTCTTCGCTCTCCGGTATTTTAACGGCAAGCAACGCGCGCCAATGTGCCTCGTCTTCGTCCTCGTCCAGAGGCAGCAGGTCTCGTCGCGCCACGGGACCACCACCCGAGGTCCACCACGTCTCAGACCCAGTCGACGAAGCTGAGGCTGAAGCCAACATATCAGGGTCGGTTAAGTGACTTCCCGACGATACTGATCCATCCTCGGGCGCGTCGCTTCCTGTGTTCTGAGAAGCAATAGGCAGGTGGCAGGAGTCTTGGAGCAATAGGTCCGACAACCCTCCCGAGGGGCTCACTGAGAGGGTACCGACGATACCTCCTGAGTGAGTGCCAGACATGTCCCCTGATGATACACAGGAAGTGCCTGATGACTGCAAGTCTGATGTGCTCACTGAAATTGTCCCAGATATTACTGCCTCTCGTGAAGTAACACCCACCGCAGTAACTGGCTGTGAGGTCAGAGAGCAGCTGTGGGTGTGGTGAGGAGGGACGAGGTCAGGTATTGTCTTCACCAGGCACGCGTCACCCTTAACAGTATCTATGGTGTCACTGGCGTCAACAAATTCATCCTCGAGTTCATCATCAGCAAGATGCATGTGGTTGTGTGGACTGTTGGGGGTGTCAACGCGCACAACGGTGGCTACGCTGGCCGAGCTGTGGCTGAACCCATGACTGGGGTCGGGTGTGACTACCTCCAGGGCTTGCTCGTACTCCTCCACCGACTCGTCTCTCCCAAGGCTGCGTCGATCGCACACTAGCGGTGGAGCCGCTGCTGTGTCTACACCCACCACATACTGTGGCTGGGGAACTACCTCATCGCTGCTGACTGAGTCATTTCGTTCCAACTCACAGACGACTTTATTTATTGTAACAGGAGTTTCGTTGGGCGATAACTGCACAATATCTTCCCCAGTTAAGGTGTGAGTTTGTGGAGGGGGAGTTAGTGGGTGTGGAAACGGAGCCTGGGGTCCGTTGTCTGCCTGTTGGTCTCCCTTGTCACACCCCTCCCTACTGTAGGTGTCAGTTGTAACTTCCGGACCAACACACTCGTGTTTGGTGTCAGATGAAGGTTCATCCGACGCTTCCTCTGAGAAATGTTCACCCAAGTCTGAGCCAGACTCGCTCTCATCTATGTACAGGATATTTGGCTCAAAATTCAGAAGAGAAGCTCTCCGTGATGAGTCAGTTTCATGTGGAGACTCAGGGGATATTGTCTGGTGGGGCTGGTGACTCACGCCAGCAGGAGTGTGAGCGGCAGGCACAGCTGCTGTCAACACCTCAACACTCTCCTCTGACACTTCACTCCCTTCTTGTTGCTTCTGTTCTTGGTTCTTCTGTTTCTTTGGTTCCTCTTGCTTCTGTTGTTCCTGGTGTGACTTGTGGTGCGGCTCCTCATCCTGCAAGTGTCCTCCCCTCTCCTCGCCTGCTGTGCTTGGCGGAGTAGTTTCCTTTATGATGGGTCGTAAATCCTCCTTACTGGGGTCATCTTGACGTGAGACACTTGGGTGTGGCGGCGACACTTTGTTTACACATTGTACTTCTGAATCTCCTCTGGCTTGGTCTACTTCAAGATCGTTTAAACCACTTAAAGGAACAACCAATTCAGAAGTGTCACCTTTGAAGTATCCTTCTACTATTCCTGGTGGTTCTTCATCAACTGGCACTAACACCTGATCGACACTTACACTCTCAACCACGGTGGAACTCACATTCTTATGAGAGTCATTCGAACACTGACAAGACGCTTCTGTGATAGTTTGTCCTGATGTTTCCCAATCACTCTCGATCCTGTCATCTTTGTAAACTTCAGGTGGTCCATCAGGTTCAATGTTCTCCTCAGTACCGCCAGTGAGCCAGTGAGCTGGTGCCTCCACTGGTTCAACTACTTTGTTATCATTTGATACATTACCGGCACACGAGTCTATGGTCAGCTTGATCTTATTTTCTAAAACGGCATCTATTGGAAGGACAGAAGGAGGAGGAGGAGGAGGAGGAGGGACGGGTGGCAACGCTTTTAAGTTATTCTCGGGTTTGTTGGAGTTGGACCCCTCCGTGCCACCTCCACATAAACCCGACTCGTGTGTGTACGGAAGAGACTCAGCGTGGCCGGAGCCGATGCGTGATGCCGACTTGGACCTGGCGCCATTGTTAGCTTGGCTGGGACTGAGGGTGAGGGGTTGCACGTGGCCCAGAGACGAGAGCCTGTGTCTGGTTAACCTGGACGGGGAGTGTTCACCTGCCTTGTGCTGGAGCTGGAACTTCGTGCCACAGATAATGTCTAAAGGGAACCGTGTACACCGTGGAGGCGTTGGGCGGCCCACCTGTTGCTGGCGGGTGATGAGCGCCGCCCGTTCGCTGACCCCCGTCCCTCGACCTACTAAACAAGTCGTTGGCTCAACGCCCAGGCTACCCTCCCTGCTTGCCGTGCCTCCCCTTGCACCTCTTTCTACAGGTTGTTTCCTCATCGCCTCACAGTTATCTTCTGTCACGACCCCTTCATTATTATCACACGGTGGGGCAGCATCTTTGTCACTACAACCAGCAGTCCTATCCTTCGTTTCATCATCACTCACACAGGAGGAGGAGTCTCTTACCACAAGAAGCTCTTCAGTCACTTCAGAGTTTTCACAAACACTGTCAGAGCCGTGTTGGTTGGTGACGTCATCAACACCATCAATCACCACTGTAACACTGTCCTGGTGCTTCTGTCCCTCAACCTTCTCCCCCTGGCCTGGAGTAAACAGTTTTGTAATATGTAACAATTTATTGTCTACTTTCTGAATGGCATCGGAATACACAAAATCATCAGCATGTAAAGTATGGTTTTGTGAGTGAGGAACCACACACGGTGGAGCTGATGGTGTAGAGGTGGTTGTTCCTTCTTCCACGTCTTCTACCGGTGACGGTGGACTGCCAAGTGGTACACACACAGCCTCCAGGTTACTGACAGTGCACTTATTAGGGAGCAGTTCTGTGGTGACACTTGTAGTACCATCAACCTCTGTTGGACCAAGCTCTTCGCGGCTAGGTTCTGTTGGGGTAGTTACTGTCAGTGAAGGTACTTGGTCATGATAAGGTTCTGTTGGCTCAGTCACTGTCTGCGAGAATTTTTCTTGATCATGAGGCACTGTCTGTGAAGGTTCTTCTGCATCATACCTAGGTTCTGTTGGCTCAATCACTGTCTGTGAAGGTTCTTCTGCATCATACCTAGGTTCAGTTAGCTCAGTCACTGTCTGTGAAGGTTCTTCTGCATCATACCTAGGTTCTGTTGGCTCAATCACTGTCTGTGAAGGTTCTTCTGCATCATACCTAGGTTCTGTTAGCTCAGTCACTGTCTGTGAAGGTTCTTCTGCATCATACCTAGGTTCTGTTGGCTCAGTCACTGTCTGGGGAAGTTCTTCCAAATTGTGACACGGTTCTGTTGCCCTAGTAACAGTTGTTGGAAGTTCTTCTTGACTATGAGATAATTCTATTGGCTCAATGACTGACAGCGAGGGTTCTTGTTGACCAACTAGAAGTTCTCTTGGCTCACTCACTACCCGTGAACGTTCTTCTTGACCATGACAAGGTTCTGGTGTAACAGTCATTGTTTGTGAGAGTTCTGTAAGGCTATCACAAGGTTCTATTGACCCTGTCAGTGTTTGTGAGGAACTTTCTCTTCTGTCACAAGGTTCTGCTGTGTTTAATTCCTTTGTAAGTTCTGTTAGATTATCACAAAGTTCTGTTGTGGCGGTCACTTCCTCTGTGAGTTCTGTTAGATTATCACAAAGTTCTGTTGTGGCGGTCACTTCCTCTGTGAGTTCTGTTAGATTATCACAAAGTTCTGTTGTGGCGGTCACTTCCTCTGTGAGTTCTGTTAGATTATCACAAAGTTCTGTTGTGGCGGTCACTTCCTCTGTGAGTTCTGATAGATTACCACAAAGTTCTGTTGTGGCGGTCACTTCCTCTGTGAGTTCTGATAGATTATCGCAAAGTTCTGTTGTGGCGGTCACTTCCTCTGTGAGTTCTGATAGATTACCACAAAGTTCTGTTGTGGCGGTCACTTCCTCTGTGAGTTCTGTTAGATTATCGCAAAGTTCTGTTGTGGCGGTAGAGATTTTCTGTTGTGGCGGTCACTTCCTCTGTGAGTTCTGTTAGATTACCACAAAGTTCTGTTGTGGCGGTCACTTCCTCTGTGAGTTCTGTTAGATTACCACAAAGTTCTGTTGTGGCGGTCACTTCCTCTGTGAGTTCTGTTAGATTACCACAAAGTTCTGTTGTGGCGGTCACTTCCTCTGTGAGTTCTGTTAGATCACCACAAAGTTCTGTTGTGGCGGTCACTTCCTCTGTGAGTTCTGTTAGATTACAAAGTTCTGTTGTGGCGGTCACTTCCTCTGTGAGTTCTGTTAGATTACCACAAAGTTCTGTTGTGGCGGTCACTTCCTCTGTGAGTTCTGTTAGATTACCACAAAGTTCTGTTGTGGCGGTCACTTCCTCTGTGAGTTCTGTTAGATCACCACAAAGTTCTGTTGTGGCGGTCACTTCCTCTGTGAGTTCTGTTAGATCACCACAAAGTTCTGTTGTGGCGGTCACTTCCTCTGTGAGTTCTGTTAGATCACCACAAAGTACTGTTGTGGCGGTCACTTCCTCTGTGAGTTCTGTTAGATCACCATAAAGTTCTGTTGTGGCGGGGACTACCTTGGGAAGACATTTTTGTGTATGAGAGGGCTTTGTGTTGCCTAGCTGAGCAAGACCGGCTGGCAACAATGTTTTTTCAGGCCTAGTTTGTTGCACAGAAGCTCCGTTTTGAGTAAAATGTGGCATTATGTTGTCTCTCTTGTAAATTTTCATTTTTGAAGACTCACGTTCAGGAGGCTTAGGAATAGTAGTTTGTGGCGTCAACACAGCCAAGGGAGGCTCATCAATTCTTAACATGGGAAAATTATCCCCATTATTCTTTGGTGTTGTGGTGTTGACTCGCTGACTCTCGAAAATGGTCATACCTGCTCCCTCAACAGGTCGTCTGAGGCAACCATCAGTATATGGCGCCTCTATCATGGGGCCACGGGTGGAGGCGTCCCGAGGTACTGTTGAAGTGGCGCAACCTGCGTCATCCGGCGGTGGGGGCTGAGAGGTATTGAGCCAAGTGTCTGTTGATGTCATCTGTGAAGTAGCGCAGCTGCCGCTGGCGGCGGCGCTGGCGATGGAAACGTCACTGATGGCAAGCCCATCATTTACAACATCAGCGCTACGGTGGCCACTTGTTGGTGCGTGGAGAGTCGAGGCTGTGTTAACACCTCGTCCACAAGACACCCCATTATTAAGAGGAGCAGCACCAGGTGGAGGAGACAAAAAATTTTCTTCGTAAATAGTGAGTTGAACATCCCCGGTGGGTGCTGGTTTAGTACCTGCCTGCTGGGGAGGTTGACGTTCAACACCAAAGGAAGACAATGGTGCTGGTGCTGCCATCCCCATACTGATGCTGCTTACTCCTTCCCCTCCCAGAGCATCTTTCTTCTTTTCATATGGAGGAATAAACAGACCCATGGCTGTGTCAGTATGGTGCGGGAGCTGGTGACTATGAGCACCCGTGTATGGCCGGGGAGTGGTGTTGCCACTTCCAACCCGGTGAACACCAGGAGGCGCCCATGTATGGCCTGGGGTATGACTGACACCTTGTGTGGTGGGTCTACTGTAGGGGTGAACACCTGAGTGAGTGGCAGGGGCAGGATACCACTGCTGCAACGAAGGTGTGTGTGACCAAGGCGGTGTTGGCTCTGACAGGTGTAGCTGTGGTCCCTCGCCTGCCGTCTCGTTCATACCAATACTTCCGCCGGTGTCTTCCTCACCCCTAGACCTCGTCCCATTACCATAAAACGCGACATCAACAGGTGTGTCTGCAAAAAGGTCATGTCGTGCATCCAGTACATCTTGTACAACTGCATCGTGCTCTTGCTGTAAACGGGGTGACGGTGGCTCTGATGCCGACACATCAGATTCTGGAAAAGTATCGGGCGACGCTAGCGGCTCCTGCGGCCACGGAGTCATCGACGGCAACCGTAAGTGCGGCGCCTTCCGTGGTAGTGTGTGGCAACGGAAGAGAGGGTATGGGTCGGGTGAGGAGGGGCGGGAGCCCAAGTTGACGCCACATAGCTTGATGAAGGCGCCCCCATCACTGTCCTCAGGGAGCCCAGGGGTGCAGCTCCTCGTGTCAGAGCCGCGATACATCTGCATGTCACACATATCAGAGTTCCTGTTAGGCCGGTGAGTCTGCCAGGTGGAGTCTCCCTTGACCCGGAAGGTCACTGTGTTGGAAATGTCCCTCGTCGAGGAACTCTTGCTGTTGTTGAATACAGGCAACAAGTTCCTCATTTTAGCCTTTTCACTGTTGACAATTTTAAAACCGTATATAGACCTGGAAGCTGTGGGTGACTCAGGTTTGAGAGAGGAGGACGAGGGCGCTATGCCCGCCATATTGTTGTTGTCACTACTCATGGTCACTAGTTCACCAACACTATTTATAGCCACGTGCCAGCCCTGGCCAGCCAGCACTAGTTGCCATTCAACACTAAGATCATGATGGCACTGGTCCACAGTGCCATATACAGGATAGCTCCACAATACGTCCCCCACGAGCACCTGAAGTGATCCTATCACCTCCCCCGGACACCACGCGAGGTGTGCCTCCCCCACCGTGCCATGGCCACAACTGCCCGCCAACCCGCCACCAGTGCCAGCCTGCTGTGGCACTTGGCACTCGCTCTCATGCTGCCACCAGGCTAGGTCGCACGAGTCCAGCGACAGTGCCGCGCTCCTGCACCCTTCATACTCTTGTCCTCCTCGACTAAAACTGTGTTTGTGGGGAGCGTCGTCAGTGTGAGGTAAAGGCGGGGAGGCGAGCGACGGGTGTATAGGGTAATGTGGGGGACAGTCCTGCAGGACGACGGCCGGGCGGGCGTGTACCAACCCACAGTCATTCTCTCCATCCCACCACCCACTTTCACGTCCACCCCCTTTACTCTCACCTTTATTTTGTCTGTTATTACACCACTTTTGTTCACTTTCACTTAAGTATTGTTTACGGTTGTGCCAATGTAATCCTGAATCTCGGTAGTCTTCCTCAGTTTTATGGTAGTTTTGTCTAGTGTCACGCTGGCTTTGTCCACCGTCACGACAGTCCCTGCCACACATGCCAACCCCGCTGTTGACAGTGTAACATCTGCTTTCTGGCGCACTAGTGTGAAGGGACTTGTGAGGTGAGGTGGCGGAGCAAGGGGAGGTAGCGAGCAGTGTGCCACTGGGCGAAGTAGCCCCAGGTAGTGTGGCAGCAGGCACCCCAGGTTGTCCTCCTCGTTTCACCACCACAAACACATCACTCTCAGCACTTCCCTCGTCGCCAACAGCTTCTCTTACTTCCTCCTTCCCTTCACACCCCGTCTTCATCATTCTCTTCTTGCTCACCTGTGTGCTGGGTAAACAATAATACTTATCACTTTCTTCGGGTAATAATACTCGTGGTTTCTTAAGACATTCCGGAGGTGAAGACAAAGAAGGGCTGATGGTGGAGCCTTGTGTTGGCCCCGTGGAGGGACGAGGAGACTGGTGTGCCACAGAGCCGCTTCTCTGCACCGCGACACACATGGGATCCGCCCCTGTTGCCTGAAGCGGTGGTGATAGCTGGGGCAGCTGTTGAGGACGAGAGGGGAAGGGGAGGGGCGACGAGAATGTGAGGTGGGAGGAGGCATTCACTCCGGGGCTCATCGTGTTGAGGGCACTAGCAAGGGCGTCAGTAGAAGCAGGAGACCAAGAAATACCAATAGAGTTACGCAAAGAAGCAACGGGCATCACTGCTTCCGAAAACAAACTTGGCTGTGTACGCAACACACTATCACTTATATATGGCCCATTACTGGTGGGCTGGGGACCCCTCCCTATGACGTCACACCTCATGACGTCAGTGTCACTACTCACGCCACAAATGCCGACACAATCCTCCATGGTATCATTTTGGTCACATTTTACTGTATCACTCGTTGGCATCACCACTAAAACACCTCCATCAAAATCCACGAATGGATTTTTCTCGTCAGGATCAACCTCAGTAGTTATGCTGTGTGCTGAGTGATCCTGGTCAGATGGTTCAAGTTTAGGTATCACTACTGACCTCGCTGGTGGTCGAGGGTTTTCATCCTCTACGCCTGGGTCACTCTCAATACGGTTGACGGGGTCCAGGTCTAAACAGGTTCCACAGTCACTGTCGTCCACGCTTATGACAGTAACCCGTTTCTCACCAGTATTTCTAATGGTACAACCGCTGTCACTAAACATGTCTGCCATCAAATTTTGGTCGTTTGTGTAAAGCTGGTGAGGGCCGCCAGCAGTGTGGGTGTGGTGGTGGGATTGGCTGGGACAGAGAAGAGGATCAGGAGGGCGGTGCACCACTTGCTGGTCGCGGCACAGTTCATGGGGCACTGATGGCAGCGTTTGAGGCGGGGCCGACCCATCCTTCCTCTCTCCCGCTACTCCAGATGCCCCCTCCTCGGCCTCCTCCTTATCCGTAGCACACACTACCCGGCGACGGATGACTGTCGCCAGATGCTGCTTGGTAGTTGGGCGTTGTGGGAGTAAAGCTGAGTGTGTGCGAGAGCTGTGAGTGTCCAAGGCCAAACGGTCTACGCAGTCACCAGTTTGGGCATGAAATGAGAGGCCATTGGCACCATGAGTGGTTAGCGACACACACTGTGCTCCACCAGTGCCACACGACCACCCACAACTTGCAGGGTGTGATGCCTGCACACAGTGACGGTCACAGACACTATCCGGTGGATTGCTGTTCTTTTCTGCCCACAGCAAGTTCCCTTGTCTCCGCTCTGAGAGCCGGTCACCATCTGCTGATGTAAATAAAATTTGCCCATGAGTCGCCATGCAGGCAGGAAAGCCTGGCACATCTCTGGACAACAAGACTTGGCACCGGGCCGTGTGTTGTCCTCGTAATATCTGTGATGCCACCGTGCCTGTGTCACTGTCGTCGTCTCCACTAGTAAAGACAGGCGCGCCTATCTGGTCGTCATCTTCGTATGAAGGGTTCCACTGCCAGAGATCCTCAGTAGATGGCAAGAACCCATCGAGGCTATATTCACTATCGGCATCTGTCCCCGCATCACCGTCAGTAGCGGAGACCTCGCCACAGGAGCACCAGGCGCCACCATCATCACCAATGCTCTCACTCTCGTCATCACCCGAACTACAAGTCTTGAAGCTGAAGATAGACTGATCCTCATCACTGTCAGAAAAGAGAGTATCCCCAACAAGTACATTATCAAGGCTGGGACAAGAGCTGCTGTCAGGAGACAAGCTAGTGTTAAGGAGCCAAGTGTTGCTGACCACTTGTGCTCTACTCGGCGAACAAGCGGCGCCACCACACTTTCTTTCCTCTATACCCAAGACCTTTTCTGTATTGTGACTGAGAGACCCCCTATGCTGGCGGTGGCCGGCTTTACCTTCCAAACAATCATTCACGGCGACATTATTAGTGTCTGAGATGTGGTCGACAGACAGAGGGATGTGGGCATGCGTATTAATTGGGCAAGCTTGGAGCCCCACCTGAGCTGGAGATGACGTTACAGTGGTGCAGCTGTGGCAAAAAGTGTGGTCACCTACAGGAGATCCGGGAACATATGTAGCACAAGGAGGACATGAAATGCTAACATAAATGTCGGAGCAACTGTGTGTGGCGGTGGGAAGAGTTGGCGTCTTCTCTTCACATGCATTAGAGGAGGTAGTGATAGGCGAAGAAGGAACCGCCCTGTGGGCGGGGGAATAGGAGACAGTACGACGCTGACTGTGGACGAGGGAGGGACTTAAACCTCCCCGGGTAGCGTGGGTGAGAGGGGTAGTGGCGATCGTGGTAGTGGTGATGCTGGTGGTAGTTAAAGCCAATTGGGATAGAGTGTCTCCGGGGAATATACAGTCTCGTATGACACTAGTAACACCGCTATCTTTACCATGTTGCTGGTACAAGTGACCCATCTCGCGTTTACGGTGAGGCGAGCAGTGGTGTTTCTCCATTAGCTGTTCCTCTCCCGGTAGCTGCATCAGCTGGTGTGGCAGAGGTGAGGACGCAGGGTCGGGCACTGTCAAAGACTGCCACGCTCGCTCCACCTTGTCAACCCAGCCATTCACACCCAAGACTTCTGGGGTAGATGACTCATCCACTCGTGCTGGGTCTTCTAATGTAACTGACACACCTACTGCACTTTTTTCCGGACAAGTGAACTTCACGGATGAACATGATTTTAACATCACTTGGGACTGCAGTAAGGGAGGTGTCCCTACCAATGGTAAGGTTGGCTCTAGTGGTGGTTCTACTACCAGTGCTGGCTGTTCTAGTGGTGATTTTACTGGCGGTGGTGAATCTTCAAGTGACATTTCTTGTTGAAAGAGTGACTGAGGTGGGGATATGACTAAGGCTGATGAGTGGTGCTGCGGTAGAGTCAGCATCAGCTGGGGATGAGAGGCAGGTGGTGCTTCACACAGCCGGTGCGACAAGGATTTCCGAGCCATCGGTGGCGAACGTTCTGCGTGTATGAGAGACGACATAAGTTGCGGTGAGTCCCAAGCAGGTGTGTGCGGTGGGGAGGAATGTTGGGTGTCGTAGGGTAGTGGTGGCGATGTGGGGTAGGCGTGGCACTGTGAGGGCGAGCACACACACCCGCTACACCCTCCCAGGATGATGGGGTCCCGCGAGCTGCCAGCCCGGGGGAAACACTGGCCCGCTGCTGCTGATGCTCTAGTGATCACACCTGGGTCACGCTGCTCACTTCTTCCTGAGCACCCAGGTGGAGATGTTGTTACTGAGGGTTTTTTAGTTGGCACTACTGCTGGCAATGAGTGTAATGTTGATGGTAAAGATGGTAATAATGACGGTATCCTTGAAGACTCTGATGGGACTTGTGAGGGAGAGACATAAACACAGGTTGAGGAGTGAGCGTGTCCTGGAGGGTGATCACCAGCAGGCAAGGTCAGCTCCTGTATCATGAGGGCTTCACGGACATCATCCAGTAGTGCCTCGCATGACGCCAGCAGCTCTTCAGACGACCATTTGGTTGTTGGTGAGGACTCCCGGGCAGCACTGTCTGTCTCCTGCAGAAGAGACTCGAAGGCGGCGAGTAACGCGTCTCCAGAGCCTCTCCTGCCCTCTTGTCCACTGACCTCTAAGTCCTCGGACACTGGAGTTGCCATACTGTCCACTTCACACTATAAACACATCCTCTCAGTGTCAATAGACAATCACACTCGAAACCTGTAAGTTACTAAGTCCCATTAACCATACTGGACACACTGGTCACCATTATCACTAACACAAGTAACTAAGAAGGCTGGTGAACTCCCTGAGACGTGGTGCGGTACAATGCTGGTGACGGGCCAGCAGAGTCGGGCGTGATCCTGAGAAGAGGGGGCGTGTCGGAGGGAGTGTGAGGTAGCGTGTGAGGGGCGTCATGCAGGCGCGTGAGAGACTGGCGGAGGTGGAGGCTGGGACCCGGCTTTACCAACGGATGCGGCCTCTGCCAGCTCTTCTCCCCATCACCCTCCCTCACCGAGCCAACACCACTGCCTTACCTCCCCCACCTACCATACACCAACATATATCAACACTGGCAGACGGGTGTGGGTCATGATTGGCTCTGAACGTATTAAACTATTACCTGCAGCTAAGAAACAAACACACGAGGCGGGTGCAGTATCGTCTTCATCAGGGTGTCAGTGAGCCACTAACACGCTTGGCGCCAACCTTGACACCTGGAGTGTCATCATACACACCATCACCTCCTCGCCACCGTATTATCTCCCTCTATAAGTACGCCCCCCACCCCATACACACCACCGCTTCCACGTTCAACCAACTCCGTAAACAAGACAACATCCCACGTCTTGGACAATATCTTCAATAACCTTGAGAGCCACAGTTCTATCAATCCACCCAAACCATGCGCCTCTCTCGTCATCTCAAGGTAAACTGATGTACTACTCTCCTTCATTTGTTGATCCGTTATTTAGTTTACGTTTAGACGCTGCTACACTCACTCACTCACTCTCACGGGTGAAAGAATTACAGCTTTAGGTGTTGTAGACGAGTGACGGTCATCACTTGAATACAACAAACATTAAATTAAAACGATAAAAGAAATTGGGACCACATGAAGATTAGCCCCCAACTTATTTCACCTGAGATTAACCACCCAACGCTAACCTATCATAACCTAACCTAATCCCCCAGGTACGGTTAGGGTGTTTAACTAATAATTGAAATAAGCTGGGGGGTTTAATCTTCAGGTGATCCGAAAACTAAACTCAAGTACATCAGGTGGCAGGCATGAAGGAGGCGTCTCTGAGGTGTGTACCTGGTGAAGGTGCTCACGCCTCACAATACCCACACTAGAGCTAAAAAGTTAAAGATGATGATGTAACCACGAAAATCTTGGCACACAAACACTGATGGAGGGAACAGCGGCTCGTGGGTACACTACACTCTTCCTGCCATTATATTATTACGGTCACCTGAAGATTAGACACTCCAATTCCTTTCACCCGAAGATTAACTACCTTAACGCTAACCTAACCTAACCTAACCTCGCTAAGATAGCGTTAGGTTAATAGGTTATAGTTAATCTTCAGGTTTAATAAGATAGGGTGTCTAATCTTCCTATGATCCCACTGTTACATCAGCTTACTGTACTGGTTCTGATAAGTCCATCGTCCTACTTAAATTAAGCAACAGACTACACAACTAGACCCGAGAAGACCCACACAGTGACAGATTCATTGACTGTACCGTATACTGTAGTTCATCTGGTATCGTAGCAGTTACGCCCGTATTATTAAACATCTTCCCTCTCTGACGAAGAGTCTTCTTTCACACGGTATTTTTAATTGCTCGAACCTCTTCCCCTTCGTGTGGGACCAAGTAGGGCAGGTCTGGTAATACTGTCCACCTCGCTAATGCATTATGGGTCGTGTGTGTTTGTTTACCTTCGTTGGCGCTATAATTAAGAGGACTGCGCTCTCATCAAGGACATTTTTTCCTCCCAATCATCAAGGGCAAGTCCTATATCGCAGAGAGAACGTGATTTATTAGTCCATTTGATTGGGAAGGAAAAGATTTTACAAAATAAAAATACTTGTGGAAAGCTTGTTGCTTTAAGGAAGCAAGCATGGTTGCGAGTAGCAACAAGGTTCAATTAAAGAAGATTTGGACACGCATTAAAATAAATTAAGTTAAAAACATTATTTTGTTGCGAAGTAGGTTACATTGAAGAGGGTGCAGATGACTTCAATCTCTGAGAAAACTTATTTAATTCCGTTATATGGAAGGTAGAGACTTCTTATTTGGCTCCCAGACAGAAACTCACTTAAAAAAATGCTAAAAAGCTGCATTAAGTATATTTATACTTACTTCATTAATATATGACGCATAAAGTTTGGTGACGATTTTCTCCCAGCGAAATTTGCCCCTATCCATTTTAATATTTCTGGGTAAGAATATCGCCAGCGTATATTTTCCAGACAAAAACTCACTTATAAAACTGCTAAAAAAGTTAATATATTGTCTTAAATGTGCTTTCCTAATTAGTACCAGCGTTAGTAAGATGAGATGACTCCAGCAGCTTGCATTTGGCAATGACAGGAAGAATACGGGTGTTAATGTTACACCGAAATTCACTTAAAAAAGGTTATCAAGCTAAAAATAATATAACTTTATACCCTGTACAAGTGTACATCAAACACTTTCTTACGCTATTAAAAACTGCACTTAAAAGATGATAACACTGCCTTACCGTGTGTGTGTGTGTATATATATATATATATATATATATATATATATATATATATATATATATATATATATATATATATATATATATATATATATATATATATATATATATATATATATATATATATATATATCCGTTGAAGTTAAATGTATAATTTTATTTGTGGTGTTATTCTGAATTCTAGTTCAGTTTATACTCTACAACGGGAAGACATAAATAGATTATTGATGTTGAAATCTGCCCCCAGTAGCCTTGAGAGCCAAGGGTGTTGTTATCCAGGTAGAGGTGTGTGTAGGTGTGTGTGTGTGTGTAAAATATATTGCATAAATATTATAGAAATCCCAAGCTCTACAAATCCGCAACATTCACATTTTCTTGATGCGGATATGAAAATTTTGCCGATGCTCACCGGATGCTCTACTGTACATTTACCTCAAGGAATTATTACATAATATTTAGTATCATCTGGATTACTACATGTAACATGGTGTTGTTAAATACATTTTAGAATGTTACCACGTTTATCACTTTATTTATTTTATTAGGTTTCGTACATTTATATTATAAACACATAAACAGTTTTACAGGAGAGTATAGTTGATATAGAGTAATGTGTTAAGTGGATGGAAGCGATACATGAGATGTGTCGGGTGAAACAGAGGGAGACACAGTCAGGATCATGTCGTGACGGCCAAATATTTTATGGCTGTGTGGGACCGAGACAGCGACTGTGCGGGGGGGGTCTTAGTAGGTCTGGGTATCTTAAGGTGTACCTCTGGTTTGTCCGGAACTGGATATAATTATTCTCAATCAAGTGATTAACTGATTTATAAACAAATATAGCACAGCAGTAAGTGTAACGAGCAAGCATAAGCAACCTCGAGCAACATGTTTCTACCTGATGTGGTAAATTTGGTTCTTGTCTGTGTCCATAAGTTACAATACTTTACAACTGATGATAATTTGTGATCATTTGCGTTCACCGTGACTCTGGATAACCATGTGGGGTGTGGGTATGGGTAGTGGGTATGTTAAGAGAAAGGCGGGTAGCGGGTATACTGGATGAGAAGCAGGTATATAGCGGGGAGATCACAGCAGAGCAACATCTCCCCGCCTCCAGTGTGACGTAACGACCCTCTCCAAAATACCCTAACCGTAAATTCACGTCACCTGCCCCGCAAATTCGTCCACACGCACAGGTAACCGTAACACCTCGCATCAAATCCCTGAATATTACGGTTGTGAGTACGGCCACCGTCCCCGCTGGCTATATTACCATGTTGATGATACGAAGGGTGAGGGTTAGGTTGAGGGTGACGTCGTCCCCTGCCAAGTCTGCATTAGGGGGGGAAGGCTAATGCAGACTCACCCGCTATACCCACGAAGCCTCTCGTATCCACCCTTAACATCCTCACCACACCCGCATCTAGATTTTCATCCTTACCACGCCCACATACAACCTTCCATCCTTACCAAGCCTTACTGACCAAACGCCACACCCAGTCCTTCACCCAAACCACGCCCACACCAAACTATCCATCCTCACCACGCCCAACCCTCCACCCTCCACCACCACCGGGCACATCCTCGCCACACACCATCTGACACACCCTCACCACCATCTGACATCACCACCACCATCTGACACATCATCATCACCACAACCTGACGCACCACCTGGGACATAGGCACCACCACACGATCCACCTTGACCTACCGCGCTACCAAAACAACAGGCAACATGAGAGCTACCAAGACCCGACCCCCCCCCGGCATGAAGCAATCTACACCCGTATTTGGGTGACATCAGCCTCACTACCCAAGAATTTATCTCCCACATTAATCAACACATTTCCATATATATATATATATATATATATATATATATATATATATATATATATATATATATATATATATATATATATATATATATATATATATACATAACCACAGCGCTTGGGAACTTCGTGTTTCTTCTTTCCTTGTGGTTATCAGCATATACCTAGATCACTTGCACCTACAGTGATTTACTTGCATATATATATATATATATATATATATATATATATATATATATATATATATATATATATATATATATATATATATATATATATTAAAACCAGAACTTCTCAAAACTTACCAACCTAACGTTAACCTAACCTAATTTAACTTACCGCTTACCAAACCTAACCTACCCTAAATCAAACCTACTATAACCAAAGAAAACGCTAACCCCGCCCCCCTCCCAGGTAGGGTGTTTAATTATCGCGTGAAATACGTTGGGCTAGTTAACTTCCGGTCAAAAAATACCACACAGACGCACGGACAAACGTACTGTACGTCTGATCGCAAGTAGTGAACTCGTAACAATGGTTTTAAATTAGACAAATTTAGATTTAGGCGTGAAATAGGTAAACACTGGTTTGGAAACAGAGTAGTGGATGAATGGAACAAGTTACCAAATATCATCATTAACTCGAATACGCTGAATAACTTCAAACATAGGTTGGATGCTTATATGAGCAATAGGGGTTGGGTGTAAACGGGACTGCCCAGTATGGGCCAATAGGCCCGCTGCAGTTTCCTCCATTCTTATGTTCTTATGTTCTTATGTCGGGTCGGACGGACGCCCTTGGTCTTATGGGTGTGACTTTTATTAGGTCAGGGAATGAAACCTTGTTACTTGGCGCATTAGGTGGTGAACCAGGTGACGTATTAGGCAGGGAGCGGTGAGTGTTGAGTCAGGTGGTATATTAGGTAGTAAGGTGAGTGGTGAAGCAGGTGGTCGACCAAGCTATGGGCCGCGTGGTGAGGCAGGCGGTGAGCCAAGTTAGGAGCCGCGTGGTGAGGCAGGCGGTGAGCCAAGTTATGAGCCGCGTGGCGAGGCAGGTGGTGAGCCAAGCTATGGGCCGCGTGGTGAGGCAGGTTGTGACCCAAGCTATGGGCCGCATGGTGAGCCAAGCTATGGGCCAAGTGGTGAGGCAGGCGGTGAGCCAAGTTATGAGCCGCGTGGTGAGGCAGGCGGTGAGCCAAGCTATGGGGTGCGTGGTGAGGCAGGCGGTGAGCCAAGTTATGAGCCGCATGGTGAGGCAGGTGGTGAGCCAAGCTATGGGCCGCGTGGTGATACAGGTGGTGGGCTAAGCTATGGGCCGCGTGGTGAGGCAGGTGGTGAGCTGAATGGCAAGGCACAGCTGTACTGGTGGTCGTGTAGCTGACAGGTGTGGGTCACGTAGCACCTTCGCTAAGTACGCCAAGTTAAGAGCCAGGGGATACCCCAAGCAGTAACCCAACCAGCGAGCCAGCTGTTAGGCAGATGGTGTACTATAATCTACTATTGTGAGCCAGATGGCAAACTTGGTCGAGGGCCAAGCGGAGAGCGAGATGGTGCATGTCTGGCCTGGCGTTGAGACAAGTTGTAGTTGTGAACCAGTTGCCAGGATCGGCAGTTAGGTAGGTGGTGGGTCATGCACTGAGCCAGGTGGAGAGCCGGGCAGGTGGCTAGCCAGGCAGCAAAAGGCTCATGAGCCAAATTAAGTGATTACAGGTGTCAGGTGGCGAGCCAGCCAGGTGGTGTTCGTGACACAGCTGGTAGTGATTAACACGAAGCTGTTAACAGACGCCACTGTGGGGGAAATAGTGACTATTGATGATAGTGACACTGTTACCTGCATGGACACCTGTGATGATGAATAATAATGACAGTTATGTTCCTGAAAATAATTTTTCAGTATGGTGAATGGTGATGTTGAAGTGTAGAGTGGTATTTAGTGATGATAACATTGGTGGTAAAAGTCGAGATATAACACAAGATGATGATGGTGAGTACAATGATGATGGTGTAAAATGTAAATGGAAGGTGATGGTGTGCAATGGTTGTGATGATGGTGGATGGAGAGTGATGGTGTAGTAATGATGGTGTAGAGATGTAAGGTAATGGTGTGCTATCGGAGTGATGGTAATGAGAAGAGTGATGATGGCAGATGGAAGGAGGCGACGACTGTAGTGAAGATGGTGATAAATTCAATAAAAGGGTCGTTTTTGGCTATGACAGTTGCCTCGAGTCGCCTAAAAATGATTCAGTAGTCCCCGGGATGAAGCCTCTACTCGTGTGTGCCGTGTGTGCCAGGAACGTTCGCCTGCTGTGCTACTACATCCGTCAGCCTGTACCCGACTGACGAAGCATCAACCTTTGGCCATGATGGTCTTACACCGACCTCGTCCAAGACTGTTCCGCGTATGAAATAAAGACACAGGAACGTTATGTAAGTGACCAGGTAATAGCTTAACAGCCTTCAACAGCTAGTGTAAGACAGAACAGTAACATGACTAAGGGAAGACGCCATCATTCACTAGTAAATACACTGACCACCCCCCTTCAAACCCAGCTAATGATCCTACCTCCTCCCCATCCAGGAGAATGGGTTTGACAAGTGTCCTGCAGAAGGTCCCCAAGACACAGATCACGAGGCGCACGCACAGAGGCTTCCCTGCCTCAGACTAATTTAATCTAGAGAGAAATTTCCCCGCATTTCACCTCCAGAAAACACAACACCTCACACTGCGCAGTATATCAAAACAACATCAAATCGACTGAATTCAATGTTGACATATCGACAGTATACGATGACCCCCTTCTGTTCCAACCCCTTAAAAAAATCAATTGAGCGCTTACTTCTATAAAACAAAAGAAGACATCAGGGCGTACTACACCAAGGTCTCTCTCTCTCTCTCTCTCTCTCTCTCTCTCTCTCTCTCTCTCTCTCTCTCAAATACCCCAAGATGAAAGGCTCAGAAACAAGAGAACGGCGCCCGACTATACTTGTTTTTACTACGAGGAGGAAGCCTACACTATCCATGGAGGTGATGTGCGTCTCTGACAAACTTTCTAAGTCGGGAAGACGATCATATGGGTCATCACTCCCATAAAATAAGTTACAAGGTGCTCATTATCCAACACTCCCCTAGCCATACATGATGCCAAGCTGCTCAATAAATTTCACTGGGGTAGCAGGTAGCCTAAGTTGCTGAACACAGACAGGCAGAGACACGGGCTATCCTATAGACTTACTGTACTGTATAGCGGGGAATAATATATACAAACAGACCAAGTAAACAACACCTTAAGGGAACATTATAGTAAAATTAACAACAGGTATCAATATAAGGCGACTTTTTTTTCTTCATCATAAGAGAGAAAGTTACGATTTTGAGAGCTGTAATTATGGTGTTGTCATGGTGATGATGGTGCGATAGTGTAACAAGGGTATAGTGTATAGTATGAGTACAGATGATGATGATGATAGTGGTGTGTGAATATGGTGAAGATGATGATATAATGTATAGTTAGTTAATGGTGTTAGTGATGGTGATAAGGGTAACTGATGGTGGTGCATTCATGGTAGGAGGAGGGTACAGTGGTACTGAAGTGATGGTGATGATAATGGTAGCGGAGTGTGTTGGAGACAGTGGTGAGGTGTTCCTTGAGAGAGTGTGTTGGAGACAGTGGTGAGGTGTTCCTTGAGAGAGTGTGTTGGAGACAGTGGTGAGGTGTTCCTTGAGAGTGTGTGTTGGAGACAGTGGTGAGGTGTTCCTTGAGGGAGTGTGTTGGAGACAGTGGTGAGGTGTTCCTTGAGAGTGTGTGTTGGAGACAGTGGTGAGGTGTTCCTTGAGAGTGTGTTGGAGACAGTGGTGAGGTGTTCCTTGAGAGAGTGTGTTGGAGACAGTGGTGAGGTGTTCCTTGAGAGAGTGTGTTGGAGACTGTGATATGCTGACCCTTGAGAGAGTGTGTTGGAGACTGTGCTGTGATGTGCTGTTCCTTGAAAGAGTGTGTTGAAAACTGTGATGTGCTGTCCCTCCGTGTGGTGGATTACACTGATAAGAACCACAATAGGAATGGTGGTGAGGTAAACGTGACGGGGGACAAGACTGGGAGAGTTAAATTTAGCCTAATATACTCAACCAGCCAACTTGTATTTTTTTCTTGACATAATCTCTAGAGAACTATTGGTGAAGAAGGGGGAAGAAGAGGATTGAGAGGAGAAGGAGGAAGAGGAGGAGGATGAGGAGGAGTAATAATAATAATTAGTGCAGGTGGTGGTGGTAGTAGTAGCAGTAGTAGTGTTTGTCATATACCAACTGATTTCTCTCATAACCTTAGGGATGACGACCTTAGGTACGCCGAGGAACACTCGTGTACTCGTCAGGGTATTGGTAGATTGAAGACTTTGTGGGAGGAATTTGTTTTTCAAAGATGGAAAAACTAAAAAAAAACTGATGCGCACACACACACACACACGCGCACACACACACACACACACACACACACACACACACACACACACACACACACACACACACACACACACACACACACACACACACACACACACACACACACACACCGCCAGCAAGGTGGGATATGACCCTACTACCAGCAGGCGGCAGCATCACGCGCCCAGATACCGCTGGCACAGGGGGTGGCACTATGACGTCATCACCAGGTAAGACAGTGCCAACTCACTCTCAGATGCCGACGATTGAATATTTAATACCTGGCCGCCCACATACCCTCTTCGCCTCAACCTTCGGGGAATTAATTAATGGTTCTGTGCTTCAACCAGCCAATATCACAGGTACAGTATTCCTCTACAAACTGCCTTACCTAACCTAATGCACAAGATGCTTCTGCCAAACTGGTGATCCTCCCCAACAGCGTAAACACAGAAGAATCTACAATAGCATCTGTTTACCCTCTGTGTCTTTGTGGTGTAAACACTAGCTGCTAGGCCTACCACAACCTGACAGAGGAAATGCTGTTTACATTCACAGATGCAACAACACAAATCACCATTCAAGAAAATCAGAGTCAGCCAGGTTGTCGCACCTACAACAGATTAATAATAATAATAAATAAAGAGTTCCCTAGTAAACTGAATATTAATTGGGCCACTCCTGTCCTTTTTCCAAGTGACAGAACAAATTTCCTTAAACAAACACGAGATGACGATCATACAAGATTAAAAAAAAGTATTCATGTATTTTAGTGTAAATCAAACCAGAAACGCTGCCATTTCATCGATTGGTTCGGCGGGTGTCGGGAGGAGGTCGAAAATATATAGGAATTTATACCTGGTTACTAGGGTGACTACACCTGGTTGGTAGGATGACTATACCTGGTTGCTAGGATGACTACACCTTATTGTTAGGATGACTACACCCAGTATGCCTATATGACATACAGTATATTCAAGTAAATAATTTATATAATCATTTCAAAGACAACTTGAAGACTAAAGACATTCTGTGTAATATATAGAATAACCTCGCCACACCCAGGACATCTTAAGGGTAACAAAGACAATATAATTACACTCAGGAGAACACTAACACACTCGGGACAACACTAACACACTCAGGACAACACTAACACACCCAGGACAACACTAACACACCCAGGACAACACTAACACACCCAGGACAACACTAACACACCCAGGACAACACTAACACACACAGGACAACACTAACACACCCAGGACAACACCAACACACACAACACTAACACACAGGACAACACTAACACACCCAGGACAACACTAACACACCCAGGACAACACTAACACACCCAGGACAACACTAACACACCCAGGACAACACTAACACACACAGGACAACACTAACACACCCAGGACAACACCAACACACCCAGGACAAACACACCCAGGACAACACTAACACACCCAGGACAACACTAACACACACAGGACAACACTAACACACACCAGGACAACACTAACACACTCAGGACAACACTAACACACCCAGAACAACCAGAACAACACTAACACACCGGGACAACACTAACACACTCGGGACAACACTAACACACCGGACAACACTAACACACTCAGGACAACACTAACACACCCAGAACAACCAGAACAACACTAACACACCCGGGACAACACTAACACACTCGGGACAACACTAACACACTCAGGACAACACTAACACACCCAGGACAACACTAACACACCCAGGACAACACTAACACACCCAGGACAACACTAACACACCCAGGACAACACTAACACACACAGGACAACACTAACACACCCAGGACAACACCAACACACCCAGGACACTAATAATAATGGTTGCCCTTGTGTAATGAGGATGGCCGGCCCTAGGGCCACCTAGGCGTGAATTTGTTTAAGGTGTAGAAGCTGTCGCCAACACAACAACCACATCCTGAGTTAACGAGTTGCATGACCCAGTGTCAAGGAATAGCCCGAGAAGACCGGACAACTTGCCAACTGCGCTGACTAACCATTACCCCGGAACATGATCCGCAAATCAATTAACATCCAGGTTCCCAATTACTGCTGGGGAGACAGAGGCAAATGGCGTAAAGAAACTTGCCCAGTAAGATACTGGAGAAGCTAGCATGTAGTAGACTAAATGCCTTCTACAGTGTCAATAACATCCTTACAGACTCTCAGTTTGAATTTAGAGCTAGAAGGTCAACTGAGAGTGCTCTGCTATCCCTTACTAATGACATCTTAAACTCCTTTGATGAAAGTCAGTTCACAGTCGGTATATTCCTGCACCTCTCTAAAGCCTTTGATATTGTCGACCATAACAACCTTCTTTCAGAGCTTGAACATTACGGCGTTAAGGGCTTATCCCAAAATTGGTTTACCTCATATCTAACACGAAGCAGTATGTCTCCTATAAGAATCATCAAACTGCCTTCTCACCAATTTTGCATGGCATCCCTCAAGGCTCCATTCTTGGTCCTGCACTGTTCTTATTGTACCTAAACGACATAGTCCACGCCAGCACATTCATAAAATACAACTTATTTGCAAACGGTAGTAATCTCGATGCCAGCAACTCAATTCAGATCTCCATTCCTTGATGAGAACGATGAACAATGAATTGACTAAAGTCAGGACCTGGGTAATATGTAATAAACTGACCTTAAACCTCGAAAAAACCCACAACACAATATTTCACAGAAGGAAAACCTACCCCCAGATTTGAACCCCCTGTACCTTGGTAATACACTCATCAAGCGTGAAAAAAATACTAATTTCCTCGGAGTTATTGTTGATGAGAAACTTAGCTTGAGAAACCACACACAAGCCATTCACAGCAAAGTCAATAAACAGTGCGGTATCCTGTATCACACTCGTCAGTCACTCACTCTTGCAGCAATGAAAGAAATCTATCATGATCTTGTTTACCAACACCTGATACCATGTCACACACTATGGGGGGGGGCCTCTGGCGCTTCAAAAACACAACTTCTGATTACTGCACAGAAGAGGGTTGTGCAGAAAATGACCTACTTGAAAAAAAAATATATCACACTGACGAACAGTTTGCTAAACTGAAAATGTTAAAATTCGAGGAAATTAACATCTACTGCTTTGCCCTATTTGTTTACAAATCTGTCAAGCACTTGATTGACTATAATTATCCCCAGTTCCGGAATAATCAGAGATACAACTTTAGAAACCCAGAGCTACTAAGACCTCAGTCCCAGACCCCCATAAAATATCAAGGTGTGAAGGTGTGGAACAACTTACCCCCACCCATCCCAGCAAAGACTACGCTCCCTTCCTTTAAATCATCTCTTAAAAAATATCTATTGTCCAAATAATAATATTTTTGTAATACCTACTTTATATTCCTGCTTTTATTGTACCACCAAAACCGTTATCATAATTGTTATGTAGACAGATAGAAAATACCACTGCAATAATCATAGTTGCCGACTAGACATGATACTGACAGCTCCTTCCTCTTGTTCCACCTTATACAACCCATGTTGTATTGCTTCCCTCCTTATAATATTTATATACTGATATGTTCTTACTACCACCATGTTAAGTGTACTATTCCAGATGATACTAAATGTTACATAACACCTCCTTGAGATAAATGTACAGTATATAATCAGATGCTTTCAAGAGAGCTCAGACTCTCAACTGGCTCAGCCATGTTAATATTGTTATTATTATCCACTCTGTATCTGTGTTTTTCTGGCTAAATAAACTGTATCAATATCAACACACCCAGGACAACGATAGCACACTCTTGACATGGTTAGTGTAGGGGCGCCACAAGAGAGGTGATACGTTTAAGGCAAGATCAATGATGTTACCTGTGGCCTTATGGCACCCACCCACCCCCCAGCCAAAACAGCGAGAACCTGTGGCACTACTGATCACACACACACACACACACACACACACACACACACACACACACACGATTACGCTACTCCATCGGATTTTTGGTTGTATTTCTTAGGGCGGAGGGGAAGAAGTGAGAAAGGGAAGAGAAAGGGAAGAAGGGAGAGGAAGAGGAGGAGGGGGAAGAAGGAGAGGAGGAGGAGGAGGCAGGGGGAAGAAGGGAGAGGAGGAGGAGGCAGGGGGAAGAAGGAGAGAGAGAGAGAGGGGGAGGTAGAGAGGGAGGAGAAGGAGGGGGGGCGATAGGAGAGGGGGAAGAGGGGAAAGAATGGAGAGGGGGAAAAGAGGAGGATGGGAGAGAGTATGTGTCGTAAGTAACAACCTTGTAGTGAGGGAGGAAGGTGAGGTGAGGTGAGAGGGAGGGTACACAGGAGGAGCTAGGCGCGCTTGGCCCTTAGATTACAACGTGACCTAACGCCTCTCTGCTGGCCGCCTCCTGACCAGCTCCTCTCTCATTGAGTGATGCCGCCTCCCCTCCCCTCCCCCCGCTCTCCCTGGTGATTATACCGTGAAAACATTCCCTATTTCACGCAGATTATAAGATGCCGCCATTACGTCCTCCTCCTTGTTATCACATATTCTGCCCGGTTAGATACGCTACATTATATCACATTCATCCCTAACTGCGAAGGACTACCTGGAAAATAAAAAATGGTTGACCTTCATTTAAATAATTATATGTTATTAACATTTTTCGTAGCCTTCCGACCCATTAATATATGTGTCGGTAAGTCCCAAGTTTGTGGATGACATTAATACTGAAGATTCCATGACAGGGTAAAGTAGTTAACACACAAGGCAATTTGCACGAATAGATTAACCTTCCTCCTTCTCCCTACCCCACCACGGCCTCTCTGACAACGGTGTCCATCATGTATTGGAGGGAGGGAGGGAGGGAGGCAACAGTACCACCAGTGTGTTACTCTCACTTATAAAAGACTATTACGTTATCAACTCTCACACTACACTCGAAGTAAGACCCAACGCACGCGGGGTCATGGCCTTGAACGACCACATTTTAATCCCCCTAGAAAATGTAGCAGATTTAGAGGCTGTCCCGAACACTTTGACCTATTCTTCTTACACGAGCAATGCTGGAAACACACATACTAAGTTTTATCATCATCATCATCAACACTAACATTATTATTAGTAGTAGTGGTATCATTATCATCATTGTTGTTATTAGTAGTAGTGGTATCATTATCATCATTGTTGTTATTAGTAGTAGTGGTATCATTATCATCATTGTTGTTAGTGCGATAGATGCAGGATAGACTCTACCTACCCCGTACCACAGTAACATACCAGAGAATGCGTCGTATTAAGTCACACGTTAGCCATATCTGATACAACTATAACCCAGGTGTCCCATAAACGTTTTACTAAATGTTTGTCTCTTTACATAAGTGTCACCAATAGTGTTAAAAAAAAAGTGATTGTTACAGTGTTTACCTAGTTATAATCGCTTCCGTACTGCACCATGGGAGTACAGGAAACATATTCTAATCTCTCTCTCTCTCTCTCTCTCTCTCTCTCTCTCTCTCTCTCTCTCCACATTGTTTACGTATCCACCTACTGTCACATGTTGCCAAGCAGCTGCGTTGTCGCTGTATACACAAAACACACTACTGCCAAGACTCACCTGCAAAGAAAGACAAAATATTAATTAACGAGGATATACCTGTTAAATACAACAAAAGTAACATGGAAACACCTGTTAAAAAAGCAAACAATAATTAACGAGGATATACCTGGTAAACAATGACAAACAAAACAAAATTAACATGGAAATACCTGTTAAAAAGCAAACAATAAATCACAAGGAAACACCTGGTAAACAATGTCAAACACTTAGGGACGAGCATCATGCAGACAGTGATAAATGGCCCAATTTGCATACTGACGCAAGTAAAAGTTGGAGAGGGCCACAACTCTCTCTCATTACTGTTTGTTAATTATTATTGCGAGTTCTTCCCATTATTTATTTTATACTTTGTCTGTGTGAATTATTATGTATATGAGAGAGAGAGAGAGAGAGAGAGAGAGAGAGAGAGAGAGAGAGAGAGAGAGAGAGAGAGAGAGAGAGAGAGAGAGAGAGAGAGAGAGAGAGAGAGAGAGAGAGAGAGAGAGAGAGAGAGAGAGAGAGAGAGAAGAGGAGGAGAGAGAGAGAGAGAGAGAGAGAGAGAGAGAGGTGTGTGTGTGTGTGTGTGCCAAAACCTGATGGCATACGGGAGGAGGACTGAGGTGAGAAGATGAAGAGGGAGGGAGGGAAACACTCAACCAAGGAGATAGAGCTCAGCAGGCAGTTCACCGTGGCGTGTTAGAGAGTCATTAGCGACAGTGTAAAAAGTGCCAAGGAGGAGAAAAAGCAAGGAGGGTGTTGGTAGGTGGGCCGGATAACAGTAATTACACGTTATTTATGAGGTGATAACAGTCGAACTACCTTGAAGGACCTTACATAGCGACGTTCCCTAGTTTATTGTCACACGCTAGTTTTGTTTTTGTAACTTTTATATTTTCAACATTTAATGCATTTATCTTGGTAAATATTTAAGGTGTGAGTCGATGAATGAGGAGATGTGTTGGGATGGGTGTTAGGTGTGGTGCTGGTGGTGCTGGGTGGGTGTTAGGTGTGGTGCTGGTGGTGCTGGGTGGTGGTGCTGGGTGGTGGTGCTGGTGGTGCTGGTGGGTGTTAGGTGTGGTGCTGGTGGTGCTGGGTGGGTGTTAGGTGTGGGGTGCTGGGTGGTGGTGCTGGTGGTGTGGCACAGCTGAGATAATATACCTGTATTGGGTAACATCTCGCCCTGCCTTACGTCATTAACACCACGTCCTCCTTCCCTCCCACGCACCACAATACCACGCCTTCGCCCACGTTACGACACCACGCCCTCCCTCACACTACCACACCTTCGCCCACGTTACGACACCCCGCCCTCCCTCACACACCACACTACCACGCCTTCGCCCACGTTACGACACCACGCCCTCCCTCACACACCACACTACCACGCCTTCGCCCACGTTACGACACCACGCCCTCCATCACAAACATTCATAACCTTTGAAATACCTAATCAAACATCATTCAAACAGAAAAGAATTAAGCATTTCATTCAATCATCTTATCTATTTACACATACAATTCTTCACTTGGTCGTTAAGAAAATGTGTAAACTATCGGTGATGGACCAACATCTGCTTGGTTACTGTGCATCATAGTAGGAAATGACTGGTAGACAGGGAAAACATATTAATTAGAGACAGTCAGAGATAAGTAACTGAGAGTTGGTCATAAGCTGTGACATGACGAGATGGTCTCCGAGGGCATGACAAAAAGTTCTCTTAAGTGGGTGAGTGAGTGAGTCAGTTAGTCAGTCAGGCTTGGTATTCAAAAGACTTATCTGATGTGGCTAAATATTGATGAGTTAAGAAGGCTGGAGGAGAAAGTTGGTGCGTCACTAGGGAGGTAGTGGAGGCATGGGGAGATGGGGTGAGGGAGATGAAGAGTGAAGATGCTGTACCAACTAACAGTGTGTAAAATGAAGCTGTGAATATCTCCCCAGACACTCTTCTACCCTACCCCCCCCCCCCAACCACACATCAGTGAGTGACACACGTGAGGGAGACACAACAACACCCCCTGGACAGGTACACATACAGTGACACACGTACCTGGTGTAAGTCACGGCCGCCACACATGGAGTCACAACCTCAAGAGACACACAAACTCTTCACCAACACGAATAAGACAAAATAAAACGAACAAATACTCTTAAAAAATATTAATGGTGTTTGTAAATGAAATAATAACGAGTATTTTATTAAAAGATAAGGAGAAGATGGAAAAAGAAGAGGAAGCTGAGGTCTGGCAACGACTGGAGAGGGGCCGGGCATCAGTGGGTATAAATACAGGACCTATTAGTGAGTGTCCCCGGTGCAGCGTGGACAGTGATCCCCTGCACTACGCTTCACCCTCACACCAAGGACTCTAACACCCTGTATCTTCACTACCTCAACCATCACACAAAGATGAAATATATTGCATTAGAATGTGATTCCATCTTGAAGGTGCGATACAAGTGAATGGAAATAAAGTCTCAGGAAAAAAGTCACAATTTTGGCTAGAATAAAGAGAGGAATTAAGCCACTTTTTTCCCCTGGTACTTTTTTCCCGACACTCAAGATAAGTGGTGGGGGAGGGTGGGGGTTTTGATGTTACTACGAGATTTCGATTCACACAATGACAATATTTCTTGTAACGAGACACAGAACAGGAGATGTGATGGTAAATTAGTTGATAAAACATTATCCTATTACTATATAAAATATATATTTGTCTCTTGCATATCGTTATTGTATATAATCCTCATATTACTATTCGTATATTGTAGTTTAATATCGTTATTACAATATTTAAATCTAAAGCTTGGACTACAACCAACTCGCCTCCTGACCACATAACACACCAACAAAGCTTTCATTCAAGTTATTTTTAATCACTGGGCTTAAAATACCTTAAATACGGACAATTTCATTTACTTACACCAAGACACACAAACAACACGTGAAGGTAGAGCCCGACAGTTACTACCCCTCAAGTTTACGTGTCGAGAGTATAAACCAATTTTCAACTTCAATGAAAATTTTGCCCTTCTAGCTTCCTGTTTTAGTCCATTTTTATGGTTGATTCCTACGAAGACTTAAGGACAACTTCCGGAACCCTCCAGAACACCTCGAGCTTCCACCTTAAAGTGAGACCTTTTTACTTCAGGTGTATCCAGTAGATCCCTGTCCTGGTCTGAACACCCCTCTCTCCCCTGACCCATAAGACCGGGTACAGTCGAGGTCAAAAGTTCGCTCCCGCCCAAAATGAAACGGCATCGACCCCAAATGAGATGAAATAGTCAGGTAAGTCAGTTCGGAGACTCCTACCTGTGACTCAGTTTAACCACGGGGAGCGAACTTTTGTCCTCGACTGTACAATAGGCCTCATAAATATCTTCCTGTGTCCACCAGTGTAGGCCGATAGCCGCACACATTTCTGAACCGTCCAGGCAGCAGGAAGAGGGACCAGTTACCGCAGGGACAGGTTGGTGAGATACCTGAACCTTCTTCTTACATCTCCATCAAGTGTTAAGCTTCATCCAATCTTCTATCTCAACTCTTATCTCCAGGTCTATTTAAAACTAAATTATCTTTGTAACCTAACAGGTGACACCACAGCTGCCAGTGCGACAACGTGGACGGGGACGCGACGTAATAGTCACTTGACTCACCATCGTGCCAACAATAATGACAGCCTACCCGGGGACGCGACGTAATAGTCACTTGACTCACCATCGTGCCAACAATAATGACAGCCTACCCGGTATTAATCACAACATAACGAGGCTAACCAAGAAAAAAATCAAGCGTATCTCCGAAAACTAATCATCTGTGTAAAAAGCAATGACATATAAACGTTGAATTGTGATGAAAGATAAAACAACAATACGACGAAGTTACAACCATACTACACAGCCGACACAGAGGGACAACATAATGAACCTCTGCCAGGCGAGGACCAGAGCCAGGGGGAGAGAACTATGCTGTACTTTATTTCTGAACGTCCTAGAGTGACGGACAACGTGGTCATTCATCTCATCACTACAAGCTATTAATTAACGGCAGGACACACACAGCTGGAAGTAGACAGCGGTACTCTCGTGTTGGCCAGCCAGGCACCTTAACCCCAGCACTTAATACAACAGTCTCCACACCGAGGGCATGTTACCGAATACCTTACTCTTTGGCTGTCTCCATAATTAAATCTCCGTGTTGTAAACTGTACATATTTCCTGGTGATGGTCAACTCGACGCCGGCACAGGTAGTGAGGGGAGGCCCATCACCCCCTCACCCCGCCAGCAGTTGGTATGCCATCCCGGGAGGTCCATCCCCCTAGCAACCAACACCTCAACAAAGGTATACTTATTACCACGTCCAGTGTCTTCATTTATAAGGAACACCCCGTGAAACTGACACCCCCCCCCCTCCACACACACAAGCGATAAACACGTCATGCTTGCTGCCTTAATAAGTACTTATATAATCCTCAATGTTATTAGCTCCGTGAAGCAACAAACTAAAATTTCTATCAATAAATAATTCTCGACTGCTTAATTCACTCTTAGTGTTTAATACGAATAATTATCTGCCGCTTATCTATAAATTATTTCAACTTCATTAAATATAAAATATACTGGACACTACACAGGGGTGTCTGATAATGACAAGCTGTAAACTGCTAATTATGCCTTGCCTCCCTGCTGAACACACTAAATTACAACATTATTATCCAACAAGTAAAACTATAGGGTACTTATATTTAATTATTGGCTTCATGAAGGATACAATTAACATGTGAAACAATCGTTTACAAAATATAAATAAACACAATTCTGGTGAAATAAACAACAAAAATATTAACCTCATACAATATCACAAAAACAATATATGTATGATTACCAACTAAAAGAAACAGAACCTAATACTGCGCTTAACAACTGCTTCAGGATCCCCGCCTCCAGGAGCCTTCACTGGGAGACGGAATCTAACTTACAAGTGTTAAAACGAATCTAGGAAGAATAAAAATCTCACAGCAGAAAACCACCTCACTTAACTTAACCTAGCCTAACCTAACCTACTAACAAAGCCAAAATAGTGATCCCCGTCACCGTTAAAACAATTGCTCACAGCCAGCGGGGCGATCTGTGAGTTCTTGGTCATCAGTCGACAGATCTTGACCCAAACCCTAAGTGTCGAGGAACATCAGCTACAAATCGAATATTAAGGTTTAGAGGCGAGACCAAAAAGTGTTCGATAAGCGGAAACTATTCCTTCGTGAGGAATGAAAGGATGAACAGCAAGTCACTACAAAGTTTAGTTCTCGAAATTAGATATTTTTTACACACCGAGTGACTTGTAACTTAAGCCGGTAAGCGATGCCAAATAATATAACACATGTCTTGCTGGTCAGACCCCGGGACTTATACCTTAAAGATTGAAGGTAACACTATAATGCGATCAACAGTTAAGACGTAAACATTGATAATCGACACGTCACCATCCTCGACGCATTTTGGCCCAGGTATAAACGATACAATTCCTGTTCTTAAATAAATACACAGCACATTAAAAACTAGACATGTCATCGTACAACAACACCGACGGGTAACAAAATGTATCACATTGTGACGATCAACATAATACTATCATAAACAAGCAACAGCTTAACTAGGAAGTGCGGGGAGACAAAGACCTTGTGAAGTGCTTTTGCCACACAGCTGACAGTTCCCAAGGCGAAAGAGGGCCCTCCACCCATGAGCCTTACCGACCCTGCCTCACCTGTTTCTTCTCCACCTAACTGTGAACACTCTTCTGGACACAGGACGCAATATATGGTAAGTGTGCAGGAGCAAAAATATCGGATCATATGAAGATTAGACACCCCAAACTTATTTCATTTGAAGATAAACATACTAAAGCTATCGGAGGAGCTTCCAGACCTGGGGCAGACACAAAGACAACTCGACCCCTGACACGAGTACCGGGCAATTTAATGAGGATTTACGACCAGTGTTAATGGTGATGCGAGCTGTTGTGAGGTATGCGTGTGGTGACCCTGGCCAGAAGCACCGCCATGACTGTGTGTGTGGTGACCCTGGCCAGGAACATCACCATGACTGTGTGTGTTTGTGTGGGGCGTAACCTGTCTTTATTGACTCTCCACACATCTCTAATTCTCCCTAATACCACAACACCACCTCCTGAACCCCCTACCAACACCGTCTGAACCTCCCGCCAACACTGGGATAACATTATCTAACGTAGAAGTATTCTGTTCTTACATCTCAGAGTATTCCAATTCAAAACCCTTTACCCTGGCACAATAGTACAGGTACAGGTGTAGTAGCGATCTCCATAACGCATTAGTCCCGACTGGTCAGCTGGGAGTGTTTAGCTCCCGTCTATCATACGCCTGGGTGACTACCAGAGATACAATCAGCGGCTGGCAGCGCTGCCCTCGTGTACAACCATGACAGGCTTCATGTCTGAACACTAGTACAGCGCTCCTAGCTAATGATTGTATCACTGGGATATGATCGACGGTGCTTAAATACCTCTGGCTTATCTACGAGTACTAGAACACGATCATAATAAGATGCTGCAGCCTGTGGCTTTGGTCGTGCGCTACTGACTTATTATGGTGTGTTCATTTAAGAGTGGTGTCTTAAACAATATATGAATATCAATTAACCATGGTGCCATCCTCGTATGAGAAGGCTGGCGACCACGGTCCCCACTCCTAACATTTTTCTAAAGAATAATTCACCTATATTATATTATTAATATTTCATAACACTAAAGCAGTATTTTCCTTCCTATTAAGCACGACAGTACAACAATGATTATTTACACCAGAACCTAACGTACTGGGAGCGTCTAGTGAGGCTGTACTTACTGCTCGCTAACTGCCACACAAAATAAACACAAGGCGTGATCTCCGACCCAAGTGGAAACATTTATAGCTACCTAGTGAGTGACACGACACAGTAAGTAAACTCAACCCTGAGTGATGTAGCAGTGAGATTAATGAAAAGTAAATAAAGATGATGCCCTCAGTGGTGGAATGTTCAGTACACTGTCGATTAGTTAAGAACCAACACCGGGTATCATGGCCAGGCTCATACTGCTGTTCAAGAGATGTTCATACATTTCTTTATAGCATATCTTGTATATAACCCGGACTAAATATTTGGAAGGTTAAGAAAATAGAGATAGAGGAGTGAAGGTGAACACTGGGCTACAGAAGGTACACACAGTGAGGGTGAACACTGGGCTACAGAAGGTACACACAGTGAGGGTGAACACTGGGCTACAGAAGGTACACACAGTGAGGGTGAACACTGGGCTACAGAAGGTACACAGTGAGGAGGGTGAACACTGGGCTACAGAGGTACACACAGTGAGGGTGAACACTACAGAAGGTACACACAGTGAAGGTGAACACTGGGCTACAGAAGGTACACACAGTGAAGGTGAACACTGGGCTACAGAAGGTACACACAGTGAAGGTGAACACTGGGCTACAGAAGGTACACACAGTGAAGGTGAACACTGGGCTACAGAAGGTACACACAGTGAAGGTGAACACTGGGCTACAGAAGGTACACACAGTGAAGGTGAACACTGGGCTACAGAAGGTACACACAGTGAGGGTGAACACTGGGCTACAGAAGGTACACACAGTGAAGGTGAACACTGGGCTACAGAAGGTACACACAGTGAAGGTGAACACTGGGCTACAGAAGGTACACACAGTGAAACACTGGTACAGAACACTGAGGGTGAACACTACAGAAGGTACACACAGAGGTGAACACTGAGCTACAGAAGGTACACACAGTGAGGGTGAACACTGGGCTACAGAAGGTACACACAGTGAGGGTGAACACTGGTACAGAAGTGAGGGTGAACACTGACAGAACACTGGGCTACAGAACACACAGTGAGGGTGAACACTGGGCTACAGAAGGTGAACACTGGGCTACAGAAGGTACACACAGTGAGGGTGAACACTGGGCTACAGAAGGTACACACAGTGAAGGTGAACACTGGGCTACAGAAGGTACACACAGCCACAGGCAGTACTCGTGACACAGATACATCAGATAATGTGCTGTGATGAACAACCATCAAGTATCGTGACATCTTTTAGTGTGTCGTCAATTGTCATACGTCAGCCTACCTTATAAAGCTGGTGTGTGTGTGTGTGTGTGTGTGTGTGTGTGTGTACAGGATTCTGCCCACCATCTAAGATGTATTACTTATACTCTCTTAATTTGAGGCTCTAGTGTGGTGGAGGCTCATGACCTGACCTCATATGATCACTATAAATTGTCTCATGTTGAGTTACAGACATATACTGATGATACTGTAACATTACGACTGTGATAAATGAAGACCTGTTAAATAACTATAACGAGGATGGCGGCCTGGCCACCACTCCTTTCTTTCACTGCTGCAGGAGGCGTGTTGTTCCCCAGCAGCGTACACCCTCACAACAACGCACTGTTTCACAAACCCCCATAACTAACTATACCATCAGACTGCTTATACAACTCTTAAATTTATAGCGCCATTAACATCAGAGCAAATAATGGTCGCCAGTGGTGGTACACAAGGCTGCTAGGTGGTGCAGTGCACGGAGGTGACCGTGCACTTTAATTAACGCACACCTTCCCCTTTACCTCCCCCTAACCCTTCCCACTGACCTGGTCTCTTTATTATAAACCCGTCCCTTTTAACCTCTCTGACGTGTATGTTTCCGCCTGGTTCATCGTAACCATATAAAGTTCACTTAAAATACGTGAATAATCTCTCTGCATGACTACCAGCTCACACGGTGGCAGCGCACTGAGAGCACCTGGCGGGTACTGTCCACCTGTCAGGGCGCCTCCCCAGTTAGACCTCCCGCAATGTCTTTTATTCCACCAGCCACTCAGGCGTGGCCGGGTCTCCCCACTCCTTTGGTCCCTATCTTCATGCACCTCCTCCATACTTCCCTGGTGAGTATAGACCAGCACCACCCCTCTACAGTTCCCTGATGAGTATAGACCAGCACCTCCCCTCTAACAGTTCCCTGACGAGTATAGACCAGCAACTCGCACACCAGACCATACAGTATTACAGTTCAACTTTATTACTGTACAACCCATGTTGTACTGCTCCCCCATTATACTTATGTCTTTCAATTCCACTGTAATTTATATATATATATATATATATATATATATATATATATATATATATATATATATATATATATATATATATATACAATCAACACCTCAACCCGCCAGGATTCGAACCCACGGCCCACGAGCCCATGACTGTGACCGGGGAACGCTACCTCTGGATCACCAGGATACTAAAAGCAGTCCTAGACTGTTATATTTCACACAAAGCCTGTTCAACGAGCTTATGGCGCCGTGAACCTCCAATGAGGTGTTGATTGCATGTAGAAGTCCGCGTGGTTTATTGGGCTAATGAAATATATATATATATATATATATATATATATATATATATATATATATATATATATATATATATATATATATATATATATACACAGTATATATAAACTAAAAAAATAAATAAATAAAATTAATAAATATTTAAGTAATAACCGTGGTAACATTATGAGATGTTCTTATTACCACCATGCTATTGTACTATTCCAGATGATACTAAATGTATAGTATATATCAGGTGCCTACAAGAGAGCTCAGGTTCTCAACTGGCTCAGTCACGTTAATATTGTTATTATTATCCACTCTGTATCTGTGTTTTTCTGGCTAAATAAACTGTTTCAATTCAATTCACAGCCATGAGGTAGTGAACCTGTCCAAGGAACCAAGGTCTGGATACCTGAGTGGCACATCTGGACAAAACATATGCACCAACTTGCTTATCTCAACCGGTTTGTCCCCTTCTTCTCCCCTCCCAACCCCATCCTGCGCTCCACTGCCCACCCCACACACACACACGCACCCTCCACCCAGGAACCCCGTAGGGACGCCCCTAGCACCTGTGCAAACACACCCCGCTGAGGGAGCCGACTTATGACTGAATCTGGAGATGGGCAGCAACATCAAGCTGTGTGTGTGTGTGTGTGTGTGTGTGTGTGTGTGTGTGTGTGTGTGCGCGTGCGTGTGTGTGTGTTCTATTATATATAATAACGTTGTCTTTCTTCACAAATTGCTGGAACTACATATTTGAAGAAAACACTCCTCAAAAATCAAGTCTGAGAAAATATGTTACAATTCCAATTCCCTCACCTAATAAACCTCAGATACAGCCAAGTGTTTGGGAAGATTGTCTGCAACTGTACATCTTTAGTCTGGTGGTCCCCTTAGACGAGTGTTGAGACACAATCGTAATAATTAATTATTTCCAGACTTGGGACCTGTCATTATTTCAGTAAATGATGAACAGCGTGTACACTATTGAGTGATACACATAAGAGACGTAAACCATGAAAGTTACTTTTACATTTGAGAAAATAGACGATTGGGCTTGAAAAATAATCAGCAATTCAACCGAAGCCACAGACGTAAGGTATAAACTAACTATTCAACAGAGGTGACCAACATTCACTGGCTGGCGGGAATACTAAATTGGGGGTGGTGGTGTCAGGAGGCAGAGTGACCTTGAAGGTGGGTTATGACGGGCGACACACTGCTACTGCTCTCCTCCCTCCTTCTTCCCTCACCATCACCCACGTCCTCCTCCATCACTCGTCTCTCACCATCACCCACGTCCTCCTCCCTCCCTCTTCCCTCACCAACACACGCGTCCTCCTCCCTCCCTCTTCCCTCATCATCACCCACGTCCACCTCCTCCCTTGTCCCTCACCATCACCCACGTCCTCTTCCTCCCTCCACCATCACCCACATCCTCCTCCCTCCTCGTCCGTCACCATCACCCACGTCCTCCTCCCGTCCGTCACCCACGTCCTCCTCCCTCCCTCACCATCACCCACGTCCTCCTCCTCCCTATTCCCTCACCATCACCCACGTCCTCCTCCCTCCCACGTCCTCCTCCCTCACCATCACCCACGTCCTCCTCCCTCCCTCTCCCCTCACCATCACCCACGTCCTCATCCTCCTCGTCCTCACCCACGTCCTCCTCCTCCCTCACCATCACCCACGTCCTACTCCTCCCCTCCCCACCATCACCCACGTCCTCCTCCTCCTCGTCCCTCCACCAACACACGTCCCCTCCCTCGTCCTCACCATCACCCACGTCCTCCTCCTCGTCCCTCACCATCACCCTCCTCCTCCTCACCATCACCCCACGTCCCACTCTCTCCCTCGTCCCCCACCATCACCCACGTCCTCCTCCTTCCTCGTCCCTCACCATCACCCACGTCCTCCTCCCCCTCACCATCACCCACGTCCCACTCCTCCCCTATTCCCTCACCATCACCCACGTCCTCCTCCCTCCCTCACCATCACCCACGTCCCACTCCTCCCTCGTCCCTCACCCACGTCCTCCTCCCCCCTCACCATCACCCACGTCCTACTCTCCCCGTCCTCACCATCACCCACGTCCTCACCCACGTCCCTCCTCCCTCCTCCCTCACCCACGTCCTCCTCCTCCCTCATCACCCATCTCTCCCTCCTCCCTCCCTCCTCACCATCACCCACGTCCCACTCTCCCTCGTCCCCCACCATCACCCACGTCCTCCCTCCTCCGTCCTCACCATCACCCACGTCCTCTCCCTCACCATCACCCACGTCCTCCTCTTGCCTGCCACACCACGTCTCTTCAGGTACTCCACAATATGGCGTCTCTACACACTCAGACCTCACCTGCCATGATGTGGCTGGCTGAAGGAACAACAGAAGCAGGAGAGACGGGTAGAAGATTGAGAGAGACAGGAAGGGAGAGGGGGGTAGGAAGACGAGAGACGGGACGGGGAAAGAGGAGAGACGGGGGTAGGAGTGAGAGACGGGGTAGGAAGATTGAGAGACGGGGGGGAGAGAGTGGAAGAGGAGGTAGAAGATTGAGACGGGTAGACGGAGAGACGGAGAGACGAGGAGAGACGGGAGGTAGGAAGAGTGAGAGACGGGGTAGGAGAGTGAGAGACGGAGGTAGGAAGAGAGAGAGGGGTAGGAAAGGAGAGACGGGTGGGAGAGTGAGAGAATTAGGAGAGTGAGACAGGTGGAGGTGGAGAGAGTGAGAGACGACGGGGTAGGAGAGGAGATAGAGACAGGGAGGAAGAGGGGGAAGAGGAGAGACGGGGGGTGGGAAGAGTGAGAGACGGGTAGGAAGAGTGAGAGTGGAGGTAGGAAGGAGTGAGGAGGACTGGGGTAGGAAGAGTGAGAGACGGGGGTAATGGGACCGGTGTGGGTTGGGTAGGGATAAAAATATATGGGTGGAGGAGGAGGAACAATGCAGTAGTGGCAGGAGGGTCAGAGGGAGGCAGAGAGGAGGGGCGGGAGGCGGAGGTATTATCACAGTGGTAGCACAGACGTGGACACTCTCTCCAGGACTCCTACACTATAATTACCGGTGTACAAGATGGAACACGGCGGAGCATTCCCCAGCTATCTCTTCATCCGATCACACACACACACACACGCACTCGCACACACACACACACACACACACACACACACAAAATATAGTTATTTGTCAAATAATCACTTACAAAGAAATATATTATTACACTGTATTATAACCTAAACACAAGCGAGTAACGTAGCTGTGATATGGAACACAACACACAGGTGAGGCAGGTAGTGGAACACAACACACAGGTTAACACAACACAAGTGGAACACAACAGACAGGTGTGGCAGGTAGTGGAACACAACACACAGGTGAGGTAAACACAACAAAGGTGGAACATAACAGACAGGTGAGGCCGATAGTGGAACACAACATACACAGGTGAGGTAAACACAAAACACAGGTGGAACACAACACAGGGCGTCGTCACACCTCCACCACACATCAAACAGCCGGTCCGGTTCTGCGTGCCTCTGGCCAACCATAATTAGAGCAGGAGAAAAACTTGTCACAAATAGTAAGCCAAGACTCAACGCTGAGCTCACAACAGGTGAACCCTAGGTGAGGGAAAATGGTCTCTTGGTGGTTTGACCGCTTAATCCACCACACATCAAACAGCCGGTCCGGTTCTGCGTGCCTCTGGCCAACCATAATTAGAGCAGGAGAAAAACTTGTCACAAATAGTAAGCCAAGACTCAACGCTGAGCTCACAACAGGTGAACCCTAGGTGAGGGAAAATGGTCTCTTGGTGGTTTGACCGCTTAATATTCACAGTAACTCAGACACACACTGAGACACCTTAAACACCACACTGAGACACCTTAAACACCACACTGAGACACCTTAAACACCACACTGAGACACCTGTAACAACACACTGAGAACAATGTAACCAGCACATGACCCCCCCAAAAAAAAAAAATTAAATAAATAAAAAATAAATAAATATATAAAAAAAAATATATCTTACTTTTTTACTTCACAGCTACAGTTTAGGAAGAGTTTATCTCCACCATCAGAAAAACTACAAAACCAAACCCTACATAAGGTGAGAACTCGGCTGTGTAAGAAACATCAAACCAGACCCAAGACATCGGTAAACATAACCCAATAAATCTTAACGTAATGACCAAACTGTGTGACATCGGTAAACCCAGAAATATGATGAGCACACGAGATCCAAACACGACAAGAACTTCCACAAACATGACAAGAACTTACACAAACACGACAAGAACTTACACAAACACGAGACCCAAACACAAGAACTTACACAAACACGAGATCCAAACACAAGAACTTACACAAACACGAGATCCAAACACGACAAGAACTTACACAAACACGAGATCCAAACACGACAAGAACTTCCACAAACATGACAAGAACTTACACAAACACGACAAGAACTTACACAAACAGGAGACCCAAACACAAGAACTTACACAAACACGAGATCCAAACACGACAAGAACTTACACAAACACGAGACCCAAACACAAGAACTTACACAAACACGAGATCCAAACACGACATGAACTTACACAAACACGACAAGAACTTACACAAACACGAGATCCAAACACGAGAAGAACTTAAACAAACGGGTTAAGGAAGTCCCCCCTTAAAAGTAAACAAGGACTCCAGTATTTGGGGTGTGTAGGGCTGGTGACAACTGTTAATAAGTCAGGTGTACGGGGAGTGTGATCGGTGCTGTTGTGTTCATGTGTATAATTATGTTACAGGGAATTTGTGTAACCAGTAAATTCATGATTTCCTTAAAACTTTTAGTAAGTTATATGTAATTACAGTTAGGTTACGTTAGGTAATTACATATAACTTACTGAAAGTTTTAGGGATTTCATGAATTTACTGGTTACACAAATTCCCTGTAACATTTATACGGCTGGTGCTGTGTGGTGGATTACTTCGGTGCTGGTTTGGTCTCACTGACATATTTTGATTTGTTAATTTATACCACGTTACAGAGGTGGCACTGGTACTTATAGTCTACAGGTGTGTGTGTGTGTGTGTGTGTGTGTGTGTGTGTGCAGATTAGACCTACAGTACTACAGATTCAAGCAACACACACTATCACGCCAGTGGCACCCGCACGGCCTCTGTCTACCTCACAAAAATATGTAACTCTTTTAGTGATAGGAAATGTTGTGGTAATAGCGGATGGCTGTTTCCTCCTCGTCTGTCTTCCTCGTGCGTTCAACTTCCTCTCCCACTTCTTCTAACTTTGGTTTATCACCTGAAGATTAGCCCCCTTAATTTAGTCCACCTTAAGATAACTATCCTAACGCAAACTTTATTTATCCGAACCTAAACTAAACCTAACCTAACCTGACCTAACTTAACCTAAACTAACCCTAACCTAACCTAACCAAACCAAACTTATACGTTCACTGTTCCTCTGAGGTCATATACCCCCCAGCTATTACGTCGATACTCTGCCATGATGAACATATTCATAGTCAATGACTACTGTACTTACATTTCCTAACCAGGGACTCTCTACTTAGCTCAATTTATAAACTACTCAGGAAGAATATACTCAACACTCCTTCAATCGAATTTAGGTTAGTATGACTGACTCGAGGCAACAACACACTATTCAACACATCACAATGACTGACTCGAGGCTACAACACACTATTCAATACATCACACTGACTGACTCGAGGCTACAACACACTATTCAACACATCACACTGACTGACTCGAGGCTACAACACACTATTCAACACATCACACTGACTGACTCGAGGCTACAACACACTATTCAACACATCACACTGAATGACTCGAGGCTACAGCACACTATTCAACACATCACACTGACTGACTTGAGGCTACAGCACACTATTCAACACATCACACTGACTGACTCGAGGCTACAACACACTATTCAACACGTCACACTGAATGACTCGAGGCTACAACACACTATTCAACACATCACACTGAATGACTCGAGGCTACAACACACTACTCAACACATCACACTGACTGACTCGAGGCTACAGCACACTACTCAACACATCACACTGACTGACTCGAGGCTACAACACACTATTCAACACATCACACTGACTGACTCGAAGCTACAACACACTACTCAACACATCACACTGACTGACTCGAGGCTACAACACACTTATCAATACATCACACTGACTGACTCGAGGCTACAGCACACTACTCAACACATCACACTGACTGACTCGAGGCTACAACACACTATTCAACACATCACACTGACTGACTCGAGGCTACAACACACTACTCAACACATCACACTGACTGACTCGAGGCTACAACACACTAGACTAGAGACCGAACGACATGTGCTGTACAGGACACATAAGACGTGTAATAATCATGAGTATACATCCGAATGTTGTTTTTTTCGGTTTAGTTCAGGTTGCGGTAAGCTTAAAGTCGTTATTTACATGGGTTAGTTAATCGCTTCTAGTGTGTTTGTGTCTTTACAATACTACGAAAGAATTTGTTACTTATGACGTAATTTGTGATTTTATTTTTACAAGAATTTAATAAAAGTCTTGGAGGAGGAACTTGTTATTCATAGTCCATGTTTATATATTTTCTAAGCTGTTCGCTCATCCACTCACTCATTCTGATACTTCAATTTCACGGTTCATTATTCTGCTACATTGCTGGATGATCTTAGTTCACTACACACGGGTGCCGACTGTACACATTCCCCTCAATAATACAGGCTGTTGTACAAGACCTCTGATTACTGTATTAAACTCTATGATATATAATGAACGTTCCTGGAAGTCTCGTGTGTGTGTGTGTGTGTGTGTGTGTGTGTGTTGATATGATGGAGGAAAATTATTACATGTGTGTGAGGCAGACCGTCAGTAAAACAGGGTATACACTTGTGCTCACCTATCGTTTAGGATCTGTGCATTTGATGGCGTGTAACTGTGATAGTTCTGCCTGGTCGCCACTACTACTGTGATGGTGGTTAACCTGGGTCACCTACCTGTGTTAAAAGTGGTGTGTGTGTGTGTGTGTGTCCCCCGGGGTGTTTGATCCAGGGTTCACTACCACCCACCCACCAGCACAGACCACAGGCACAACACGAGCATAAGGAGGATGTGGTTTGTGTGGCTGGGACTGGGTGGGTGGGTGTGGTTCATCTGTTTACACTCAGTTCAGCTTTCATCGTGCCTCTCTCACTCTCTTCTCCGTCTTATTGCCACTGTCTTTAAGGGGCACCTGAAGATTAGGCACCCAAGCTCATTTCACGTGATGATTAAATAACCCTGAAGATTAGGCATCCCGATTAATTTCACGTGATGATTAAACATTCTAATTCTACCTGGATGAATTAAATTAGGTAAGGTTAGTGTTAGAGTGTCTAATCTTCAGGTGATTTTTTTTACCTTTATTGTTACACTCATTAAAATATAACTTATTTTATCTTCACTGTCAATATATGTTGTCATTATCCACGCTGACAGTCGCCTCTTCGTACCTTAGTTTTATCATTAATCCCTTTAGTACGATGTCTCACCCTCTTGAGTACGATGTCTTAATTCTTTGAGTATAATGATTAACCCACCGAGTACGATGTCTTAACCCTTTTAGTACGATGCCTTAACCCTTTTAGTACATGTCTTAACCCTTTGAGTACGATACCTTAACCCATTGAGTACGACAGACAGACAAACAGACAGATAGACGCACAAACATAGATGAACAGAAAGAAAAATATATATATATATAATACAGAAAATCATTCAGCACGACGGCCATTCACGTTCACAGTCGGTTCAGCACATAGACACACGACAGCGCAGGTATACAAATAATGGCCAACAATAGAGCGATTGAACCAGGCCTGTTACCCCAAGAACGCCAGTAAGACCTCATTACGGTGCCTTGCATGACCGTAGACGAAACACTATAACCCTGAAATAAGACACCACTTCCTGAGGTCACAAGTGTGTTTATAAATATACAAGCACTCAGTTACAGGTTTGTTGGTTATGTTTAGAAGGTAATTGGTAAAGGATGCAAGGTGGGGGTACGGTATGGTTGTCTCTGGTGATATTTTGGCAACTATGAGCCTGTCAAGTTGGTTTGTTTGGGATTAGTGGGTGAATGGGTACATGAGGGGGGATTAGTGGGGAGAGGATGTGGGGGAGAGGTTATGAGGGAGGTAGTGAGGAGAAAGGGGGGAAAGGTAGTAGAGGAGGCAGTGGGGAGGAGGATGAGTGGTAGTGGGGAGAAAGGATGAGTGGTAGTGGGGAGAAAGGGGGAGAGGTAGTAGGGGGGTGTAATGGGGAGGGGGGATGAGAAGGGGAGAGGATACGGAGAAAGGAGGCAGGAAGAAGGGCTATTATGTGTTTATTTTTTCTTCCAATTTCTAATAAACATTAAAGTTTTTCCCTTAAACCACAACCCTACAATACTTCAACCGATGACAAAATTACGAGTCTTCAGATGAAAAAAAAGTACTGAATAAATACCAAATTCCGAGGTGCAGAAACATAAATTCTTAATTCCTAAATGAAGAAAGAGTGACTACCAAAAGTACTTCTTGAAACTGTACAGACCCTTACATGTGTCCCATCAGGAGTTGAGTTATTTGTACCTTTAATAAAATACGGATCGTGATAACCTACACGGGGATACAGTACAGGCGAGTGAACTTAGATATCCCAGTGTTGATGTTGGGGCTGGTTAGTGACACGTCCACCCTCATCATGATTTGGGTGATTAACAACACACATCTATCTCACCATCACTATTAGTCACCATCACCATCATTCACCATAAGCCCTTCATCATCATCATCGGTCACCACCAATTTGTGTTAAGAAGTGCAGAGTGTGAGGTGCTGTGAGGGTCTCAGTATACAGCAGAGAACACCCTCCTAATAAGTCTGGTACACACGTAAGACTCAAAGATACGGAAAACCAATCAATATAAATGACCAAATATGTCATAGGACTGAGTCAATAGTTATGTAGTGTTCAGGAAGGTTAGACTTATACTATACTGGAATTTTAAAACTAAACAAACCACGGAGGTAATAATGAACGAGGATACGAGGCTCTTGTTTATATATTAATATAAACAATACGGATTTAGCCCACATCTGAAGACGCTGCCACGAAAACGCCCCCCGTCACCACCACCCAGACAACATTACCAAGAGTCGAGCGAGTAATATTTGTCTACCGTCGTGAATAATGTTACCTAAACTATAGCAAAAAATAATATCAGGATAATAGTTAACCTTCCATTTAGTTAATCTTGTTATGGATGTATAAACTATATCTTATAACATTAAATTAGCTGCTAATTAAGTTTTATTCATATTTCATGTATTAATTAAACGAAATACCTCTGGTGATCCCCATTAACCCTTAAGGTGTGGTAGACAAGTGTGTAATTATTATGGAACACGATATTGTTACAACCCACTTGTGACGTCAGAGCTATACCCCCCCCTCACACACACACACCTGGTAGCAATGAAGGAGTGATTATATTACGCTGTGTCTGTATATATCAAGTATTGTAACGACTATAATGTTTCACCACCGCCATGTTGCTGGGTTGTGTTGTCTGGGTAACATCTGGTAATAAAGCCAAGCGTCGTTCAGGATGATGGTTGTGATGACGGGAAGATGTTATGATGGCTTGTTTTATATAACCTAACCTAACCAAACCAAACCTAACAATATTTGCCTCTAATTTCTTATAAACAAAATAAGACAAATCAAACAATATTCCTTTTAAAAAACAACGTGACTTATACAACACAAAAGAAGACCTGATGTATATATCGATTATCTTCCATATACTGAACCTTAAAAAAAGAAACATTATAATATCCTACTGAAACTTATAAATATTAACAGTGTTCCTCAATAACACCTGTGTGTGTGTGTGTGTGTTTTACTATGAGACTTATTATACAAAAGAGGTCACGATACTTTTTTGGGCCGGGTGTAATGTTACTGAGGAGGAGGAGGAGGGCGTGAACCATGACGTGTGTGTGTGTTATGGTAAAGGGAAGAGTTGAACAAGGTATAATTTCTGGGAGGTGTAACGTGTAAAGAAGCATGTTATTTGATGGTGCTGTGTGTGGAAGGTGTAATTTGTGTGTGAAGTATAGCTGGTGAAGGCTAACTTGTGAAAGGTCTTCCTCTTGTGAGTGTTGGCTGTGACTTGATAACATTCTAAGGGAAGTGACACATAAACATACAGGCACAGATAAGCACACGAGTACGTAATACAAATATACATATAAATTCACACGGAAACACACACACACACGCGCGCGCGAGGTCACCAGCACCCCAGCAGCTGAGTAAGGGCCAGCTCCACAACACGAGCCAGTTACATGGTTACAAGCGATCAGTAATCACTAGGTAGCCACAAGTGTATGATGGTAAGCGTTACTATACAGAGGCACTACCGGACCTCCACACCTCCATTATGTATGGTAATGTTACAACCAACACTGTAGACACTCCCTACAGCTCGCCACTATTACACTACCAATACTTAATGGTGATGAATACCTGTTAACACCATATCCGGGTCATCATTATGGTGAGCAATGTTTACTGAGGAGGTTAAGGGCACCATGATATTCCCACGTCACTGTAGCATAAATTATAATGGACAGTTTGGACATATATTTAGTGAATCTGGACACATATTTAGTGAGTCTGGACACATACTTAGAGAGTCTGGACACAAATAGTGAATCTGGACACATATTTAGTGAGTCTGGACACATATTTTGTGAGTCTGGACACATTTAGTAAGTCTGAACACATTTAATGAGTCTGGACACATATTTAGTGAGTCTGGACACATTTAGTGAGTCTATTTAGTGAGTCTGGACACATTTAGTGAGTCTGGACACATACAGTACATAGTAACACCATCCACCTGTATCCTGAAGGTCACTCACCTATATGTTTACCAGGGGGCGGTGTTGTGGAGTCCTGGGGTAACAGCTGCTCACCGGGGGACCAGACGGGAGTGAGGATATAAAAACACGACGGAGCTGAGTTGTATATAACCTGTTTGAGCATCACTCCTCAGTACTGGCTACTGTAACACACACACACACACACACACAGAGTTTCTGATTTACCTTTTATTTTATTATTTTATATGTGGATGTAAATTTAACCCCGTGTTTAGTGGATCATTATTATCATTCTTACACGCGGAACACTCCAGCCCGGAGGTAGAGATGACCCCCCCCCCCCCTAACACATCAACATAATGACAAATTAAAAATATTGTACAGTCACAAGTTGAGCTTACCGTACCTGTGACGTCATCAAGGAACAAGAACACACCTGAGACAACTGCCAAGGTAAAACAACAAGCTACGACCTGACCATGACAATACCGTACACCACGACCTGACCATGACAATACTGTACACCACGACCTGACCATGACAATACTGTACACCACGACCTGACCATGACAATACTGTACACCACGACCTGACCATGACAATACTGTACACCACGACCTGACCATGACAATACCGTACACCACGACCTGACCATGACAATACTGTACACCACGACCTGACCATGACAACACCGTACACCGGATTAACAATATGAATCATTGTGTTTTTGATACAACGACAACCTTCTGGGGGCGACACTGGTGGCTCTGACCTCAGGATGAAGGCAGGACTCGCACCAGAAACGGGCCTGGTGAGTGGTGTTGGCAAGGCAGGTTGTTTACCCTCCTCAACCCACAACCATAGACTACGTTTATACAGTATCCTTAATAACTGACCAAACTCAACACTGACATCAATTACAGCCAACAGAGAATTTCAGGATTAAAGATGACCATCAATAATTGTGTTAAATACTAATGACTCATTCTTGGTTAAATTAATCCCCGTGAGTAACCTAACTTGTAACATAATATTCTAATCTCAGAAACAAGTATCACGACCACAGTTTCCGCATGACGAGGGTCGCTGTTGTGAGGTGCTGTCGAGGAGGTATTCCAGTATGAGATTAATTCTCTTTAATACTAGAACACTAAAGTAAAAATCGTGGCCAACTTTTCCACCAACCTAACCTTCTACTCTCCTCTATTGTCGAGGTGGTCTTACTACGCACCAGGTGGGGGAGGTATGTGTATAGTACCAAAGGCAAGACTCACAGTACTGCGCTATAACGCACGTCACGTAAGTACACAACAACGAGACTAAATACTTCACCACACTGCCACTGTACCTGTAACACTCCACCATGTCCGAGCCTCATAGGAAGAGATACACTATACTATTCGTGAGTCACACTACCTACTGAATATCCTGCTGCTATATCGTCAGTGTGTAGTGAAGCTCTGCCACCACAGCCCCTCACCCACACTAACACTTGAGAAAGATAAAACAGGAGATAAGATTGTATCCAGAAGATCTTCTTGTCAACCTGTACTTTAAAATGGGACAAATAACCTTCGACATTTGATTTTAAAATTATTAAAATCGAAAATGGGGTGCAGCAGTCGAGTGGGAATAGAACTCACCTCCTGTCCTAAAGGTCACTGGTTCGCGCCCAGGGCGACCCAAGTTCACTTAGCTATATATGGGTACTAATCTTTGCAGTTGGGTAAGTAAAGGCGGTTGAGTGCAGTGTCGGCCACACGATCTCCTTGTGCACCGAAGGATTATTATACAGTGTGCTGTATCCACACAGCCCTTAATGGGTCGTCCGTCAGACCTATGGGAATCACCCAGAAGTTGAAGGAAATGACGTGTTAATTTCTCTAAGGGTTTAAGACATCATACTCAGGGATTAAGACACCTTAATCACTCCGGTAACTTATTATTCTAAAAAATTCCATATGGATAAAATATGCATTTACATTGAACTAATGTTATGTATTTAATATCCCATAAACAGCTCTAATATTACTGATTTCGATCTATCATCGATCAGTCATCATCACCGTTAAATCTGCTTTCCATTAGTGGCCGGCAACTATTTAAGTCTGTAAACACTGCATCAATTAATGTTAACATTCTCCTGGAGTCAGTCACCACGAGTCACCTGGGCAGCCATCCTCAGGTACGCATCACCTCCCTACACTAACACCTGGTTTTTACCAAAAAGAAATGGCAAACGTCAGCCACACCAGCTCACTACTGGGTGCCACCAAGACCCGCCCGCAAGTACACACATCTAATGAAAGAGCCTCCCACAGTGACTGTCTCTCTTAAAAGGGATGAAACAAAGAAGTCAGGCCCCTTCACTTGAACGAGAGGCAGGTAAGGGGAGCATCAATGAACCAAGTTGACCTCACCTTTACCGGGGTCACACACAGTCAATATTGTCTGACTGCACCACCTTCACCACCAAGCCCATATAGATTCGTAGCTACACACATAGACATACACATGGATTGAAACAGATAAATAGAAGACAGACAGAAATACAGATAGATATTTACTAAAACTGTAATACACGTTCACAGTGGTTCAGCGTGTACAGTAGGTCAAAAAGTATCTGCCAGGAAGGGTCCGATGACTTCCGAAATGCTACATACAACTGGTGATGTCCCGAGAGGGTTGGTACGCGTGGCTCTGTGGTATACTGATTCTACTACAATTGGTAACCGAACATCATACTAATTACGCCGAAATAAATACACATTGCATTACTTACGTTAAACTATACTCGTATACCACTATATGCATGTCCCAATATCTATCATCCGTGGTCTCATAATGTTTCACACAGTGTGGACCGATACTTTTTTGAGATACTGTACACAAAATTCCAATAACACTCGGCAATATCTGGCATCTTCTGGGTCATTTAAATTATTTGTTTATATCTAATAATGTTACTTTTCATCACATAATATGTGGGAACCACAGAAAAAAACACTATTTAATGCAATGAAAATATGTTAAATTTCCACACCCTTCACCTGCCAGATACTGTCAAATATCTAGGTACTTTTGTCCACAACTGTACACAGATAATGTAAGAATACAAATAACATACAGAAGGGGGACACAGGTTCGCTCCCGTGGTGAAACTGAGTCACGGGTATGAGTCTCCGAACTGACTTACCCTGACTGTTTTAACTCATTTGGGGTCGATGCTGCTTAATTTTGGGCGGGAGCGAACTTTTGACCCCGACTGTACATAAGACAGTACCAATGTACAAACAATGTTTGGTATATAGAGAGTGTTGGTGTACAAACACTGTAAACAGTAAGTCGAGCTGATCAAGTTGAAACCTTTTATTAAATTATTTAATATTCTATCAATATATGAATTGAATGGTAACAGACATTACCCCCCCCCCTCCCACATACACACAGTCAGTAGTATCAGGGAGGATTGCAGAGTTATCGCCAACAACATCACCCACCAGCCCAGCTCCTCCACACCGGTAACGACATTAACAGCTGCGTTGCCAAAACATCCTCACCGTCGGCTGGGTGCATCAGGACCACCAGGGACATGTGCAGTGTGACAGGAGGAACGACATGAGTAATAGACAAGCGTGGCAGCGGCTGCACCTCCAACAACAACTCACCAACTTTCACACGCTGCCACGACAAGTGAAACACAATACAACAGGCAATAATGTGATCAAGGTTAGGTTAGGTTAGGTTAGGTTAGGTTAGGTCAGGTTAGGTTAGGTTAGGTTAGGTGCTTTGGTGAGGACGACAAATTTTCGGAAGGAAGGGGTGGTAGTAGTAGGAATTGTAGTAATTAATAGTCATGGAGGGTAACCCTTATAACTAACGCTAATACAATATACATAACCTCCAGCAACAAACACAGACTGACAAATAGACTGACCAACAGAAGCAGGACAGACCAAACCACACCACTTGTCTTGGTCGTTTAAAAAAAACAGCAGGGGGAATAGCCCCCCCCCCCCCAAGGCCAGACTGGTCACCCATTTTTTTTACACTTGTAAGACCATAACTCCTGATTGACAGGTTCATGATGTCCACGTCCACACACCAAAAAATTTGAAGAAAATTTAAATACGCGAGTAATTTCAGGCCCCTACGATCAATAGTGCTAGACGCTAGAGGATACCTCGGTGAAGACTGTCCCTCCTCCTCCACACACAACACGATTGCTACGTCCTTCCACCATTGATACGTAGCTTTATACACCGCAATAGTTGTTATTGGGATCACCTGAAAAATCTCCACCAATTTTGGCCCAAAATTCTTCATTCATTAAAGCAAGGACGTAAATAATCCACTAATCCCGTTGGTTATTTTTCCCTACGAATTAGTGCCGGATTACACGTCTTGTCGGGTGGGTAATCCGTATTGGAGCAAGACCGCGTTTTTCCTGTAGCTCTTTTTGTTTATTTTCAATCTGTTAGTGTGGCTTACGGCGACACACACAAACACGCACGAGAGAGATAGAGAGGCTGGGGGTTGAGGGTGTGTACCAAGGTCGCTTACACCTGGCCTGGTAATGACGGGCGGTAACCACAGATCTCATTACCGGATGCGTCCAAACAATGGCAGCCATATAGAGCCCAGCTAATTTACACCTGAGTTAAAAGGTTACCTTGGGAGGAGGGAGGTACACACCTTGGCCAGCCGAGGTGCGCCACTAATTAAACTTAAGCCGCACCTCAGTATGCACCCTGCCACCTGGTGAAGCTCACACCTCGTTGTAGCTACCACCATCTGCACTATCACCTACATCACTACTACCACCATCTGCACTATCACCTACATCACCACTACCACCATCTGCACTATCACCTACATCACTACTACCACCATCTGCACTATCACCTACATCACTACTACCACCACCTGCACTATCACCTACATCACTACTACCACCACTTGCACTATCACCTACATCACCACCACCACCACCTGCTCTATCACCTACATCACTACCCACCATCTGCACTATCACCTACGTCACCACACCACCATCTGCACTATCACCTACATCACTACTACCACCACCTGCACTATCACCTACATCACTACTACCACCATGCACTATCACCTACATCACCACCACCACCACCTGCTCTACCACACTACTACCACCATCTGCACTATCACCCACATCACCTACATCACTACTACCTGCACTATCACCCACATCACTACTACCACCACTTGCTCACCCACCACCACCACCTGCTCTGTCACCACCATCACCACCACCATCTGCTATCACCTACATCACTACTAACACCACCTGCACTATCACCACCACCTGCACTATCACCTACATCACCACTACCACCATCTGCACTATCACCTACATCACTACTACCACCACTTGCACTATCACCTACATCACTACTACCACCACTTGCACTATCACCTACATCACTACTACCACCACCTGCACTATCACCACCATCTGCACTATCACCTACACCACCTACCACACCACCACCTCAAGTTATACACGATGAAAAACACAAAGAAAACAGCAACCACTTGTTTTGTTTTTTTACCAGGACAAAAAATAAATAAAATAGAATTAAATCATCACCAGTCTGTTGCGTAATAAAGTACCTGACGTCAAAGTGAATAATCAATACAGGTAATCTGGAGACCCGGCCCTGTGATTCTTGGCTTCTCTACATCCTCAAATATTCATTAACTATATATTTCTTCCTCTTTAATAGTATAATAAAAAAAAAACGACCCTGTGAATATCGGGTAAGTATCGGGTGCTGGTCCTGGAGGCTGTGAGTATCGGGTGAGTATCGGGTGCTGGTCCTGGAGGCTTTAAGTATCGGGTGAGTATCGGGTGTAGGTAATGATGTATCTCCGAGTTATCGCCGCCCTCCACCCTTCATCCTAGTCTACCCTTGGTACTCTCTCTCTCTCTCTCTCTCTCTCTCTCACCACAATCTCCCTCCTTCCATCGTCCTTGTCGCACTCACTCACACACTCACTCACTCACATACTCACCTACTGCATATGTCACTTCCTTCTTTCACTCTCACACATACGAGTACACACTCACTCACGTACTTCGGGTAGCTACTTCCTCCTCTCGCTCACTCTCACATACTGCGGATTCCTCTCCCTCCTCCTCAAGACACCTACTCTCACACAAGCCGACCGCCGGCCATCACAGAGTACCCCCTCAGTGCCCTCACACCGAGCTATGTATTGAACACTACCTGGCCCCAGTTCTCCCTGTGTATCCTGCCTCTAGTGCAAACATCCGCCTTGCAACTACCACCTTCCGGCCTCTCACACTTAAAAACCCAATGACCTCTCCTTTCAATTCTGTAAATATTCGCTTACTAGCTAAAATAAAAATATAAAATAAATAAATAAATAAATAAAATAATAATTCCTAGGCTTTAAAAATTCACCCCTACTCTGAAAAAAAATCGCCCATAAACAAAAAACAAAAAAAATTCGGTCCAAAATTCTAACTCCAACATAAAAAAATCGATTCCAAGTCCAAAATTTGCTCCCAAACTTAAAATTGTACCCTAGAAAAAAAAACAACAACAACACTCCCTCACCACCGGCTTAAAGACGTGTTGCCACAACCTTATGTGTGTTGCGCCAAAATACTGTAGAGTCGTACATAAAGGTTCCTCCTGCTCCTCAACCTTTACGGCGCCTCTAACACTTGTACCCGGCAATTAAATCCATTCCCTTGTGTTGATGGTCTTCAGTTAACTCCCAAACTTCTTTCTTTCCATCTCTTACAATTCTCTCTAACACTCTACGTGTTTAGAATCTCTCCCTAGCACTAAGATTCATTTTCTGTCTCACGAATCTCTCTCTATTTTACGAAACTCTCTGACGCCAAGATTCGTTCTCCATCTCTCACGAATCTCTTTCTAAATCCAAGATTAGAACTCTACCTCTGATGAATATCTCTCATTCTCTAAGTCCAAAATTTTCTATCTAAAAATCTAATATTCTTTCTTTTTTCAGTCTAAGAATCTCTCTTTGAACTCCGAGATTGTCTTTCGAAACCCAAGATTCTCTGTCAAACTCCATGATTCCTTATGTCAAAACCTGAGCATTAAACCTAACACAAATAACAGGACTTAAAATAATCAATAAATTATAAACCTTCACCAAGAAAAGTTTTCCACCTCCAAAACTTCTGGTTCCATTCACCGAAATTAGCATCTTAAGTCTCAATAAGTATACGAATAACTCTTGTCTGTTGTGTTGTAAAAATAATAATTTCTAACTAGACCTTACAGTCCTACCCTGGCTGGTCTTCTTAGTTTAGGGGTGTATACCTGTGGTCGGGTATGTGTACATGTGGTCGGATGTGTGTGTGTGTGTACATGTGGTCGGGTATGTGTACATGTGGTCGGGTATGTGTACATGTAGTCGGGTATGTGTACATGTAGTCGGGTATGTGTACATGTAGTCGGGTATGTGTACATGTGGTCGGGTAGTGTGTACATGTGGTTGGGTATGTGTAACTGTGGCCGGGTGTGTGCACCTGTGGCCTGGTGTGTGTAACTTCAAAGCCTTCATAAATCTCTGAGAGTAGAACCTATTAACCTCCCACCAATAGGACCACCAAGTGGCTGTACATCATTGTTATACTGTTATTTCTGTCCACCTGCAGCTACACCTGGGCCCAGCCTGGCCACCTGGATCTTACCTACATCCTGGCCTGGCCACCTAGGGTCCTTACCTACATCCAGACCTGCCCACCTGATCTGGTCAATTGCAAGTATATCTGCCTTTATCAGGTCTACTATGGCTACAATTTGAGCACTAGCGAGGTTCGCTATGGCCATACCTGGGCACTAGTCAGGTCGGCTATTGCCACATTTTAGGCACTATCCAGGTCCATTAAGGCCACATTTTGGGCACTAGCCAAGTCCACACCGACGCACTTATCAGGTTCACTTTTGTCACACCTACGCACTAACCAGGTCCAATACGGTCACACCTGAGCACGACCGAGGTCCACTAGCCACACCTGGGAACATTTTCAGGTTTACTACGGCAGCATCTCCTGGGCACTAACCAGGTCCACTAGAGCCACACCTGGGCACTAAGCAGGTCCACCCCCGTAAACATCGCCCCCAGCCAAAGTCAGCCGCAACCTTCCTCGGGTCGAGCGTGGCCAGCACGGCCACTGAGCTTGAATCAAATCAGTGGTGGTCATAGGCCGTGGCAAGGGTACCTACCTGCCGTTTAAAATAATACCCACTTTATCACTCTCTCCTCAGGCCCCACCTCTTATCAGTATTAAATCTCGCGGGGCACACAAACCCAAATATTAATACAGGTGACTGTCTACTGAGGAGAGTCAAGGGTGTTGGGTGAGAGGAAAGGTGTTGGGCGACTGTGGTGGTGTGATGAACTAGCCCTCTTCCCCTCAGGAGCCCGCAACATCACAGTGCCACACACCACAACCATCACATCACCATCAATGATACACCACAATTACCACCGTCCCATGCCATCATCACCGTCCCACACCATCATCGCCGTCACACCACTACCAACGTTACACCACATTTACCACCGTCATACCACCACCGTCCCACACCACCACTACCACCGACACACACCACCACTACCACCGTCCCACACCACCACTACCACCGTCCCACACCACCACTACCACCGTCCCACACCACCACTACCACCGTCCCACACCACCACCGTCCCCACACAACCACCGACACACACACCACACCACACCACCACTACCACCAGTCACACCACCACCGCCCCACATCCTACCACCGCCCCACATCACCACTACCACCGCCCCACATCACCACTGCCACCACCACACCACCACTACCACCGCCCACACCACCACCACCACACCACCACTACCACCACCACCACCACCACCACACACCACTACCACCGCACCACCACCACCACTACCACCGTCCCACACCACCACACCACCACTACCACCGTCCACACCACCACTACCACCGTCCCACACCACCACCACCACCGTCCCACACCACCACTACCACACACCCACCACTACCACCGCCCCACACCACCACTACCACCACTACCACCACCACACCACCACCACCACCACCACCACTACCACCAGTCACCACCACCACTCCCACACCACCACTACCACCGGTCACCCACCACCACACACCACCACTACCGTCCCACCCACCACTACCACCGTCCCACACCCACCACTACCACCACACCACCACTACCACCCACACCACCACTGCCGTCCCACACCACCACTACCACCGCCCACACCACCACTACCGCCCACCACCACTCCCCACCACCACCCCACCCCACACCACCACTACCACCACCCACACCACCACTACCACCGCCCACACACCACTACCACCGCCCCACACCACCACCACCACTCCACACCACCACTACCACCGTCCCACACCACCACTACCACCGTCCCACACCACCATCACCGCCCCACACCACCACCACCACCGTCCCACACCACCACTCACCACCGTCCCACACCACCACTCACCACCGTCCCACACCACCACTACCACCGCCCCACACCACCACTACCACCGCCCCACACCACCACTACCACCGTCCCACCACCACCACCACCGTCCCACACCACCACTACCACCGCCCCACACCACCACTACCACCGCCCCACACCACCACTACCACCTTCCCACACCACCACTACCACCGTCCCACACACCACCACCACACCGCCCCACACCACCACTACCACCGTCCCACACCACCACTACCACCGTCCCACACCACCATCACATTACACGCGTGGCTCGGCCCAGCGCCTCCCATCACACATCACCTCCCTGTCGCCGCCTGGACATGATAATGGCAACACACTGTGCGGAGCCCATCGCCTCCCCTACCCGAGCACACCTTGTTCCCCTTACCTGTCCTCAAGCCTGTAGACTAAGGCTCGTCCAGTCGTGCGTCAGTGCCCATAAGAATGCTTAATCACGCCCTCACCTGCTTATTTTCATTAGCAACTCACCTGTATAATGAGATAATCACGATATTTCCATTAGCAACTCACCTGTATAATGAGAAGCACGATACAATCCCTAAACAAATTGTGCACACCCAACAACCGTTAATGTTTTAATTGTTCTCACTCCTGGAAAATCATCATACGAATAATCACAATATTTTTGGGTCAACTAAAGAGCGACTGACTGACAAACTCGCTCACTGACAGACTGAGACAGCTTCCCGGACAACCCACTCTGACGGCCTAGCTTCCGACCAACTCTTAACAACACTTCTTACCATTACAATGTATTCCCCTCGTCCTCAATACAATGTCTGGCCAAGAATGAACGATAAAAGCTGCAGCGTGTTTCAGTGATTTTACAATAGTGTCAACTTCTTTAAGAAATAAATTACTCATATGACAACTGTACTCTAGATCGAGAATGTAACTTCGAGTTTCGCTACCGATTAAAAAAAAATTATATATAATCTCGAGATAAACTGCCGGAGATAGAACAATAGCAAGTGTGGATGGAGTCGATCAAGTACACGACGTTAAGTAGAGCCTCACCAACCAGGAACTTCCTAACCCAATTTTACGAGTCTCAGCGGGGCATCAGATACCTCGCTTAATTATGTGAACCCTTGCTGGGGTGTTTGAGATTGTTTACATAAGAGCTCCTGTTATTAGCCCACCGCGGGTAGGGTGTTATGTGTGTTGGTGGTAACGTTAATAAAGGGTGAGAGGGTACGACACAACAAGGTACAGTACAGGAAGTGAGGTCAACAAGGAATAGCGCCTGGACCACTGTCAAAATGTTACAATGGAGGGGGTGAACATATAGTGCCGCTACACAGTGATCCTCCTCAGTCTCGGAAAATTTCATCTATCCCACTCGTTGACATTTTCCATTTAGATATATACGTATAATTTTGCGAGTACTGTTTGTGGCATTTAATTATACACCATGAGTAAAAATGTAAAGTAACCCGAGCATTATTGGGAGATGTAATAAACACTGGTGAAGATTAAGGCCATCGATCACAGTTGTGAGTCAGGACACGCAAGACTTGGTGACTGACTGCAGCTGAAGGCCTGTTAGTGGTGCGTCCCTGGTGCTGGGGAGGGCGTGCAGCGACTGTGGGAGGATGGTACACAGGTTGGGACAGTGAGCCGCTAGACTTGGGGCGGAGGGCGTGGTACAGCAGTGGGCGGACAGGAAGGGGAGACTACGTTAATGTTTGGGCGGCGGGGGGTCTGGTGCAGCTGATGGTGGGCGTGAAGTAGCCGTGAGCGGGCTGGTGGACGTGATGGGCCGTAGGCAGGGTGCAGTCTTGAGCAGGTAGGTGTGGTACAGCAGGGCAGGAAGAGCCAACCTCACCAGTACAGGTCACAACACCACTCACCCTCAACAAGGAGGTGTCTTACTGGCTGCTCAACGGTGCTCCTTCAACCCCGAGACTCGCCCACTTGACCACGGCACAAGAACAACACCATCATGATCACGTGACCTGCCTACCTCCGTCACACTCACCCACCCCTCACACCTCCGTCACACTCACCCACTACCCCTCACACCCACACTCACCCACTACCCCCACACTCCGTCACACTCACCCACCACCCTCACACCTCCGTCACACTCACCCACTCACCCTCACACCTCCGTCACAACCCCACCACACCTCCGTCACACACCCCACCACCCTCACACCTCCGTCACCACCCACTCACCCCTCACACCTCCGTCACTCACCCACTACCCCTCACACCTCCGTCACACCAACCCACCACCACACCTCCGTCACACTCACCCACCACCCCACACCTCCGTCACTCTCACCCACACCCTCACACCTCCGTCACCACCCACTCACCCCTCACACCCGTCACACCCACCACCCTCACACACCTCCGTCACACACCCCCACCACCCCTCACACCTGTCACACACCCCCACCACCCCTCACACCTCCGTCACTCACCCACCACCCCTCACACCTCCGTCACCACCCACTCACCCCTCACACCTCCGTCACACTCACCCACCACTCCCTCACACCTCCGTCACACTCCACCACTCACCTCACACCTCCGTCACACCTCACCCACCACCCTCACACCTCCGTCACCACCCACCACCCCACACCTCCGTCACACCCCCCCACTACCACACCACACTCACCCACCACCCTCACACCTCCGTCACTCACCCACTACCCCTCACACCTCCGTCACTCACCCACTACCACTCACACCTCCGTCACTCACCCACCTCACACCTCCGTCACTCATCCACCACTCTCACACCTCCGTCACACTCCACCACCCGTCACACCTCCGTCACACTCACCACTACCTCACACCTCCGTCACACTCCACGCACTACCCTCACACCTCCGTCACACTCACACCCACCACCCCACACACCTCCGTCACTCTCACCCACTCACCACACTCCGTCACACTCCCACCCATCACCACCACACACCTCCGTCACACTCACCCACCACCCCACACACCTCCGTCACACTCACCCACCACCCCTCACACCTCCGTCACTCACCCACCACCCTCACACCTCCGTCACTCACCCACTCACCCCTCACACCTCCGTCACTCACCCACTACCCCTCACACTCCGTCACCACCCACCACCCCTCCGTCACTCACCCACTACCCCTCACACCTTCGTCACTCACCCACTCACTCCCTCACACCTGTTACTCACCCACTACCTCTCAATGACTAGCTATTCATTACACACATACCCCCCAGCGGCTACACCAGGTTGGTCACTGTGCATGATGATGAATCAGTGCAACTCATCTCCTGGTGTCTACTTCCTTACACCTCTCCTCTCCCCTGTTACCTTACACCTCCCTCCTCCTGTTACCTTACACCTCCCTCCTCCCGTTGCCTTACACCTCCCCTCCGCACTCTACTCATCACATTGTCTTACTTTATATTTGGTTCTCCCTTTCTCCTTTCTCTTCATTATAAACTTCCTCATTCCCTTCCTCTTTTAACATGGGCCTCCTCTTCACTCCATCTTCCTCTTAAACCTGGAAGTTGTAAAATGAGCCAGTATAGCCAACACAAGAGGTACCAGTATAGCCAACACAAGAGGTACCAGTATGGCCACCACAACAAGAGGTACCAGTATAGCCAACACAAGAGGTACCAGTATAGCCAACACAAGAGGTACCAGTATGGCCAACACAACAAGAGGTACCAGTATAGCCAACACAAGAGGTACCAGTATAGCCAACACAAGAGGTACCAGTATGGCCAACACAACAAGAGGTACCAGTATAGCCAACACTAGACCAGAACCAGACAATGTGACGTACTCATGGCCAGCCAGGAAGTAGCGAGGATACAGACACAGCCGGCTAGTTAATGAGGCTGTACTACCCATACCGGAACACCCGCCATGTAATATATATGATAAACCTTTAAAACATTCTCTTGAACATAACAGAAGGTGACACAGTGGAAGACTTCACACCACCTGGCTAACTCCACCATGTACCATGTTATTAATACACTGAAGCTGGTGTCCTTGATGTTATCCTGACAGTTTTATTATACAGTTCCTCGATTAAATAAATTTGTTTTCAATGTATGATATAACCTTAATGAGTATGAGTTATTTTATTATCTCCTCCTGTGTATGAGCCTCTGTGATCAGTGACCACACCCTCAATCCCATGACCTGAGGGAACTACTCAGATGAGGCAAAGTTGACCTTCAATCTTGTCAATTATGTTGTTCAACTAAAAAACAAAAACAATCCATTCCTTTCTCTTCCTTATACACTTCTTCCTCTGTTCTTTTATTGTCACCTTTCATCCTCCTCCTCCTTCCCTCATTCGTTCCCTTCCACCCTCCCCCATTCCTACTCTTACTACTGCTAGGGTGGTGGTTCAAAATGACCAGGAAGGAGAGAGAGAGGGAGGGAGGAGGGTAAGGATGTTTATCAGGAGGAGGGGGTCGGGCGGGCCAGGTGTGTGAGGGCGGGTGGGCGGGGTGTGTCGGTATGCGAGGTACTGCCCACCACTGCACCACTGCCTCGCTCTCGTATATATTCATCGCCCTAATCCTGCCAATTGCTACCTTCCCCCCTCCCTCCCTCACTCTCACCTGCACTCCGTCCAATAACAATAGCAGATGCACTTCATTGCGGCACAGGTAAATTGACATACTCGGGATGGAGGGAGGGATATACCCGTGTCCAAATAACACTTAGTAACACCTGTCATTTTCGACTACATTATTAAACAGGTCATTAAGGCACAGGTAAGGGAGCTACACCTGTGTCAACCCGGAGGATGTGTCGTTGCCCCCGGACACACCGCGGCGGCATCACCTGTAATTATCAGTCGACACATCTCACCTGCACGGGGAGTTTTTCTCTCTGGTCGACCACGTCATACCCGCGGGGGCTACACCACTCCTTACTCTCAGTCTTCCTTCTGTCCACCACAGGTAAATCACCTCAATTGGTACTGTCCTGATCTACTGTTTCCCGTCTACTACAGTCACCTAGTACTTCACACCCGTCTTCTACAACCACTTAGTACCACACACCCGTCTACTACAGCCACCTAGTACTACACACCCGTCTACTACAACCACTTAGTACTACACACCTGTCTACTACAACCACCTAATAACACACACCCGTCTACTACAACCACCTAATACCACACACCCGTCTACTACAACCACTTAGTACTACACACCATACTACAACACCTAATAACACACACCCAAATACTACAACCACCTAATACCCACACACCCGTCTACTACAACCACTTAGTACTACACACTGTCTACTACAACCACCTAGTACTACACACCCGTCTACTACAACCACTTAGTACTACACACCCGTCTACTACAACCACCTAATACCACTCACCCGTCTACTACAACCACCTAATACCACTCACCCGTCTACTACAACACTTACACCTTCACCTACCACCTAACCAGGGCACCTACCCCGTCCCTCCATGCTCTAAGGAAGGATTATGTGATTCGCCAGATGGTGATCGTAAGTCATGTGGTCAAGTCAGGCGAGCCAAGGTAGTAGCTCAGGTGTTGGGTCTGGCAGTGACGGTGGGGCAGCTGGGTGTGGGGCAAGGCAGTAGTGGGGCGGCTGTTAGTGGGCAGGGTGGTGGGGCAGCTGTTAGTGGGGCAGAGGTGGTGGGGCAGCTGAGTGTGGGGCAGGTGGGGCAACTGGGTGTGGGGCAGGTGGGGCGTATTGGGGCAGAGGTGGTGGGGCAGCTGGTAGTGGAACTTAAGACGTGGTGGGGCAGCTGGAGTGTGGGGCAAGAAGGTGGTGGGGCAGCTGGGTGTGCGTGCGTTTTGTGGTGAGACAGCTGGTAGTGGGGCAAGAGGTGGTGAGACAGCTGGTAGTGGGGCAAGAGGTGGTGAGACAGCTGGTAGTGGGGCAAGAGGTGGTGAGACAGCTGGTAGTGGGGCAAGAGGTGGTGAGACAGCTGGTAGTGGGGCAAGAGGTGGTGAGACAGCTGGTAGTGGGGCAAGAGGGAGTGAGGCAGCTGGTAGTGGGGTAAGAGGTGGTCTGGCAGCTGGTGGTCTGGCAGCTGGTAGTCGGGCAGCTGGTGGTGGGGAGCAGAGGTGGTAGCATGGGCGACCTTCAGCAGTGGTAAACAACACCTGCTGGGCCACATCATAATACCTGCTGGGCCATGCTTAAACAATACCTGCTGGGCCATGCTTAAACAATACCTGCTTTGGGCCATACTTAAACAATACCTGCTGGGCCATGCTTAAACAATACTATATGAATAATACTTAAACAATACCTGCTGGGCCTTGCTTAAACAATACCTGCTGGGCCATAAACAATACCTGCTGGGCCTATAAACAATACCTGCTGAATACATAAACAATACCTGCTGGGCCATGCTTAAACAATACCTTAACTGAATATACTTAAACAATACCTGCTGGGCTATGCTTAAACAATACCTGTAGTACAAACAATACCTTAACTGGCCTGCATAAACAATACCTGCTGGGCCATACTTAAACAATACTGCTGGGCCATACATAAACAACACTTGCCCGGCCACACATAAACAACACGCATTATCGCTGCAACACACACGTACACCCATGTCGCAACATTGTTTTTAACCCCCCCCTCCACACACACACACACAATGACCTGTCCATCAACGGTGACGACTGGCATATAAAGGGCATATGACCTGAAAATAGCATAGAAGTAAAATAGAATAAGTGTCTAATCCCTGCAGAGACCTTGATTCTGAAGAGCTAGGAAGAAGAAGTATTGTATTACCCACACGCCACCTTGAACGTGTCTCAGGCCAGTTACCCCCGAGACGGCACATAGGCAGACTTAATGCTACGGTTCTACACTGCACTATATGAGGGATCACTGTGATAATCTGGTGGCTTATGTTTTTGTTTGGGTTTTCAAGGGAACCCGACCAGTCGCTCCTGTGGTTACTGTCCTTCAGTCACTCTCACGTGTTGCTGGTAGGTAAGAGGAGTAATACTGACCCACGATGTAATTAAACTTTATCTCCATAAGACAGTAAGTTATATATCTGAACACTCTAGATAAGTATTTTATATATATATATATATATATATATATATATATATATATATATATATATATATATATATATATATATATATATATATATATATATAACTTATAAGTTCTATCCAGCCAGTGATTTAAATTTGTGTTGTTTGGTGAATTTGACCTTAACAATATATAAAATTCAGTTTGTAATTAAATAACCCGTTAATTTTCACACCTTAACGCACGTACGCGTGCGCACGCACGCACACACACACACGCACACGCACACACACACACACACACACACACACTTCCTCCCTTAAGCTACGTCATTACTTCACTCACCATCCGGGAGACACCCAGCACAAAATTATAGCTACTCAGGGTTAGGTGCAGTATGTTCCGTGTGGCAGATCACCGACACACCTGTACACTTGATCCAGGAGGTAGCGTTCAGGCTATAGTAAGAGAGTAAGTATTCATGCCACAGGACCTTGGTACCTGAACAGTTAGTCCTCGTGTGGACCTCCAAAACGGAAGTCCAGTCTAGTCCGGCCACGTGAGCCTGACTCTTTTATATCAAGGTCGTGTTCAGTAGGTATTATTTTTACCGTTAATCATGTGGTAAATGTCAGAGATCACCTGAAGATTAGCCCTCCCCTACAAGCTTATTATTCCACCTGATGATTAAACACCCTAGCGCTACCTGGGAGGGGTAGGTTAAGTTAGGTCATGCTAGGTTTCGCTTTAGTTAAGTCAGGTTAAGTTAGGTTGGCATTAGGTTAAGTTAGATTACGCTAGCATTAGGTGAAGTTAAGTTAAGTTTGGCAAGATTGGCATTAGGTTAAGTGAGGTTAGATTGACCATTATGTTAAGTTAGATTAGACTAGCATTGGGTTAAGTTAAGGTTGGATTTAGTTACGTTAGGCATTAGGTTAAGTTAGATTAGGCAAGCATTAGGTTGGGTTGGGTTGGGTTGGGTTGGCAGTGGGTTAAGTTAAGGATATGTTTAGTTACGTTAGGCTCGGTTGGCATTATGTTAAGTTAGATTAGGCTAGCATTAGGTTAAGTTAACGTTAGATTTAGGAACGTTAGGCATTAGGTTAAGTTAGATTAGACAAGCATTAGGTTGGGTTAAGGTTAGGGCCGCAAGCTTAAACGTAGTTAATCTTTAGACGAAATACTGTAAGGTGTGGAGGCTAATCCTGATACAGTATAATCCAGCATCATCATGGAGGAAGGTGACAGCCACCATACTATTACTGCCATATAAACCCAGTAAGGCCTCAGAGTTTATGGAGAAGGTAAACATAGTGTAAGGTACGCTCGCTTACCTGGCTACAACACTGAGGGAGGGTCATCATACTGCCTCTTGAAAATACTGCTGCTTCACGTGTCAGGTTGTATTTAATTATGCTCATTTATACACCCCGAGAGAGAAGGTAATGGGTATTTAAGTGTTAAGGTGAGGTGCAACAACGTCCACATCAAGGTGTCATGTCTGTTACTTTTTTCTCCTTTACCGAGACATTGTTTGTGAAGGTGGGTATTATTATTATTATTATTATTATTATTATTATTATTATTATTATTATTATGATGATGCTGATTATTATTATTATGATTATTATTATGATTATTATTATTATTATTGTTAGAATGAATATTGTTGACGTGTTTATTATTATTACCAAGAGTTTCTCCTTGTCTCGCCCCTGGTAGGGAGGCACGCACACGAGCGATTACAATACCCTCTCCCACTCCCTGTTGTCACGTTGGACGGTCTCTCAGTAACACCGGCAGTACACACAGGACAAAGAGTGTAATGTTTGACCAGAACCTACTGTCAGAGGTAAAGGCACGCCATACAGCTCAACCCTAGGAGCTTAACACGTACAAATGGAATTAATTATTCCCTGTACACTTTTGACAATAAATATCATTTACTTGAGGATCACGCAGGTAAAGTGAACGTACTGTACAAGTGCGTGTGTGCGCGCGCGCCCATCTAATGAACAAGATAACTCCAATAAATTGATATGTATTTCGACGACAATCAGTGTATGTAGGTTGTAGGTATGTTACCCAACAAGACCTTAGACGAACATTATTTTTCCTCAACATGCAAGGGAGTTACGGCTCATGGTGTCTAACACTATGGCGGCAGGGACCTCCGGGGCCAACTTGTATGAGCTAATTTAAGGTACTGTTAACACCACCACAATTAAACAATACTCACACAACGACGTTCAACACCTCAGCAGCCATTCGTCAACTCACCTGAAAATAACAAACAAATCATTAGATGAATTATTCAACAAACAATGAGAGGAGTTTACGCTTAAAGAATACCAGTGTTTTACAGAGATAAAATATATTGACAGAGCACAAGTGACTGCCAGAGTGACCCAGGCAGACTTGAGTACACCTATATCATATGAACAATGTAAATGACGAAAGTTAGTTTATATAGGAAACTTAACTTAACCTTACCCACTGTAGAGAAGAAATAATCAAACTCCACTGAAAACTTACCCATAGTGACCTACTCTACCCCCTCCCCCAGGTGGTTAATGTTTAACTGGCTGAGGCGAATCTTTTGTGTGATCCTACACCTACACAGAATATGACCACCATAGCAAAGCTCATCTGTTAAAGCTGTAAGAGAATGGCTGAGAGGGAAGGGTGAGTGTGAATGTGAGTGAGTGTTACTCTTGACTGTGGCCACCATGGTAGTGGCGCAGAAGTTGAGCTTGGGAGAACGAAAAGAAAATATAGAATCTGTCACTCAAAACTACAAAGTCAAAAATAATCGGAATATTAAACAGACGGAAGTACGGACGAACAACTCCCTATAACACGATCTACGTGGATAATGTAAATATACACAACAGATGAAGAGACAAGATACCACACCAACAACAATCAACACTTACCAATGAAAATAAAAGTCTTCTTCAAAATGCTATAATGTTGTAAAATTATACAGATGACTATAATAATTGGACTGAATTATATTACCTGTATCAACTTATGTCAGTATCACAACCAATACTCGAAAAGATGACGTGCAGCCTCGGAGAAAAATAGAGCCTAAAATCTGACAATGACCACCACTTTTAGATTCACTTTTCTCACTCTCTGCTGCAGACACGAGATGGATGAAACAAGAGGCGCCGTGACAGTGACAACAGTAGCAGGAGGAGAGACATTGTGACGCGGAGGGCAGTTGGTGACCAGTACGGAGGAAAGTGATCCGGGTATTGCCTTTTACGGAGCACCACACTACCTTGACCCACACACGCCTAAACACTGTCATTTTCTGCGTCAGCCAAGCACCTCTATACTCGCCCGTCCTCTCTCACATGCTGCTTGCTTTGTATTCCTGGTCACTCCCTTCCTCTCCCCGCCACAACTGACCACACCGCGTGCCCCACTACTCGTCCACCAGGCACACACGTACTCCTTCAACCGTCCTTAAGGTAGTAACACAACCATCACCTTGTTAATACTAATTAAAGCAACAACAATGGTACAATGAACACCTTTACTCTCTTGACTTGATCTAGTTTCAACCATTGGCCTCAACCACTGAACCATTATCAGGAGAGGTTTGAGGCTTCAGACTCACTACAGTGTATACAAACAAAACACCTCATACTGTGTATACGTACTGATTATCAGACAAACCTATCACAGTAACCTTATTCCCACATCCCGGTATCTAAGAAAACTGGACGTAAAGTGAGGAGCCACATACTCGAAGTGTATAAAATAGTGAAAAACTTAAATTATCAAATTAGGAATCAAACTGTAGAAATAATTTTAAATTAGGAAAATCGAGATTTAAGCAGGAATTAGGTAAATATTGGTTTAGAAATATAGTAGTGAATGAGTGGAACAAGTGACCAAACTTCATCGTTAACTCGAGCTCGCTGGGAAGCTTCAAATATAGGCTGGACAGCTTTACGAATGATATAGGCTGGATGTAAACAGGAGTGCCTAGTATGGACCAATAGGCCTACTGCAGTTTCCTTCATTGTTATGTTCTTATGAAGTGTAACAAACACCTACACATGTGATGGGCGAGTCCACAGTGTGCAGTAACTGTGGCAGCGATCATCACCAGTGACAAATGACCCCGTGACCCTGACCAACAACGACCACGTAAACCTTGATGTGAATGACCATCTAACATACGATTTTTACTAAAATGATAAAAATAGCCGGATATAATTCTTATTCCCCATCTTAAATATTCCGTTAACATCAACTACCGTACAGGTACTCGTTACATACATCATAAATACCTGCACCCCAAAATAACACTGTATTTAATTAGCATATTCTATACTTCATTACACTTGTTATACTCAGTTAAATAACATTAAAAAAAAATAAAAATCAAACGAAAAATCAATTTCAGTGTTCCCAGCAAAACTTAATGGGTTTACAATCGTGGTAATAACCCCCAGTATTATATCAACATTACCGTCTAGCGATTACTGTCATGTTACCCAAGTGTCCTCGTAAACAGTGTAGACGGACGCACCTCACAACACCCCACGACAATGACGGTCAACCCCAAGAGATCTATTGAGGGTGAGAGATGTGGGCGCCCGGACCACCTGCCGCCTCCCATACATCAACACGATTCATGGCTTTAACGAGGCGAGTGGGGTGGAGCTGCTCTTGTGGCCACACTCCTAACACTAACTGTACTTGAACCAGCTCTATCACCACGGGTCCACCACCATCATAGTAGTCCTACCATCACCACAGCTGTGTTGCTAGTCCACTACTATGAGCACCAACAGAGAGCCAGGCGGCGTAGCAGTGCCATTAGCGAGCCAAAAGGAGGTAAGTCGGCTGCACCTTGCCCGAGTGCTACGCCAAGCAGGCCTCACCACCAGGGCACCTGCTCACCCTCTACACCTCCCACTTGTGCTAAAATCCTCACTGCCCACATGTTAGGCTCCGCTTTACAATAGGAGTCATTACAGTGCGGCGTAACTGGCGTGGCGAGGCGTCCCCCAGCGGTGTTATGGCTCCTGTCCACAGGTGACCGTAATCTACCAGATGCCAGCAACGCTCCGCAAGGTCAACTGCCATACCGTGCTTGGCCACATCGTTAGGAGTGAGAATGAATGTAAACTTTCCTTTGCTCAGGAATCCACATAAACGTTAAACGCAACCGCGATGGAAATAAAACGCTTGAGTTAGCTATCTCAACAGGTGCGGCCAACCAAACCCGCTACCTGAACCATACATAGACTGTACCACAACTGATATTGACACTGACACTAGTTGCTTGTAGGGTATATTAACAAAGTGAAATATTAATAAATATAGTTAATTGAGTTACCAGTCAACACTTAACCCACAGTTAAGTGAAATACATTACATTGAGCATCCTCTTTCACATACAGTACACCTGGGGTAAAGCTGTACATAAGCAGGTTTGCAGATGGCACCAAAATAGGGCGGCAGATTAATTCAGGGCAGGATGCAAATGCACTACAGGAGGATTTAAATAAACTGCAGGAGTGGTCAGAAAAATGGCAAATGAAATTCAACACCAGGAAGTGCAGCGTACTTAATATTGGAAGAACAAATACTGTCAATGTATACAGCCTTAACAACATCAACCTAGAGAAGTCGACTTGTGAAAGAGACTTAGGGGTACTTGCAAGCCCGGACCTACGGCCTAGAAAACAGTGCGTTAATGTTCGAAATAAGGCATACAGAGTATTAGGTTTTATATCTAGGAGTGTCAGTAATAAGAGTGCAGAGGTCTTATTGCAACTATATCTTGCGCTAGTCAGGCCGCACCTCGATTATGCTGTTCAGTTCTGGTGCCCGAATTATAGAATGGATATCAATTCACTGGAGTCGATGCAGCGAAGAATGACGAAAATGATTTCGGGACTTAGAAACCTTCCATATCAAGATAGGTTAAAGAAACTAAACTTGCATTCCCTATACGAAGAGTGCGGGGAGATATGATAGAAGTATTTAAGTGGGTGAAAGGAATCAATAAAGGAAATATAGATAAAGTTCTTATAATATCCGAGCAGGATAGGACTCGTAGCAACGGATTTAAGTTGGATAAGTTTAGGTTTAGGAGGGAGATAGGAAGGAACTGGTTCACAAATAGGGTGGTTGACGAGTGGAACAATCTTAGCAACCTTGTAGTAAGTGCTGGAACGCTGAAAAGTTTCAAAAGGAGGCTAGATAGATTCATGGATGATAGAGAGTGGTTGTAACTCTCGACAGGAGCTGCCATGCACAGGCCAACCGGCCTATTGCAGACTCCTTATTTTCTTATGTTCTTATTAGTGACAACACACACACACACACACACACACTATACCAAGTGAACACCACACCACCCTGTGTCCCCATGACCACGTGAGGTCCTTCATATCAACACCCGAGGACGAGTCACTGCACCACGTGAACACCACACCACCTGCTGTCTCAATGACCAGCCCAGGCCCAGGCCATCAACTGTAAACTATAATGAAAGCTTTTGTAAACGACCCACCTACCCAGGTCTTTTTAAGTAATAAGTCATTGTTGTCTAATGTATATTTTAAGCCTTCGGGCTTTAGAACTTTTTCAATAAACCGTTAATTATTATTATCATCATCATTATCATTATCTCACACACACACACACACACGTTTCTAGTCTCAGGTATAATACAACAACTAAAGCTGAGGAAATATTCAGAGTTCGTGTGAGGAAACTTGGTTCTTTATCAGAGTTCGTGAGCTCCGAGGCCTATCTGGTGTACAATTTCAGTGAGAGTGAAAGTAAAACTGCACGTATACCTTCACTCTCTACTGTACACGATGACCTGACAATACCGGGATTCTGATTAGTGTCAGAATATTATTACTATTTTAAATCTCCCCGTACCTGTATATTGCCCTTGTACCTGTATGTTGTTCTTGTACCTGTATGTTGTTCTTGTACCTGTATGTTGTTCTTGTACTTGTATGTTGTTCTTGTACTTGTATGTTGTTCCTGTACCTGTATGTTGTTCTTGTACCTGTATGTTGTACTTGTATGTTGTTCTTGTACTTGTATGTTGTTCTTGTACCTGTATGTTGTTCTTGTACCTGTATGTTGTACTTGTACTGTATGTTGTTCTTGTACTTGTATGTTGTTCTTGTACCTGTATGTTGTACTTGTATGTTGTTCTTGTACTTGTATGTTGTTCTTGTACCTGTATGTTGTACTTGTATGTTGTTCTTGTTCCTGTATGTTGTTCTTGTACCTGTATGTTGTACTTGTATGTTGTTCTTGTACTTGTATGTTGTTCTTGTACCTGTATGTTGTACTTGTATGTTGTTCTTGTTCTTGTATGTTGTTCTTGTACCTGTATGTTGTACTTGTATGTTGTTCTTGTACTTGTATGTTGTTCTTGTGTATGTTGTACTTGTATGTTGTTCTTGTACTTGTATACCTTGTACCTATGTAATTGTATGTATGTATGTTGTACTTGTATGTTGTTCTTGTACCTGTATGTTGTTCTTGTACCTGTATGTTGTACTTGTATGTTGTTCTTGTACTTGTATGTTGTTCTTGTACCTGTATGTTGTACTTGTATGTTGTTCTTGTACTTGTATGTTGTTCTTGTACCTGTATGTTGTACTTGTATGTTGTTCTTGTACTTGTATGTTGTTCTTGTACCTGTATGTTGTACTTGTATGTTGTTCTTGTACCTGTATGTTGTTCTTGTACCTGTATGTTGTACTTGTATGTTGTTCTTGTACTTGTATGTTGTTCTTGTACCTGTATGTTGTACTTGTATGTTGTTCTTGTTCCTGTATGTTGTTGTACTTGTATGTTGTTCTTGTACCTGTATGCTGTTCTTGTACCTGTATATTGCCCTTGGGCCTGTGGCTGTTAAATTTGGTGAGTGAAATTGATACCATCCCGACACGTGAATAATATACCTGTAATTATTTGCTGAGCAGGTGAAAATTGGGGTTAATTTGTTTACCTGCGCCATCCAACACACTACACCTGTTAAACCTCTGACAAATGCAAATGGATCCCAAGAAGATTAGGCACCCATGTTTATTTCACCTTAAGATTAATCATCCTAACACTAACGTAACCTAATCTAATGACCTAAAATATAGCCTAATCTAACCTAACACCCACAGGAGGTATTGGAGTGTTTAATCATCAGGTGAAATAAGCTGGGGTGTCTAATCTCCATGTGATTAATGTAAAAACTTCGACGCCACTGACTACATGATGACGTCAAGTGCATTTCTACCTCGCTAGAACAGTGATGGCAAGTGGCGACACCCTGTAGGAATCTGGCACACCTAAAAAAAAAACAAAAAAACTAAGACTTGCGTGGGATCAGCATCATTACTTCCCTATGACAAAGTTCACATGATATAATTTTATTACAAAACTTCATGTAACTAAGACCTAAGAAGTCAGACTACGAGCAACACTTCCGCTAAATTTCAAGAAAATACAAATAGACGATTACAAAAAATACAGAATATATTGCGTGGCGCAGGGCGTACAGACAGACAGACAGACAGACTTGAACAACGCAATCCAGTGTGACCCGAACACTAGTAGGATAAATAAATAAATAAATAAATAAGAGAACCACAATACCACACACTACTGGGTGCCCTGTGCGACTCATGTGACATGAGACTAGTGTTGTATCCCCTCCACCACCGCACACCTTCACACACCGAGCCCAAAGAAAATGGTTAGTACAGTAAAACATGAAGTGGTTACAACAGATACCAGAGTGAATGTCTTGGTGAAGCCCCAGATACCAGAGTGAATGTCTTGGTGAAGCCCCAGATACCAGAGTGAATACCTTGGTGAAGCTCCAGATACCAGAGTGAATACCTTGGTGAAGCTCCAGATACCAGAGTGAATGTCTTGGTGAAGCCCCAGATACCAGAGTGAATGCCTTGGTGAAGCCCCAGATACCAGAGTGAATACCTTGGTGAAGCTCCAGATACCAGAGTGAATGAATACCTTGGTGAAGCCCCAGATACCAGAGTGAATACCTTGGTGAAGCTCCAGATACCAGAGTGAATGTCTTGGTGAAGCCCAAGATACCAGAGTGAATGCCTTGGTGAAGCTCCAGATACCAGAGTGAATGTCTTGGTGAAGCCCCAGATACCAGAGTGAATGTCTTGGTGAAGCCCCAGATACCAGAGTGAATGCCTTGGTGAAGCCCCAGATACCAGAGTGAATGTCTTGGTGAAGCCCCAAATACCAGAGTGAATGTCTCGGGATTGGGATAAAATTATGTGACTTGGTAACTGGGGAGACTTGAGTGGTGTTCAGGGCAGGACGGTGGGAACTCACGGGCACCATATCACGTTACAAGGGATGAATCAGTATATAAATCAAATGTAATTAACCCATTTATATAATTCTTCTGTTTATGAAACAGGGGCCATTACATCGCTCGGTCACCTACCATACAAGCTCCGCCAGGACTAAACGAAACTCGCCGATAAACAACCTATACATCAGCCTAACCATGTTACAAACATATGTGTAAACACTAAGCTGGGGACTCTGGAACCATAGGTTGATCAACTACTGGGGTCCTAGGCTTAAGTGTCTTACGGGCTAGTATCTTATGTACAATGGCAAAATTGGATGATTCTGACTTAAAACACAAACATTACTGCCAATATCAACACAATAGTGGAAATCGTTAACTTGGGTAAGCAAATCCCGGAATAACATGGCAGAAATAATCTTCCTCATCTTCACAACCACCACCCTCTCCCTCACCATCCCATCTTCTCTTGGTGAAGCACTCAATCCACTCCATCATACAGCCCACACTTACACCCCACCACAACAAGGTGCTCTCAGGTGGAGGAGATCCGGGGGTTGAGGCGCTCATTCACAGGCACGACTTACCTGTCACAACAATGGTTCACGAGGTTCAACTGGGGTTCAGGATGTGTTCTGAGAGAGAGGGGTTACGGTGTAACAAAGGAGCTGTGACAAGTGTTGTTAAACGTCACACAATCTCATTAAGTGTGACATGACATCGTACTTGTGGAAAGCTTCTCCCTTCACTGGATCGTCCAACACACACACACACAGTAATGTTTTGCCCACCAAATTGTGTGAGAAGCGGTAAATTGATAGAACTGTTTGAAGTGACACGTGTGTGTGTGTGTGTGTGTGTGTGTGTGTGTGTGTGTGTGTGTGTGTGTGTGGCGTCCCTCCCACACACCACCACTACACACACAGCCCTTACCCACACTTTCTCTAAACAAAGCTCCCCTCGTCCACCCCACCGACTTATCATATTCGGCGGGTCTGGCCGCAGGGGAGACTGAGAGGCTGGCGAAGAGAAGGAGGGGGCAGGAAGGAGGTGGTGGGAGACAGGGAGATGGGGGAAGTTAAAAGTGACAGCTAAACCCACTTTCGGTTACGCTCGACCTTGTCTCTTAGATTGACTTCTACTTCAAGGGTCACAGCATCAACCATACCAAGACCATGGTTATGCACATCAACCTCTCCTCCGACATTGTCCCACCTCCTTCCATTACCCTAGGTCCGAACACACTCCAGGTTGTAGATTCCACGAAGCTCCTCGGCGTCACCATAGACAACAAACTAAATTGGAAACCACACGTCAGTGAAGTTGTCAAATCCTCCAGTTTCCGTCTCCACCTCCTCCGCCGACTCAAGTCCCTCGGAGTTCCCGCACACGAGCTCCTCAGTGTATACACAACATTCATACTTCCCAAGCTCACCTATGCCTCCCCCACCTGGTCTTCCTCCCTAAATGCCACACAACGTAAACACCTAGAAGGAGGTGGTGGGAGACAGGGAGATGGGGGAAGTTAAGAAGTGACAAGCTAATACCCACTTTCGGTAATACAGTGCTCGACCTTGTCACTCTTAGATTGACTTCTACTTCAAGGTAACTGTATATTTTCAGCCTTCTGGCTGCCAAGCTCTTTCAATAAACCGTTAATTATTATTATTATTATTATTATTCCTACACCACCTGCACACCTGACCCCGCCATCTAGGTGCATGCTTGAGGTGAGGCCGTGACTGTACTCTAACATGAGACACAAGCACAGCTGCAACACCCGTGCTAAAGGGAGGGGCCAACAAGGCCGCACATTCAGCGCCGGTGCTCCGGGCACCTTTCATAAGTTCTCCTCACAACGAACCAGTGTTTAATATCATTAAAATAAACTCGTTTACAGCATATATTACCCGGGAACCAGTGTTTAATATCATTATAATAAACTCGTTTACAGCATATATTACCCGGGCCAGACCACACAGGAGCCAGAGATGTCATCAGTATCTCTACTCCTCACCGCCGCCGCCAGCCTCAGCCTCACCAGTTCTGCAACTTTCCTGCTAAACATTCACCCCAGCACCACACTACTGGCCAGGATAACCCTCGAGTACCTCATGTACAGGCACAGCTGGTGATTACCAGTACAGTCAGGGTCGGGTACAGGTGTACACATGTAGAAGTATAATTGATTAATGCAGATTTCTGGGAGTATCATCAAGCAAACAAATATAAACACTACACCGAAAATCATCATTGGCACCCGAGTCAGATTAAAAAAATCTAACCTTGACCCCCGTGACCCCACAGAAAGGCAGAAGCACATTTTTCAAGGATATAGGGGAGTGCCCAATAAAAAAAAATTGGATTGGTAATGATGGTGGTCATCAAACACAGGAAGACCCATCTAAAGTTGTAAGACTATTCGAGGTGACAAGTTTCGGGTTAAATCACACCCGGTAAGGTTGAAGGAACCAGGGAAGACTATCACACTCACCCGCCGACTGACCGACGGGCAAATATATCGTCCGTCCAATAACAAACACTAACAACGGGTGAAGGAAAGAGTTCATCAATAAACCAATTGAAAAAGTTAACAGGAACGACTGAGTGAAACAAGCTTAAAGGCCTTAAAGGTTCATGTATGATTGATCACGCACGCACGCACGCACGCACGCACACGCGCACGCACGCACACGCGCGCACACACACACACACACACACACACGGCATACCGAGATATAAAAGCTCCGTTACAACATCTTAATTAATAAAGAGTGGTATAGAGGGTAAGAGAGGTGGGTAATGAAGATATTCAGAGCAGGTAATTTACAGAAACACCTGCGACACAACAACAGGCAGACCCCAGGTGATGTTTCCAACAGTAACTATGGTAACAAGCCGCCTGTCTCACTGACTCCAACCACGGCGACATCTACCAAGATGATGAATTCAACACGTCCAGCTTGTAGCCAACACGTTCAGACTGTGGCCAACACGTTCAGACTGTGACCAACACATCCAGATGGTGGCCAACTGGTCCAGGTGGTGGCCAACACATTCATAAGGTGTCCAACACGTCAAGATGATGGCCAACACGTCCATGTGGTGTCCAAGACGTCCGGATGCTGGCCAACACTTCCAGGTAGTGGCCAACTCGTCCAGGTGGTGGCCAACACATCCAGATAGTGGCCAACACGTCCAGGTGGTGGCCAGCACGTCAAGATGGTGGCCAACACGTCCATGTGGTGTCCAAGACGTCCGGATGCTAGCCAACACTTCAGGTAGTGGCCAACTCGTCCAGGTGGTGGCCAACACATCCAGATAGTGGCCAACACGTCCAGGAGGTGGCCAACACGTCCAGGTGGTGGCCAACACATCAAGGTGGTGGCCAACACGTCCAAGTGGTGGCCAACACGTCCAAGTGGTGGCCAACACGTCCAAGTGGTGGCCAACACGTCCATGTGGTGGCCAACACGTCCATGTGGTGGCCAACAAGTCCAGGTGGTGGCCAACATATCCGGCCAGGGTATTGTGGACGCAGCAGGAGGCGGCGATGGTGACGACACACGTGGGTGAGTGAGTCGGCACATTCTCATCCCCACTGCGTTATCCAAGATGAATTCCTCCCTCACTCCCACTTTCACTTTCGGCGTAACTGCTACCAAACACTGTACCCTCGACTAGCTGGGGCAGTGAGGGAGAACAGACTCCATGCTGCCTGTCTTCTGAGAGATCTACCCATTTGCGAACGAGATAACTCATTAAAAGATCCCGGAGAGAACTCATTAAAAACCAGAATAACGTAGTTTCGAACAGCGTAATATACGAACCACGCGGCTTCATTGAGTATTCCGGAGCACGTGTCGCAACATAATCCACATTTGTGTGTGTGATTGTTGAAGGAGGAGTGAACATGGGGGGGTGGACATGGGGAGGTAGACATGGAGGGGGGTGGAACACGGAGGGGGATGGACATAGAGAGAGGGGTGGAGCACAGAGGGGTGGACATGGGGGAGGGTGGACATGGGGAGGTGGACATGAGAGAGGGGGTGGAGCACGGAGGGGTGGACATGGGGAGACGCAGACTGCCTAAAGACCTCCCTCATTTGGACCACATCAGCTGAATGAAGATAACTATCTACATTCCTCACCAGAACACTGTATAAAAAAACCAGTTCCCCAGGCTGCCAGTTTTCTTCAGCGTCACACGAGTTGTAAATAATATAAAACTGTTCAATAAACTTCATAATAATCGCAGGAGAACAACAACAACAAACATCTATACTATATGAACCAGACAGAAGTGTGGAGTAATGAAGTAGGTCTTATGAGTATTATTAACTCAATTACGAAGATTTCATGACCATTGCCATCGAAAGAACCGCCAATTACTCTTGGTACTTCTACAAATTCTGTTAATCTTGAGAAAATTTTAAGTCACAAAACATCTCAAGTTGCCGTGTGTCATTTTATCATTAGGTTGTTTCTACACGTTAACTAAATCTAATTATATCTTAAGAGAATTTACAAGTCCAAATGTGTTTCACTGTAACACTTTAACGTCGGGTCTTATAAAACCTGAAGCAGAGTATAAATTAAGAGGAAAAAAGTTCAGTCTTATGAAAGGAACAATTACGGCTGAAACTCCCTCGACACCTGGCATCAGTGTGTGGGTCATGACGTCGTTAATTTACAGCTGGTACACGCTGCTGCTTCTCGCCGTAAATAATATCTCAACAACAGCAACACCAAACAATGTGTAACGCCAAAAAATATTAAAATACCAATTCCTTTCAAGTAGGTGCCAGATACTGCAAGAAGTGTACAGAAAATATTGCCAACAGCTGTACACGATGCGCCCATAATCACTTGCTAGTTATGTCACCACTGCTAGTGCCAGTCTTCCACTGTACTTATAAACGGTTGCACTTAAGAAAAATACGGAGAGTGGCTGTAAAATGACATTTAAGTAAATGGATGGAAACACATAAGTAGACAGCCAGACCGACGGGTAGACGCCATCACCTTGACAATAAAGTTCTTCAGTATTTTGTGAAGACTCACAGTCGTCACCACTCAAAAATTAACCGTGGCTTGTGAGGAAAGTGGGTCTGACAGAGGCAATGTGGATACACCACAAGTCTGGGTACACACGTAGACAATGCACTCGACCGCCTTCACTTCCTCAACATATGCCTGGTACCCATTCACAGTTGGGTCGACTGGGAGTGCCTCAGTTGCAAATCAGCTTCCCTTGAAACAGTAAGCGACTGTTGTATACACTCGACTTTGCACTGTGCATCAAACAATATAAAAAAATATAAGGAAAATGACGTTAAGTTACTGAATAGTAAACTGATGAAAGTAGCCAGCACTCAAGACAACCGTATACTGTTTGTAGCTTTTTACGTGGCCGTAAACACGTGAAAAAACTTGTCCGGGCGTCTTCCATCAAGGTGATTCTCCTGTGTGTTTCAACACAACCATCTTAGAACGGGGCGGGTGGAGTACAGTACAGTGTATCAGTTAAAACAAGAGGAAGACATGACATACTAAAATGCCTAAAACAAGATCTCACCATCTACGACAAGGCAGACAACATCCAGGAACTGACACAGTAAAACAGGTCTCCTGAAGAAACCCGTTAATGGTCCAGAGGTAGCGAGGTAAGTTTCTCCCCAACGTGCTGTACCTGACCAACCTCGCTGCTGTTGATAAGCAGGTGGGCAAGCCTCCCAGCACAAGCGTTTAATTGATTAGGGAGGTATTAATGCAGATGAGAGGGTGCACACGTGCCAGCTGACTCAACTCCTGCTCAACTCCCGCCTAACATTCAAAACATGATTAAAAATTGCAGAACGTGTATAAATAATTCGTAAAAAAAAAGTCTTCCACGCGGTACATCCAAGGGAGGTGGGGGTGTATGGAGGAGCAGGTGGGCCCAGGGCGGATGAGGTAGGTAAGAGGTGGGGGGAGGGAGGGAGGGGAGGCCATCACCAAGGGCCCCGGGCCTGCTGCTCTACACACACAAGGAGCCCCACCATTCATACTCACTCCCCCAAGCTGTTTATCTTACAACTCCCTCCATTAACCAACACGATTATACAATTACAATTCTTCCGTCTTGTCTCCACATCACACCTTAATAATGCTACATTGGTATTCTGTTGTCAAAACGTGTATTATGCATCGTTAAATGTATATTCTACTTCTTACGTGTAACAGACAGGACCAGACAGAAAATGCGGGTACCTTACTTACATTACAGGCTAACACACACTTATTACACCGGAAAAACTCCACCAGCCGAGGATAACCCGTTCTCTGACTGAACCCAAACACAGCAGGTTAGTGTGGGCTTCCCTGTTCAAGGTAGCAAGGTGTGTGTGTCGAGGACTTGGTTTCTGACCTTCCCAACAAGTACCTCGAGGTTCCGCTCTCCTTCACTTCTCTTGGTTAATATTAATACCAGATTTCTTCATGGACTTTTCACTAAGACTTTCATTAATAATAATAATAATAATAATAATAATAATAATAATAATAATAATAACTGACTACATATGAAAACGTTCACCTAAACTGAAGTTTTAACCACAAGGTCTGGTGTAATATCGTCAAGACAAACAGGTATATATGTTTTATTTATACTTGGTCGAGTTAATAAGAATGTTACCTTCATTTTTTTATTCAGACTTATTATACAAAACAAGTTTCTCAAAACATTTCGCTGTTATTCTAAACGTTGTAAAGTCACCAGTACTGTTGATGCTGCAATGTTTTTGTTTTTTATCAGAATACCTGCAGAAAACATGTCCGTCTTGGTCAGAATACACTCTGTAAATTTCACGGTGTTGACCAGCATGTTGCCGGCACTCGTGTGGGGGTGAGAGTGAACTAGGCGAGTCACTCCTCCATAGAATAGGTTCATGGATCACCTGAAGATTGCCCACCCCACCAGCAACTTCACCTTAACGCTACCTGGGGGATTAGGTTAGCCTTGTCATGTTTGGGCTCTGTTAGGATAGCGTTAGGGTGGTTAATCTTAAGGTGAAGTAAGCTGGAGCAGTAATAAGGACACGGTCACAAAGCGTCACCTTGGCTCATACCACCACTCAGCAGGGTGCCACACACTCAGCAGGGTGCCATACACTCAGCAGGGTGCCACACACTCAGCAGGGTGCCACACACACAGGGTCAGCAGGGTCACCTTGCCACACTCAGCAGGGTGCCACACACACACTCAGCAGGGTGCCACACACTCAGCAGGGTGCCACACACTCAGCAGGGTGCCATACACTCAGCAGGGTGCCACACACACACTCAGCAGGGTGCCACACACTCAGCAGGGTGCCACACACTCAGCAGGGTGCCACACATACACTCAGCAGGGTGCCATACACTCAGCAGGGTGCCACACACACACACTCAACAAAGTGCCACACACATGGTCAATAATAACCTAAGTATTCTTCATCATGGCCATTCATAGTTTATTGTCAATGCACAGCCTGTAGTGAGAGGGGGAGGGAGGGGTTGCGTGTGTGTTTAAGCTCAAATGACTGCTTACGTTGGTGCGTCAATTCATATGACTGTTTGCATGTGTAAGTTCAATTAACAGCCCGCCTGCATACATGTGTGCGTGTGTGTAAGAATGTTGTAAGCACGCTAAAGCTTTGTTGAAATCTTGTCTTACGGATAAAAATACTATTTGGCGATGATGCATATTGTCAGTGTCAGCAGTCAGTGTGGAACATTTAGCAACAACAGTAAAGTCTATAACACCACAAGTCCACCAACATTATTATAAAAACCAAAACTGCAGGACGCCACACACTCTGGCTCACTGCTGTACCATGACTGTGTACTCCGGTTATGGTGAGGTGGTTTGTGGCTGCTGCTACACTCTCACACTGCAACACACAGTTCCTCCATTTTATTCTTCAGTATCAAATGGAGTATTACAGGTAGTGGACAACGAATTTACACACTGAGGTCTGTAAAAGGTCGTCTAAGAGAAGATGACAAAACACGGCGAGGATTAATGAATCTTGTGAACTGTCAGGTGTCTTAACACTCGTTAGGAATTATTTCAACCCACAGATGGAAGAGAATTACATTTAACAGCTGGTTGATATAGAAACAGCTGGGAACCTTTATTGTGTTCCTGAAGAATTATATTCACAGTACTGGTGAGATCAAAGTCTCTACTGGCTCGGGTTTTCGTGGTACGTTCATTTCGATTAACATCAACTTGAGCGTAAAATGTACCGTATATACCTAACAATTATCACTAAATTAAGGTAACGGGGTCAGTGTTTAGTTGGGGAAGGCTGCGGTGTACTTAAGAAAGGCGCGTACAGTACACTGTTCTTGTGAGAGCTTTTCTTGTATGCACGTGTGACACCCCACACGTGAAGGATCAGGCACTGTGGACAGGAGTCTGGCACCCCAAGGAATATTATCTGTGATGTATACTGCATACAACACTCACTGTATGATATATGACAATGTTATTATCTGGACTTTTAAGAGAGCCAGAGCGAGGGAGCGTAACACCCTAACACCCCAGTCCCGTGTGTACTAACACTCGTCAACATACACACTTTGATGATATATTTTGTGTACATTCATCACAGCAGCCAAACGCATCGTAAATAAAACAAGATATAGTAATTAACTAGTGTCGTTAGTCAAAGAGTCTCGGTACACAGCCAGGTGAGGAGAGAGTAAAACAACTTCCACCACACTCCATCTGCTCAACAACTTCACATACTGTACTAAGTTCAGCAGTATCTCACAGGACATACAGACATACGCAGTACGCAGTTAAGGTATGTTGGACCTGTCAGACCAGGTGAACTCCTTCAATCGTGTCCAAAATTAGCCAACGCATCATGGTCGAGCGCCGCCCCCCTACGTCAAGCTAGAGAAAAAACACCTTCTACACCTCCCCCCCCCACAAAATCCACCATTCCCCATCCTCCATTCTTTCTCAACACTCCCCTACAAAATTTACCCCTCCCTAAAGCCCCCCATCCCCTTGAAGAAAAAAATATTACTTTTTTCGTACAGATAATTCAGGTGTGCCAGACAGGTACAAGAGTTTACCCAGGGAAGTGATGGGGAGTAACAGCAGGTGTGTCCCGCTAAATAGGACTAAATACCAAACTAACTCCATCTCAAGGTAGTTGTATCCCACACAGATATGTAAACAATGCTATAATATACACATTGGATGGACGCCAAGGAAGTGGGTATAGAGTTACACGCACCTTCCTTCACTACACGGAGTCTGGGAATTAGCATAAGTAAAATAAACAGCAAATTACAATCCAGACTTTACCAAATACGACGGACGTAAAATACAAAAAAATAATGAATACATAATAGAGGAGGAGGAGGAGGAGCAGGAAGAGGAGGAGGAGGAGGAGGAGGAGGAGGAGGAGGAGGAGAAGATATACAAATAGTAGATACTGTACTGATAAAATGAAGCAAGAACTATATAAACACAGGTACCATGAAGCAAGAACTATATAAACACAGGTACCATGAAGCAAGAACTATATAAACACAGGTACCATGAAGCAAGAACTATATAAACACAGGTATACCATGAAGCAAGAACTATATAAACACAGGCACCATGAAGCAAGAACTATATAAATACAGGTATACCATGAAGCAAGAACTATATAAACACAGGCACCATGAAGCAAGAACTATATAAATACAGGTATACCATGAAGCAAGAACTATATAAACACAGGCACCATGAAGCAAGAACTACAGAATATTATCACTTACTAGACATCATGAAGCAATATACATCAATACAGGTACACAGATTTCCTACCTGTTCATGGTCTGCCGAATTAACTTAAGCTCCAGATCTTGGGTTTTCAGTTCACCGTTGCTAAATTGTTGAGTTAATTAGCCAGTCAGCGGAGCGGATTAGGAGGGAGATGTGCCGTCTGATAATGAGAGAGAGAGAGAGAGAGAGAGAGAGAGAGAGAGAGAGAGAGAGAGAGTGTGTGTGTGTGTGTGTGGGGGAGGTGTAGGTGGATGTGAGGAAGGTGTGGGTGGGTGAGGAAGGTGTGGGTGGGTGTGAGGAAGGTGTGTGGGTGTGAGGAAGGTGGTGGGTGAGGAAGGTGTGGGTGGGTGGGTGTGAGGAAGAAGTGGGTGGGTGTGAGGAAGGTGTGGGTGGGTGTGAGGAAGGGTGGGTGGGTGTGAGGAAGATGTGGGTGGGTGTGAGGAAGTGTGGGTGGGTGTGAGGAAGAAGTGGGTGGGTGTAAGGAAGGTGAAGGTGGGGTGTGAGGCAGTAGGCACCATGCAGCAAGGTAAGGGGTGGGCGGCGTCACAAGGTCAGAGGGGGAGGGCGCGGCTCGGCACACACCTGCCACTAATCTGTTACCTGGTCGGGGTGGACGCGGATACCTGTAAACACTACATGATAAGGTGCCGCTCACGCCTACACGACCTGTTAAGCTCAAAATGTTGACGGTGATCACAGGGTCGGAGCCAACTGCTGTGACCTGGTGACTGAAGGCCCTGGTGTGACCCGGGCCAGGGTGGGTTACGTGAAGTTAATAAGGTCAGGTTGGGTCAAGGTCAATATTAACCTTGGGTTGGGTTATTTTTTTTATTTGGTTAGGTTAAGTAAGGTTGGTTAAGTAAGTAGGATTAGATTAGGTTTGGTTAGGTTATGTTATGAAGGTCGGGTTGGGTTAAATAACGTTGGATTAGACTGAGATAATTTTGGTTAGGTTAGATTATTAAATTAACGTAAAAGAGGTTAGCTTACGGCGGGTGATCAGCAAAGACACAAATACCATAAAATACCAAGTGCCGTTATGAGGCAAATCCACAACAACGACTCTGATAATGCTAACTAATGTACGACCCAAGACGACCTCCACCACGACGTTAACAGCTGTATTAACTAATGTAATCAGTAACTACCCACCACGACCACACTCCATCATCCTCAACATAACTGTGTTAAGTCCGCCCCTTTGTGTACAATTATTGGTCTGGGTTTTTTCTTCTCTATGTAGTCAGGTAAATCTCGCACGCACGCACGCACGCACGCACGTACGCACGCACACGCGCGCACGCACGCACACGCGCACACACACACACACACACACACACACACACACACACACACACACACACACACACCCCCTATAAGCGTCACATTAAGAGTGGACAATCTGCCAATTTCCTGTAAAAATTTTGACGACCTCACCCACGGCAGCCTACACGCCCTCACCTGCCACTGCCAGTTCCGGGTACCTACATGCTGGATACCACATTTCTTTGAGCTACTCTGCTAGTTCTGGTACCCTGCGAGTCCTGGCATTTTTAATAGTAGGACCCATATACCTTGTGATACCCTGTGAATTCTGGTACACCGAGTGAGGCCGGGTACCCAGTGATCTCCAGTACCAAGTCAATCTCAGACCGGGTACGTCTAATAGATTTTGAGTCACAGATGCCCTAAAACACATTACTGGATACCCTGCTAACCGGTACCTACTGAGTATTGGGCTTCCTTATAATTCCACATACAAAAAACATTCACGAGTCTCATTTCACTTGGCGTGTCGTGTCGTTATCAGGCACCCCCACTCCCCCCCTTCCTGTACGTGTGCTTGGGGGTGTACACAACACTACATCACGTACAGGTATAAACTCCCCATAAATACAGGTATGGGGAGACGCCCAAAATTACCACTGATGGTATAATCAAGGAGGAGGAGGAGGAGGAGGAGGTCAGCCGTCGATACACTGCAAACCAGCCCACGTTACAAGTCTCTTTCCGTCCAGCCCTGATATATCTCCCATAGATAAGAGGTTAGTAATTACACCAGCCATAGTAGGCGGCGTCCGAGGTCGTTTCTAGACTTGGATCACCTGAAGATTAATCTGCAGAGCTTATTTCACCTGATGATTAAACATGCTAACGCTTCCTAGGGGGGGCTAAGTTAAGTTGGTTAGGTTAAATTAGGTGAGGTTAGCATTTGGATAGTTAATCATAAGGTAATATAAACTGAGGACTAATCTTCAGGTGATCTCCTATCATATATAAGGTAGCAATAAACATGGGGCTCCAAGGGTGTGGATCACTCGGCTGGCGTAGGACCATCCCTGGAAAATATAATCAAGAGATATCAGTCAGGTAATAGCAAGGGCTTGGGTAATAGGAACGGAGCAACACAGGGGCGTGAGTGTGGCGGGTGTATCACTGACCTCGTCTTGAGCCTCAACTCTGGAGGATTGTGATCCAGTTCTCACCAGAGTAAGACATTGTGGAAAAAGTCGAAAAACGGCCCAAAATCCCCAAAGAAATTCAGCCACAATGTACAGGTTTCGTGGACGTACTTTTAGTAACTTTGTGTCTACTCTCGGCACTAAAGGCTTAAATCTCTGAAAACTTGGATGAACTCTAAAAATTTAATTGTAAGTCACCAATCTGTTCAGGTGCACTAACAGATGTTCGTGACCCTCACAACTAATATAACCAAAATGAATACAATTATTACACAAAACCCATCAAAATAAAGATTAACCTGAATTATTAAAAAGATAATCTCAAGAATAATCTCTTCAAAATACTACAGCAAATCTGAGCTCCAAGTTTCACTAAAATCCACTAACTTGAACTAAATCCAAAATGACTGCCAAGATCAGCCACACAGATTATTACAAACAACCAAAGCACAGAATCAACAGATGATGATGAGAGAAAGAAAACAAAGGAAATTACAACAAAATAAAGGAAATTACAACAAAACAAAGGAAATTACAATAAAATCCACACTTGTCTTAAGACGACCACACGTGAGTTAAGAATTTAAGCCAATCAGGAGCCTTGTTGAGTTACCAAAACATCATTCATCAAGTAATAACCGGTTTAAGACATCTAATCAAGTGTAAATACTACGTTTCATTACTGCCATAAGCTTAATAAGGCATCCAGGGTGTTTGGAATTTTAGCCAATCAGGTACTAGATTGTCTATTCAGTATGCATGATTCTAACTCACTGTGTAATAACCTGATCAAGATATCTATACACGGGGACGTTCTGAGCCCCACTGAAATACCTCAGTTACACCATGACAACGTAAATCTTAACACACACACACACGACTACAGCTTACGCCAGCACTAAACCAGTTGAGCTTATAAAACTGAATACAAAAATGTCGCCATTTCTTTAACATAAAGTTACACGCTCAATATAAGAAAGGACCGTCAGTAGAGGCGATAATCTTCCCTCACAAAATCTCAAAGTCGAGTTGACTCCATAACTGTGGTAAACAACACGGGAAAACCGGATTATGGACCTCCTTCGTCAAGATATTCGCGACATGGAGCAGCCTACCTGATTCCATGTCGTTCCGCGAATCCCTTTTTTAAGTCGCTGAACGGACACGACATTTTGTAAAGACGGACCGACGGACGGACAAGTATACTTCTAAATGCTCCTATATATTCTACGGCGGGGAATAAGAATGAAGCAAAAATAAGAGACAGACAAACAAGTGAGGGGAGGGCGTGGTGGCCAGCTGGTAGTGTAGTACCTGCCCAGGTGGCCGCCAGTGGACACACCCTCAACATTCCCTCCCTTACGCAACTATTACTATTAATGGCTAGAATCAACTTATTACCGAGTCATCGCCAGCTAAACTACGCATGTATCCATCACCGACAGCCAATCAGAAGGTACCCTTGACCCACATTATATTAGTAAGCAAAGTATTTTTTCCAAATAATATATAAAGGTGTACACGTGAGGTTTTGTAATCACTGTACATCTCATCGGTCGTCCAGCAGGTGAGAGCCAGCCTTGACCTTTGACCCTTAGTCCTTCACCTCTCACCATTTTACCTCAGGGGTTCATCACACGAAAAACCATATGGGAGTTTCAACCTTTAAAGTAAATGATAAGGACTGTGTCGGTACTTTGTTGATAAACCTACAACCATCAAGAGAAAGAGGAAGTCATAACAATAAGAGGTAAGTGAAGAAAGACAATGTTGTAATAATGACCTTCAGTGTCAACTCAAGGTTATAATAAGGTCAAGGTAAGTTGTAGATTGTACACTTTTTATCACTATAATAGAAATCCATGATGTAAATACCATCATGAACGAAACATAAGGCCATTATATAAAACCAACGTGCATGAAAAGTCACGAATAAATAGCATTTTTTTTTTAACGGGGAATAGCCCACCCGGGCACAGGTCACTGACCCACATCATGGCCTGGGAGGCGAAAATGTAATAATAATAATAATAATAATAATTCGTAGTAAATAAAATTTATAATAAAAAATAGAAATTTGAAAATAAAATAATACATTAATAATGATGAGAATACTAATAATAAGAAAACTGTAATAATAATAATAATAATAATAATAATAATAATAATAATAATAATAATAATAATAATAATAATGAAATACCAAAAAAATGAGAAACAATATATGTATGTTGTGTTCTCAATAGTAAGAGAAACAACTGAGACCCTGCAATTGTGTGTAAATGAGGCAGAAAGTCAGATCAGCAACCTGGGACTTGGTCACAATTTTCGTGATGCCATATGGCAGCAGGGTCTACCATTAGACAACACATTATGCTTCCAATATCTTCCCAGGCGGTAGTACTTCCCTGTTTGGTAGCTGCCTACTACCTACCTACTGTACACGCCATACTGCCACCACTACCGACCCACCATAGGCCTATACGAGGGCACCTGGGAGGGCTGAAGCCATAGCTGTTAACTTTCCATTATGCAGAACCTCCGTCCATCAACACCTTTATGCCCCGGACCAATAATGTGTGGGACTCCCTGCTTCAGTGCGTTTATCTAGGATCATAATATAACTTACAACAGTTCAAAATATCCTGATTCATATGCCTTCAGTCTTTCTGCAGGGAGACGCCTCGCTGAATGGATTTGAAAACGGCACCAGTCTGAGATTTCCCCCCAGTTACTTGTCACATCTAATGTTTACAAGTCCAGGATACAAGCGCGATAATGATATATAAAAAATGACCTTGAACATAAAAATGCTAATTATATTGCCTCTCTCTGTAGATTAACAAGGTGACACGTGACCTCCTATATGATTTACACGTAATGGCAAAATGATGTAAATGAGACGACGCATAACACAATCCATCTTGTTAATGAAAACAGGATAGAGTTACCAGTAAGTCCCATACAGGAATTAGCTGAACACATTTTACACCTGTCAGTGATAAACATCTAGATTGATGATACGTATTAAGGGAGATAATGGCGGGTAATGAAAGTGACTATAATTATACTGTACAAGGTCGGAGGTCAAAAAGTACAGGTAGGTGTGTGTGTGTGTGTCTGTGTGTGTGTGCGTGTGTGTGTGTGTTGCTGTAATACAAATATTTGAAGAAAAAATAATTATAACACCTTCACTACGAGAACACCACTTTCGATATTTTATTTGGCTAACGTCAGACGATTTTATTCAGCACAGAACAGAGCCCGTACACAAGTGGTTAATACAAACTAAAGGGCCAAAAACATATATAGACACATTAGTAATAAGGTCAAAGTTTTAACTGCGACACTACTACTGATGAGTGATTCTCTATAACACAATCTACAAAATATATCTACAATGATAGAGACATTAGGTCTAGAGCAGAAGAAGAACGTCACACGGTCACCCCCACACCGTAAGAATGATAATAATCACTGGCTAAGGAGGTATGGCCGACTCTCACACCCGGGGAACTCAATATTAGTACATTATTGGAGAAAATACTGTACTTAAACAACTTGACATAAACAGACAGACGGGAAACACTACTCCAGTCATAATAATGGGGGAGGTGAAGCTAATATGCATCCCTCGACGGTAACTGTACATTAAGGATAACATGAATCACATCTTTTCACTCGTGACCTTGACTTCTGACACAGGAACATGGTTGTCGTACTGTACAAGGCATTACATCAACAAGTGCTGGTGAGTATTTACCTGTATAAAGTTTAGTTCAACTGTCATTAACAGGTGAGAAGTGTTAAGGCTGAGTCAAGAGAGGTTGATGGGTGGCTGGATGGTCAAGGCCCCCCACACCTCACTCAAGAAGGACATTGTTACAGTGATCCTAAAGTTGAAATAATTCAGCCCCCTTCCTGTGCGTCGGCCCCGCCCCCTCCCTCTGAACAAGTCTGCAAGTACAGCAGTTATTAAATCTGGATGGTATGAATAAATATGGCTGGCATCATACAGTAGTTTGAACACCCACATTCAGCCCCAACACCCAAACGATCAAGTGTACCAAATTTTTGGTGTAAATGTTCTATACTTCTGAAGAAATAGAAAAGAGGTTTATATATTTGGTTACCATGAAAATGAAATGACTGCGAGGCCAAACAATTAAATCTGAAGTTGTCGTAAGAAAGATTTATAAAAAGTCTGAGTCAAATTGAGTTTAGGTTCAGAGGAAATTGATTACAGACAAGTACGCGACGCACACCTGAGGGAGCATCATTACGTAAGCTCACCTTGGTCATCAGCCAGACGAGTTAGAAAAAAATAACAAGACAAAGCTTTGACATATCAATTTTTACATAACACCAGAACAACAACCCACAACCAGAGCAAAAAAATAATAATTTCCGAGTAAACGAGTAACACTGACCACCCATATCGTCCACGCCACCACACCTACATCTCTAGGGATATTACATAACACAAAAAGAGGTACGGCTGACACATAAAACACTAATATATGCACAGAAGAGCCCGCGATAACCCAGCCCAGAGTGGAAGAGTAATTAAATGTATTACAAAACATAACCCTGACGCGGAAGACCTGACTCCTGGCCCTCTTTAACCCACCCCAGCAACTTGCCACCACTGACCAGCCCCTTCTAAACCCAGCAGACAGTCCTTAATACACCAGCAGACTCCAATCCCCCTTGACCACAATAGGCTCCAGCCCCTAATACACAAGCAGGTTCCAACCCCTTCTGACCACAGCACGTTCCAGCACCCTCTAACCCCAGCAACCTCTGGTAACGCCGTCATCCAGCCATACTCACTACCTCCCCGAGGCCCCGCTGCTTTCTGCTGACATGTCCACTACAACGCCTCACTAATAGAATTGCCAAATAATTACAATAATTCAACTTTGAATTCCTTTTAAGAACACACCTGGCTGAGATATGGATAAGTCTGATAATCTTGACTACAATCTTAATCAAGTTTTAGAACTCAAATCTAAGTTGTCTGTTGGGTGTACTGAGTGAAATCTGACCGAGCTGAGACTGGCAAATAATTTCTTCCTCGGTGAGCGCGGATTACGATAATCACCTGAGAGAACTGACAGCGACCTTATATCAGAGTCTTAGCCACGAGTTGTACCTTGAGAGCCTTGATGAACACCTTAATTCTTCTCTGGGCGCTAACTGTGATCTTAATTACGACTTCTATCCCTTAACAAAGACCTTAACTAAGAATGCACCCTGAGATACTTGTGTTATATCCCTACGTTATTCAACAAGCCCTGGAGGCCTGGGCAGGGTGTTGAAGTGGCTGCGAGTTTTCCGTCTAACAATTTATACTTCTTGTGTGAGGCATGACAAGGGTTCCCGTGACGCTCCTAAGTTTCCAGACCCCTATCTGGGATGTTTGTCAGCTTGGGTGTACAGTCGTTCAAAAAAGTATCTGAAAAATACAGGTCATGACAATATGGCACATCGGACGTGATGTTTTGGGGAAATGGTAGGGGACCAGGTAACAGTGCTCAGGTAACGGGTTGTAGTGTTCGTTTTGACACCCATTGGACCCCACCTTTCAGATACTTTTTTGAGCGACTGTACAATATGTGAAGAATCCAAAATACGAGCAGTGTAATAAAACAATAAGTGCGGTGGATGAGTGGATACAGTGCTCGCCTCCTGTCCTAAGGGTCGCTGATTCGCTAATTCACTCTCCCAGGTCACTCAACGGTAACTTGACACCCAACTTTACATTTTGGGAAAGTGAAGGTAGCCGAGTACAGTGCCAGCCACACTGCTCCTTGTGTACTGTAAGCTTCATTGTGTTGTATCAGTAGTGACCCTAACGAGCCGGTAGGCCTGTGGGACTCGCTTTCACATTACGTCTTTACTATTAACATGAATAAACAGTAGAGTTGTAAACGGGGCCGTAATTTACAACTAAATCCTGGTATTCAAAGTTCCTCCTGCGATGGAGACTTTACCGGCAAGGTCGTACAGTATGTGTAAGAGCTGGTAACTGGTTCGTTCCCCATATGATTTTTTTTCCACTATTCTTATTATCCATTTCTTATTTGTTTAAATAAATGGCTAAAAATATAAATAAAAACGCCAATAACAAGTTGCAAACTAATAAAGTAAACGCTTAAGACACAACAAATAAAGGTCAAAGGTCAGATCAAGGTCAAAGGACGAGGCAAGGTCACAAGGTCAAATGAACGCCGACAAGTGTTCTCTGGCTCCTGGGTAAATTTCCCCACAGTTAACACACGGGAACTCGCCAGCGGGTCTTCACGCCCTACAAAGTAAACTTCATGAATCAAACTAGAGAGAGGAAGCAACACTACACAGAGAGGCTATCAGATGAACGCACCTGGAGGTAAGTGTGGGGACTGTGTCAGACAAGGACGCCCAGCTGATCAACGTATAAGTAAGGGGTGACATTCCTGGATGATCTGGGGCAGGTGCCGGCCATCACAACAGGTCATGAGGTAACCACAGACAGTCATGCACCCTCACGTTAGCAACTTTACCCCCAAGGTCGACCATGTCCTGATGCTCGCTCTTACCCAACCTCCTCACCCTCAGTTATGTCCCTCACACATGCTCACTCCCGGCTAAGGTTGTCTCGCTACACGTCGTGCCTGGATAAAGGAGATAATTATCAACTGGCCAGGGGGTCCAGCCGCACTGTAGGACGCGCTTGTCACCGGCAGACAACACATTAATTCAGTGACCACATAATGCCCATTATCTGTCACCTTCAAAACCAGATATATCACCACCCAGTTAACAATAGTGGCGGTGTGTCCCCCACCTGGAGGACAGAGCGAGGGAGGGAGTGGACGCCGCCCCTTACCTGCAGGTGTGGTGCACTATCCTCTTCCCATCTTCCATACCTTTCCTTACCTTCCCCCTCCCTTGAACCCCTTTTGAGCAAGTCCCCTCTCCCTACAGAGCTGACCCTCGCACCATAACATCACCATTCCTCTACTCTACACCATCCTCTATTAACACTATTACGCACCATATACAGCACGTGCCGGTCCTCCACCCTCTGCTATACTCACCATCCTGAAACTTGCCCAAACTCACCACCCTGCAACCTCCCCTTCCTCCACCCCCTCATCCTCCAGTTTGCAACCTACCTCCCTCCATACCATACCTTAACCGTGCCACACCCCCCTCCAACCCCCTCTCACACCCCGATAACACAACCTCACCTCACCACTAAAACTTACTTTTAATCATGAATTATTAAGTTAACTCAAGATACCTGTGTGTGTAAGAGTCAGCGGGAGGTGTGAGGCGAGGAGCAGCTGGAGTGAACACAGCACCACCGACTTCTGGTAACCCTCTTAGTGGTAACCTAATATATCACTAATAAAGAAGGATTACGAGCCACAAATCAGTCAGATATTTTATTAGAATATCTCTGAAGCTTTACAATGACACAGAAAACCAATAAAGGGAGATTATGGACAAAATTCCACACTCATAAAAAGGTTGGATCACGTGAAGCTTAGGCACCTCAGCTTATTTCTCTTGAAGATTAAACGTCCTAAAGCTACTTGGGAGTGGGGTTAGGTTAGGTTAGACGTTAGGACACTATATCACCAACCAGGGTGCTTCAACTCAAGTGATCCAAAACACTTACCAAAGTAGCGGTGAAAGAGGGAGAAAGTTGTTGGCTAGATAACGTGGTGGTGGGATACACATGTTGACGACACTACCCGACCAACACACCTTTATCTCTGCTCCCAGTTGCTCTCACTAATCCAGGGTTTTATGTCCTGTCCTCCTCCTCCTCCTCCTCCCCCCAACGTTAGATCAAGGCTGACTCCACCTTCTAGAAGAATCCCCTATTCCATTACCTGGACACCTGAGCTACAGTATACGGCCATCGACCTCCCCACCTGAACGGTCCAATACGAAAAGGATAACTAGGAACTATAAGAAATTGGTACATATTATTGACGAAAATTGGAATTAATGGACAAAATGGCGCAATAATTGATATAAAGGGTAATAATTGATAAAGGGGTAAAAAGTGATAAAAGATGTAATAATTGATAATAGGGGTAATAATTAATAATAGAGGTAATAACTGATAAAAGGGGTAATAATTGATATAAAGGGTAATAATTGACAAAAAGGATAATAACTGATACAGGGCAAAGATTTAGAAACAAAAATAAAATAACCGATAAAAGGATGAAATAAGAGACAAAGGGGAATAAACAAAAAGGTGAATAATTAAAAAAAAAAAAAAAAGAAACACAATAAGTTATAAAGAAGGACTAAATGACAAACCAAAAAAGGAGAAAAAATTACAAAACGGATTAAAATTTGAGAAAAAAAGGGGTGGGGGGGGTGGAGGGGTAATCCTACATTCTGATAAGCGTCTGTTGACACTGGGTGGATTCAGGGAGGGAATGTGGCCTGATGGGAGTGTAGAACCCGTCACTTTTAATTGTTTCACGTGATGGCTCCTTTACTGTCAATATCGCCGTCCATTGTACACACGCGAGAGACAACAAACTATTTTCCTGTTCATTAGTTAAGTTTTTGCCTTTTTCGAATATCAAGCCAAATTTAGCCTTGCAACTTCACAGATATTCACACACATACAGAAAGAAAGAAAGAAAGAAAGAAAGAAAGAAAGGAAGGAAGGAAGGAAGGAAGGAAGGAAGGAAGGAAGGAAGGAAGGAAGGAAGGAAGGAAGGAAAGAAAGAAACACACACACACACACACAGAAGGGCCGACTCCTACACACACGTCTATCACCTTAATAATCTACAACACCTAAAGCTATCTGCATTAGTCCCACTACGAAAAGACATCCTCAATACAGGTGGACGAGATATATCACTGCCTCATTCACAAGGTTGTACAGACCCCACCTGGCCCACCTATTAAGACAAGTTATATATTTCTCGCCCACCCTCTCTGTTAGTAGTGCCCCCCCCCCTCCCCCCACACTACCTTATGACCGCCTGGGTAGCCACTACACACTACAGATACCAGAGCCTGTCAAACACACCATCCAGGTTGACTCGTACACAGGCGTTCGTACTACACCGAGGCTGGATTTTCAAAGGTAACTTGTTATTTTTTGTCGCCTAACTGGATATGTAAGAAGAACCAAGAACACGCCTCACTGACTCGCTTGATGGCGGCCGAAATACTGTAATGTATCTATGAACGTAAACATCACCAGGACACCATGACTAAGTGGGGAAACAATTTCAAACGATTGGATGTTGAGGACCATGTGAGGGAGGGAAGCCGGACACGAGGCCAACAGTAGCCTCTGGTATACAGTTGTAGCTATAATACCTCGATATATTATTATCTATGAATACCTGTGTTGACAAATCCTGATATCTAAAATATATACATAAATGTTTACAGTTAGAACAATAATCTATGCTGAGGGGCTGACACGCACAAATATAGCACGAGTGTCATGGTCAACTAACCCTGAGTGTGTCCAAGTTTTGCATCTAACTTTGATAATTTGGAAAAAGATAGAATTAGATTTTAATATCAAATAACACTAGACGCAAAATTATTGACACAATGCACAGAAAATGACCATAGAACTTATTACAGGTAACAGCCACATCAAGTTTGTGGGAAAGAGAGAAAAAGGATATTTATTCTTGTTTTATATAACAAGTCCATAAAATTTAGAAGTAAAATACTGCAGGACACAGGGCCGAGGCTGAACCACCACACGCGTCACTAGATACCACCAATAACAACTACACAATAATTACACTCTCTGACAAGAGCTGTAAAATAAGACAAAGTCACTGTAGTTCTTACCCTACACACCTGGCCTGTACTACTCTCTCCAGAAACTATGACAAAATGTTAATAAATTCACTTAACATCACATTTCAAAGGTTAAAGGCATTACATCACAATTCCCTCGGCGACAAAGGTGAACTGTGAACACCTGTACATTACATATTGGAGGTTAACTGTGAACACCTGTACATAACATATTGAAGGTGAACTGTGATCACCTGTACATTACGTCTTGGGGGTGAACTGTGATCACCTGTACATAACGTCTTGGCAAAAGAACACACGTAGCAGACACTGTGATGGGAGGAACAGGTATTGCTTCACACACACTGGCTCCACCATAACCCAGAGTGGTCGTACACAACACAACATTGTACACCCAGATGCCAGGTGACGCGGCTGATGCACACGACCCTCACACCCAATCCACTACACCTCACCTCACCTGGCGACACTGCACTACACCTCACCTCACCTGGCGATACTGCACCACACCTCACCTCACTTGGCGCTACTGACATGTGAAGATTCTCCTTTCCTTTTCACTTGAAGTTTAATACAGAATCAAATTTGAATATAATGATATAAATTAAAACTAAACTAGTCGGATCGTTTACATCAGGTCAGATTAAGTTAAGACTAAGGCTGAATTGGTTTGGTTTGGTTAGGTTAGGTTAGGTTAGGTTAGGACAAATGAAATGTGCTTAGGTGAGATTAGATGACGTTAGGTTAAGAGAGATTAAATTATTGATCTTGAAGGTGTTTCTTACCACGTGAAGCTCTGCTCGTCACTCTCACCATCAGAAACTTAACACAAGGGGTTTGAGAAGCCTCCTGGAGCCACACTTACCTGCAGGGAGAAAGAGAGAGATATATAAGTATAATAAACAACAACAAAAGGAGGAGGAGGAGGCAGAAGTGACCCCACACACACACCAACTGCCCCTCTCCTCTGGCACGCCCATCTCAAATACCAATATATATACTTGACCAACACACAGGCCGTAATGGTGGTGACATGCAATCAGAATTTCAATTTGGCGGAGTAATAAAAAAAAAAAAAAGACCCGGCGCGAGGTACTGTGTCTGGGGGGCAGGTGTGTGTTGCAACCTACTGCCCCACCCTGCCATCCACCCTGGCCAACTATGAAACACACCCACCCAGGCCCACCTCTAACACCCAGCCACTCGCCTAGACTCACCAAGACACGGCTAGACTATCACAGAGAATGTTTTTATCTGAGTGAATCAGCCACAATGTCACGTACAGATGTGCTGTCGTAACTAACAAAATATATATGTAAAGGTAAAAGCATGTATCGTAAATCTTCTTGGGGTACTTGTAAGCTCGGACCTACGGCCTAGAAAACAGTGCGTTAATGTTCGAAATAAGGCAAACAGAGTATTGGGTTTTATATCTAGAAGTGTAAGTAATAAGAGTGCAGAGGTCTTATTGCAACTATATCTTGCGCTAGTCAGGCCGTACCTCGACTATGCGGTTCAGTTCTGGTGCCCTTATTATAGAATGGATATCACTTCACTAGAGTCGGTGCAGCGAAGAATGACAAAAATGATTCCGGGACTTAGAAACCTTCCATATCAGGATAGGTTAAAGAAACTTAACTTGCATTCCCTAGAAAGACAAAGAGTGCGGGGAGATATGATAGAAATATTTAAGTGGGTGAAAGGAATCAATAAAGGAAATATAGATAAAGTTCTTATAATATTCGAGCAGGATAGGACTCGGAGCAACGGATTTAAGTTGGATAAGTTTAGGTTTAGGAGGGAGATAGGAAGGAACTGGTTCACAAATAGGGTGGTGGACGAGTGGAACAAGCTTAGCAACCTTGTATTAAGTGCTGGAACTCTGGAAAGTTTCAAAAGGAGGCTAGATAGATTCATGGATGATAGAGAGTGGTAGTAACTCTCGACAGGAGCTGCCATGCACAGGCCAACCGGCCTATTGCAGACTCCTTATTTTCTTATGTTCTTATGAGTGTGTGAGGCGCGGAACACTTGCCAGAGGAGTGTGTGGTGGAGGACACACACTCGTCCTGCCCCCAGCACTCACCACTTACTATCACAGGCACTCATCTGACACGTGTGTGTGTCTGTAAATTATACAGCCTGTCTATTACGCTCAAGATTGACACGAGGATTCCCGCCACTCCAGGCTACCAGTGCTCTCTGCAATCCTTGACTCCCAATCAACATTCTTCCCACATTGGCATTCTTCGTTCAGGCTCCACATCTGATAACAGTCACGCATATCGCAGTCTCTCTCTCTCTCTCAATCTCCACTTGAAAAAAGTACTACAGCATACAAATCAAACACACAAAGAAACCCAAAATAATGGAATAAAACACACGAGCGAGTTCTGTAAACAAGTAGTGTTTATATACCCCCCCCCCCAACACACACACACAGGACTACATAATCTTCCTTAATTATATAAAACCCTTCATGGATAACCCGAAGATTAGACACCCCGGGTTACTTCACCTGAATATTAACCAACCTAACACGTCCTGGGGTTGGGTTAGGTTAGGGTCAGGATGGTTAATCTTAACGTGAAATAAACCGGGGTGTCTAATCTTCAAGTGATTCCCCTCTTAGTGTGACCTCCTGCTCGAGTCACCCCGGGGGACCATTACCTCGCTAAACTAACTGGTGACGATAGGGACGATCTTGAGGTGGATCCAGCACAACTCCTTTGGGGATGACATGAACATTAGCCTCCAGCTTATATCACCTTAAGATTAACCACCCTAAAGCTGATCGAACCTAACCTAACATACATACATTAGATAATTCAACCTAAAATAAAATAACTTAACCTAACTTACCTTAACTCAAATTAACATAACACAACCTTACATAATATAACATAAACTAACCCTCCCAATTAGAGTTAGGGTGTTTAATCATCGGGTGAAATTAGCTGGGGTGCCTAATCTTCAGGTAGAGAACTGCCCACAACAACCCGAGTCAAGTTGTTTTCTAATCTGGAACAGGAACTTGTCATGACGGCGGTCTGTTGTACTGTTTGGTGGTGATGGTATTCCCAGATGACCTTTTTATTAGAGGTAATGAAAGGTCGAGGCTAGTCAGCGATCACCTTTTTGGGGAGACTTTAATTGTCGTTTGGCAGGATGACTATGGAGGACCACAGTCAATGTTGGGTCAAGGAGCAACTTGACATAAGGAACAGCTGTGTAAACTGCTCTATACTCGCCCAATATTACTCTTAACATTATTACAAATTTATCACCATCACTATTTTCATTAAGGTCAAAATATTTTAATTATCGTAATTAACCAGATATGAAGACAGGTTCACCATCCTGGCACCAGGCTGTACCATCGTGACCAGCGTCTCACGACACCTGCGACAGTCACCCTGCCAACACCTAGTCAACACATCCTGGTAGGGGGATAGCACAGATATGTTGGCCGAGGGGTGTTCAGTGGTGGACTATGGCGGCGTGTATGGCGCTATACTCGAATTCCGATACATAAAAATATTTCATGCAGAGTCACGAACACAAGTCCGTCTATACGCCTGAGACTGATCTTCTGGAAGGCGTCCCTCAACTGCTCGTCTACCTAGGGTATGGTTGGTGCTGTAGGACCTCATGTGGGTTTGGTACAGTTTCCAACATGAATGTAGACAGACTTTTGTTGGTGAATGTACTATCGCGGACAAAAGTTCACTCCCTCCAACACTGAAGCAGTATCGACCCCAAATGAGACAAAACAGCACACCCGCACACTGTCAGGGTAAGTCAGTTCGGAGACGCATTCCTGTGACTCAGTTCCACCACAGGGAGCGAACTTTTGTCCACGATAGTAACCATTATGCTTAATACTGAAGGACAGAGTACTAAATATACACAGGTGTGACGTTCTTTACCATGATGGAAAGTGGAGGATACGCGGGTGTCAAGGTATACTGGAGACTGATATACATATATAGATAGAAGCGTGTCAACGTATTGAATATTAATAAACAGACAAGCAGATAAATAAGTAGACAGATATATGCCTCTGCCCCCGTGCACCTCAGTGTGTTGGGCCGTAAAGTACAAAACGACGTATTGAATACAAACAGAAAGACAGACAGACTGACTGATGTGTGCCCCCTGCTGGAGAAGTGAAGAGTGAAATGTTAGTATTGTATATTAACCTGAAGGGGTCGCCGCCTCACCTGCTGCCCGACACATAAGCCTACTATATCATGCTGACGCCCAAAAATAACATCATGGGCGTAGCTCCAGCGCCTCGGCTGACCGTGGGAGGCCAGGCATGTGCACAGTGTGGGCCCGGTGGCCAGGGCGGAGACAGCGTCAGCAGTGTGTGTGGGCGGGTACTGACAGTCAAGTGTGGGCGGGAATACTGACAAGCAGGTGTGGGCGAGGGTAGTGGCATGCAAAAATGGGCGGGGTTAGTGAAAAGCAAGTAAAGGCAGAGGACAATTAAATATGGATGGGGGTGGTGGTGTCAAGCAAGTGTGGGAGGCGGGTAGTGGCAGGCACATGGCGGGGATATGGGCAGGCGGGTGTGGGCGGGCGCAGGAAAGAAAGCATGTGTGTTTAGTGCAATAAGTATGGTAATTAGCAGTGCGAGGTATGTGTGGACAGGCTGGGGGAGCTCGTGGGCGTGGGAAGGGTAGTGTGGGCGTGGTACTGGTAAAGTGGGTGTGAGTCAGTTAGTGTGGGAGTGGGTGGGTAACAGCTGACGTAGGGAGTCCCACAAACTTCAATACACAAATAAGACGCAATCAGCTGAAGTACAGGTGAGGAATAGGTGAAACAGGTGAACCAGGTGAGAAACAGGTGAACCAGGTGAGAAACAAGTGAACCAGGTGAGAAACAAGTGAACCAGGTGAGAAACAGGTGAACCAGGTGAGAAACAGGTGAACCAGGTGAGAAACAGATGGACCAGGTGAGGAACAGGTGAACCAGGTGTGGAACAAGTGAACCAGGTGTGGAACAGGTGAACCAGGTGAGAAACAGATGGACCAGGTGAGGAACAAGTGAACCAGGTGAGAAACAGGTGAACCAGGTGAGAAACAGATGGACCAGGTGAGGAACAAGTGAACCAGGTGAGGAACAGGTGAACCAGGTGTGGAACAGGTGAACCAGGTGAGGAACAAGTGAACCAGGTGAGGAACAGGTGAACCAGGCGAGGAACAGATGAACCAGATGAGGAACAGATGAACCAGACAAGGAATAGGTGAACCAGGTGAATAAACAGGTGAACCAGGTGAGGAACAGGTGAATCAGGCGACGAACAGGTGGATCAGTTGAACAGCAGGGGCGAATGACCATCAATGAAATGGGTGTGGGCGGAACAGCTTGGGGGAGGGAGGGAGAGGTACCGGGTGTGTGGGAGGGGTGGTGTGGGTGGTATGTGGGAAGGGAGGTGTGAGCATGGACGTGAGCTCCACATACTCACTCCACTAGTAACAACAAGGGTGGAGGACCAACAAGGGGTGTGGGCGGGGCAGATGGGCGGCCAGGTGTGTGGGCGGGTGTTGCCGGTTCACCTACACATCTACGTTAAGCGAGGAGGAGGAGGCAACGACAAGTACTAAACAAGGATTAATTCATTATTACACACACATTTAAATATCAACACCAGAAACATATTATATACTGTACAACGTCTACCTGGGGCGAATCACCATCATTCCCCTCCAGCCTCCACCACTACTACTACTACTACTACTACTAACCCTAGGTATCAGCGTAACCAGAACTACAACACACTCTCCAGGGGGCCACACCCAGCGCGTAAGGGGAACCGGCCACCTTTATCACACACACGTTAGGGAGTTTTACAGGTGTCGTTGTGGTGGAGGGGGTAGGGGGGAGGGGTAGGGAGGTGTTTACATTAGTGTGGCAAATATGGCCACTTGTCCTCCCCATCCTCCACCTCCTCCCTATGGTGATCGGTACTCAAGGATGAGGCAAAGAGAATGGAAAGAAGAATAATAACGAGAGAGAGGCCAAAAAATAATTCTTGAGATAATAATTTAACAAGTTTACCTTCCGAGTCCAAAAGTGAACGAAGCAAATAATTAACTTGTCGTACGTCGCCGAGAAATCTCCATGAAGTCAATTTGAAAGTCCTCGTAATAGAACAGCCATTTAAAAAAAAATTCAGTGAATATGACAAAAAAAAATATTAATATAATGGAGTTAATAAAAGCCAAAGATGATATTAATTTATGTATGAAGACACTTTATGCCTGATAATATAATCTTCCATTCCGGCGTTATACCTCAAGCCTATAATAATTCACACATGTATGCGGCCATCTTGTAAACATGTAGCGAAATTATAGACGTCACATCCACCAGGACCCAACTATTCAGTGTAATTATAGACACAACCATCACCACCACCATCATTATACACAGCAGCCACCATACACCACCACCACTCTCATAAACAACCATTACCACCACCAACATACACGACCACCACCACCACCAGACACCACTACCACCACCAAACACCACCACCATACAATTCCACCAACAACATACACCACCACCATACACCACCACCACTCTCATAAACAACCATTACCACCACCAACATACACGACTACCACCACCAGACACCACTACCACCACCAAACACCAATACCACCACCAGACACCACTACCACCACCACTACCACCACCAAACACCACCACCATACACCCCCCAACACTTAAGGGAGCGTCAACTACCCACACAAATCTTTAACAAAACAAAATCGAAGGTCAAACAAGGTTGCGGATATGCTGGTAAACATTACAGAGTTCCTAAGATGTCATTCCCACGTCGGGTGAGTGAAGGACACATGGTGGAGCTGTAGAGGTTAGTACGAGCTGGGTGGGTGGGTGGGTGCGGGCTAGAGTGTTTGGTAATTAATTAACACACACACACACACACACACACACACTTTGTTGGTTATTCTTAGTGGAATTCTGACTTACTGTTTACCTTTGTTTGTACGCCCGTTCTGTCTACGGTACATTGTTTGTTTACCTGTGAGGTCTATGTGTATTGTATGCCTGTACTGTCTATAGTCATGCTGAACTGTACACCTGTATAAACATGCTGAGTCAATGTAAACTTTTATGCCGATTTTACTGAATATCTATCTATCAGAATTGTTAATCTCACTTCTAATTCGTTTTCTTCACCCTGTCATTATCTTATTTTCTTTGTCGTTATTTCTGCTTTATAGCTTTCCTGTTTCCTCTTCTGTGACGCAATTTACTTACTTCCTCAGCCAGTCACCTCTGTATATTCAGGTAACACTTCCACACATCCACCACCACTAGTGTCAAAAAAATATACTGTACAAATCCATACACCGATGATAACCACCTTCACCACTGTGTCCCACAACTTTACCTGTCTATACATATCTTTCTATATCTTCCTACCTGTCTACTTTTCTACCTGTCTACCTTCCTGCCTACCTATCTACATACCTTTCTACCTGCCTGCCTGCTTACCTACATTCTTTACTGCCTACCTATCTACCTGCCTGTTTCAAGATTTCCTTGCACATCACCTGATCTCACCTGTACTTGGAAGCAGGGACAACCTAACCTACTCTAATCTAACCCAACCTAGCCTCATTTAACCCAACATACCCTATCGTAAAAAACCCACTCTAACCTAATATAACCTAACCTAACCCAACCTAGCCTAACCAAACTTTGAGAGTATTTACAACCCATAAAATACAACTATGAAACACGTCATCATCAATTCTACCATGAAAAGTTTTCCTCACATAACATTATTCTACAACATTCCGTGACTCTGTATCTTTAAGAATCAAAAAATTTATATACTTAAAATACACAATCCAGATTTGCTCTTTATTTCCTTCCTTTCCAGTACTATTCAAAGGCCATGTTTACTCTCACTTGAAATACTGTTATTCTATTTGAAAGGGAGAGAGTCTTTATCTAGTCACCAACTCGCTCTCTCTGCTGATTATTACCTTCCCTTTCATTCATTACTTTAAATCCTAAGACATACAGTACAGCCGGCCAAGACAGTCTGCACAGAGTTAACGTCACAGCTGCCTGCTCCGGGATACCTACGAGTATACCTATGCACGCTAAGACTGCCAGGCCAAATGAACACACCCAAACTAATTACTGACTGAAGCTACTTCTTAACACTTATTTGTTACCAAACTTTATGGCCGCAATTTGGCAGAATGGTTGGAGAGTGGAGGCTTTCGACACCACCCATTTAGTGATCTAATTGGAGGGCGAGGGAGGGAGGGAAGGAGGGAGGGAGGGAAGGAGGAGGAGGGAGGGAGAGGGGGGAATGGGGTGAGGGGGGGGCAAGGAGTTGTTGCTGCGCTGTGTGTTTTATAATGGTGACAACGGTGAGCAGGTACCGGTGTCTCAACCTCCCAGTCATTACAAATGGTAAATATATAATGGGAGATAATGGGTGAAGTTCAGCTCTTATAGCATCCCACTCCTGTCACCCACCACACCCTGTCACCCACCAAACCATGTCACCACTCCCATCCTGTCACCCACCACACCCTGTCACCCACCAAACCATGTCACCACTCCCATCCTGTTACCCTCCACACCCTCTCACCCCCACACCCTGACACACCCCACACCCTGTCACCCCCACACCCTGACACACCCACACCTTGTCACCCTCCACACCCTATCATCCATCACACCTTCACTTGTAATACAAAACTAACATGTTATGGGAATTCACTGTGCACATAAGAAAATCATTAACTGTAATAATAAAAAAATAACCCGGAAATAAACTGGATAACCGTAAATATATGAGTTTGGTTACATATAAGTGGACGAGACTAATGGAAGGTCATAGAGAAAGGAATATGATACCACACACACACACACACACACACACACACACACACTAATATTAATGGTTGCGACACAAACTATGTAGGTTTCAGTTTCCGTTGTAGGAATTAATATCCTAAAACAAATAAAAGATTAAACCTAATTATAAAACACAAATAAACAGCTGCTTCACAAGACTTCAAAACATGCCCAAACTAACTGGCACAGACTCGCTCAGTGCCATACTAAGAAACGTGTTTGGCTGCACCTGAGGGAGATGGACCTGAGTGTTTAGAGGAGATACCATCAACCAGAACATATATATGATATATTCTATCACTCACATGACCTCTGACCCTCTTAAAATAATAAAGGGAACAACATACTATAGCAACTTGACCAAAATATTCTTGCCTGATGTTATTAATTCCATCCCCAAAGTGAAGACGTGTCGTCGAGGATGTCTCTTAAGAGGGACACTATGACGGTCATAATGATTAAGAGAACAGCGTCTACACTGTTATATCTGTTAGACTTGGAGAGATCTTTCCTGTAATACTCTCATGGAAACTGGCTCACGTGTGAAGGAATAATGTGTAAGTATGCGTTTACTGATGCCGGACACCTGACAATGCCGGACACCTGACAATGCCGGACACCTGACAATGCCGGATACCTGACAATGCCGAACACCTGACAATGCCGAACACCTGACAATGCCAAACACCTGAAAATACCGAACAACTGACAATGCCGGACACTTAACAATGCCAGACACCTGATATTGCCGGATACCTGGCAGACGCAAGACAACGGAGGGCGTGCTAGTGCATGATCTCTGTTGATCTTCTCCCACCTGTACGGCGACGAGTGATGAAACAGGTATGATGAGCGTTTTGGACCACACACACACACACACACACACACACACACACACACAGACACACACAGACACACACACACACACACACACACACACACACACACGCAACTAAAGGCGACCAGATCAAAACAAAGATCTGATGTGCTAATGTAAGATGAAAGGAGGAAAACATTTATCTCCAGCTATTCCCTCGTTGGCCGCAGCAGCAGTATTATTGTTGATGATGTGTGTTTCAATCGATATTATTGATAATGATATTGATGATGATATTGATGTGATAAAAACGGCATTGAGTTTCTTACCAGCAATAGTGCTTAAAACTAAATAAGAAAACCAATTAAGCTATGGCATCATCTCGAGGTACACACCATCTTGACTACTTAATTCTATGTTGTAGATGCAAAAAAAAAAAAAAAAAAAATCCAGATATTTTCCTCATCACTTGTTATATCGTTTGATAATCTTAAGAATGAAGGTCGTGGTGAAGGAGGGTCGTAGTAAGGGTCGTGGTGAGGAAGGGTGCTGGTGAGGAAGGGTGCTGGTGAGGGTCGTGGTGAGGAAGGGTGTTGGTGGTGAAGGGCACATGTACACGCCGCTCGTAAATTACATGGTCGAGGGTAGTCAAGTGCTTGGGTGAAGGCTGGTCACTCACACTACCAGCCCAACGACCCTCTCTTTTATCACCCCTTCCCCCTTATTCATCATACACGCCCTAAACCACTCACCATACACCCTTTAAACCACTCACCACACACCCTTTAAACCACTCACCACACACCCCTGAAACCACTCACCACACACCCATTAAACCACTCACCACACACCCATTAAACCACTCACCACACACCCCTTAAACCACTCACCACACACCCTTAACTACTTACATTTTTCTCTGATTAAATAACATTAAGGTTTTTGTTTTGTACTCAGTAAAACCCAAACCAAATTTAACTTTCTTCTATCCACTTTCATTTTAATCATTAATATAGTAATTTTTTTACAGAGGTGCAAAAAATGCAAACGATATTTAATTTGTGGGTCAATTATTTTATTTTTTTTGCTACCCCAGCTGACTGAAACCAAGAGAGAGAACACAAAATTTTGCTTGGCTTTCAATGATTACGGCATAATTACGGATTATGACCTGTATAAGAGTCAAAGATAAATACGGATTATGACCTATATAAGAGTCAAAGATAAATACGGATTATGACCCATATAAAAGTTAAAGATAAGTCTGTAATACAATAAACTCGTTCTATGGTTCTCAACACCTTAATCTAACCCCCAGGTAATTTTAGGGTTGTTTTAATTATCATGTTCTGAACACACTAACCCAACCTAACCCCCAGGTAACGTTAGGGTTCTTTTAATTATATCAGGTGAAATAAATCGGAGGTGCCTATTGTTCACGTGATCCACAATTTCTGCACAGATTGGCGCGAGTTCTGGCCTCAAATACCTCTCTGTCCACGTCACCTGAGAGAGTCACGAAGAAATCCTGACTTGAATAAATTGTATATTTCTTTCACAACAAATCTATCTCCCGGGTTCCTACTGCTTCACAATCGAGGCCACACAACAACTTTCTGTCACTATCACCGGCCGCCAACACCTTCCTGACACTATCACCGCCCGCTAACACCTTCCTGACACTATCACCGCCCGCTAACACCTTCCTGTCACTATCACCGCCCGCTAACACCTTCCTGTCACTATCACTGCTCGCTGACTACCTGGTCGTAAGTGTTCCAGGAAACATTTCACCATCGGCATTAATTCCAACAACACAGTTACCCAAACAGTAATGAGAAGATGACTTAAACACAGTAACGTTGACCATTTCCTTATGTCTCTAGTCTGGTTAATGTTTACAGTCGCATCAGCACGTTTGGCCTCCAGCTTCCTTTACCTCCGTACGTCTTACCCTCCACCACCCTTACAGCTAGTCAACAAATCATGCAGATGAGAGGTTGGTGGGCTCAATCTTACACTAGTTTCTCCGTAATAAAGATCGTAGGGTCTTAACGGGTGGACTGGCGACCTGAGGGCTAGTACTCATCTTGACCAACACCGAGGACCATCACTATACTGTACATGCCACCAACATCGGCTGAGAACCGTAATAACTGGAGCACCGCCCACCGGCACCCTCGCACCCCTAATTCAAACTCTCCACTTTATCGAGTCAAGTGACACTTCTAAGCCACTTATCTGATCAGTAACAGTTCCCACATTAATCTCCGTCTTACAGGTGATACCAAACAACTTGGTCATAGTTCCCACACTGCTAGATAACACCTGACCATACCTTCTCGTTAGGGCACCTTATCCAGAGACTCTTAACTCACGCCACCCGTGTTCCTGGCCACCACCATCACACGGCCACTCTCCATACCGCCCACATTAACTTCTACTCTTACCCGAGCGCCCACTAATCACCTCTCCACCTGGGGCTGGCTGGGGCAAAAGCAGGGAGACTCTGGCCCAGCGTCCAGCAGCCGCGGCCACTCTCCCCTACGCCCCGCACTATCAACAGACCACCGAGCTAACTGTACAAGCTGATGTTTGCCTAGCCCAGGTAACCCACACCATGTTACTTACTGATACAGGGAGTGGTGCCTCTACCGACGTAACAACCACTACTAAAACCAGCGTCACACATTACTACAACCACCACACCACTACAACCACCACTGCCACCCACCACTACAACCACCACACCCCACTACTAACCACCACACCTCACTACCACCACCCGCCACTACAACAACCGCACCCACTACTACTACAACCACCGCACCCGCGACTACAACCACCACACCCACCACTACCAACCACCACACCCACTACAACCACCTCACCCACTACTACCACCACCGCACCCACCACTACAACCACCACACCCACCACTACAACCACCACACCACCACCAACCACCTCACCCACTACTACTACAACCACCGCACCACCACACCCACCACACCACTACGCACCACCGCACTCCACCACTACAACCACCGCACCCACACCACTTACAAACCGCACCCACTACTACTACAACCGCACTCACCACTACAACCACCTCACCACTACTGTACAACCACCACCCACTACCACTACAACCCACCACTAACCACACTACCAACCACCACACCCACTACTGCAACCAACCGCGCCTGCACCACCCACCCACCACTCTCTACTACAACCACCACACCCACTACTACAACCACCACACCCGCACCACCACCACACCCACCACTACAACCACCACACCCACCACTACAACCAACCGCACCACTGCTACCACCACCACACCCCCACTACAACCACCACCCCACTACGCCACTACAACCACCGCACCCACCACTACTACTACTACAACCACACCCACCACTACCACCACCCACCACACCACCGCACCCACCACTACAACCACCACCCTCTACCACAACCACACCCACCCACTACTACAACCAGCACACCACACCCACCACTACTACAACCACCACACCCACCAACTACTACAACCACCACACCGACTACAACCACCACACCCTGACACCACCACACCCACCACAACCACCACACCACTACACCACCACTACTACTACAACCACCACACCACACCCACCACTACAACCACCACACCCACCACTACAGCCACCACCACGCTACTGCACCCACCACTACAACCACCACACCCACACTACTACAACCACCACACCCCCGCACTACTACACCACCACACACTACAACCACCACCCACCACTACAACCACCACACCCACCACACAACCACCACACCCACTACTACCGCACGCACTACAACCACCACACCCCCACTACAACCACCACACCTGCACCCACCACCACACATCCACACCACTACAACCACTCACCCACCACTACAACCACCGCACCCACCACTACAACCACCTCAACCACCTCACCCACTACAACCACCGCACCCACCACTACAACCACTCACCCACCACTACCACCTCACCACCTCACCACCCACTACAACCACCGCACCCACCACCCACCACTCACCCACGCCACTACAACCACCTCACCCACCATTACACCACCACACACTCACTACTACTACAACCACCGCACCCAACCACCGCACCCTCTACTACTACAAGAACCGCACCACCACTACAACCACCACCCACACTACAACCCACCCACCACCCACCCACTCACAACCACCGCACCCACCACTACAACCACCTCACCCGCCACTACAACCACCTCACCCACCACACAACCACCACACTCACTACTACTACAACCACCGCACCCACCACACCCACTACAACCACCGCACCCACCACTACAACCACCTCACCCACCACTACAACCACCGCACCCACTACTACAACCACCTCACCCACCACTACAACCACCTCACCCACCACTACAACCACCTCACCCACCACTACAACCACCTCACCCACCACTACAACCACACCCCTACGTCTCTCTCTCACAACATTATCGACCCAGTAATAACCTTTGACCACCATAATCCCCTAAACACTCTCCTATAATCGTCTCATTAAAACTACCTGGCGACCAAAACAACCAATTTCATCCTCTATAATTATCTATCATCCTCCCACCACCACCACCACCACCTATCACCATAACTCATCATCATAACTCACCATCCCCTATCGTCATCACTCACCATCAAAATTATAGATATTATCAATCTCTAACCACTATCTGTCCTATCTCCCACGGCACTACCACCACCATCCTCCAACCACCAGCCTACTACCATAACACTACCACCACCACCACCCTACTACCATCACCACCCTACAAGCAACAACAACTACCACCACCTTACAAACAAAAACAACAACAACTACCACCACCCTACAAACAAAACCTACCACCACCAACCTACAAGCAACAATAACTACCACCACCCTACAAGCAACAACTATCACGACCACCCTACAAACAACAACTATCACGACCACCCTACAAGCAACAATAACAACTACCACCACCCTACAAGGAACAGCAACAACCACGATCAACCTACAATCACCATCAACAACAACTACTACCACCACCACCACCACATTATCCCACGGCAGATTATCCTAGAAAGCACCATTAGGAGACGAGTGAGTGTAGCCTGTGGGCGGTAGGGGGCGTCGACCTTCCTCACCTTCACCACACCCACCACCACACCACCACACCACCACAAACATCATCCACCACCATAAAAAAAACCCGTTCGCCTCTCTCACCACCACCATACACCACCATAAAACAGTCCTTCCATCTCACCACCATAATAAAACAATCCCTTCCCCTCACCACCTCCACAATCGACACAATCCACCACCATAAAACAACCCCCGTCCCTCTCACCACACCCACCACCACAACCAAAATCCACCATAAGCCACAACCAGAATATCACTGGGAACCATGAGTGTGCAGTAGTGAAAAGTATAGGCAGAAAATAGTCAAAACCCATCAATTTTGTTTGAAAAAAAAAAAGAGAGGCTATTGGCTACTGCGCCCCACTCAGTTTAGGCCAAAAGTAATGTCGAGGAAAATTATGTGAAATCTAGACGAATGAGCTGACCTACGATCCTCGCTTCCCAGAGTGTAACCTGAGCCCCACAATGATCACCTGTAGATTACCACACCCTGCTCTTGCCACCTAGATATTATTAACCCACCCCGATGCTTCCTGGGAGGGTTAGGTTAGGTTAGCGCCAGGGTAGTTAATCTTCAGGTGAAATAAGCTGGATAAGGAGGGAGGGAATCTTCAAGTGATCCTCTCAATTTAAGACAATGGAGGAGAGGGACACCAGCTTACGTACAGAGAATAAGAAACAACAATAACTTGGCCGGTAAAGTAACACAGGTAACAGTGAAGAGAAAAGCAGATGATGGACGGGAGAAAGTGGCAAAACGAAGAAGAATACATACAATAATAGAGAAGATCATAATACAGTAAAGATCACCAGGAAAAAAACTCTGGGATATCTCGTGACGTGAGAGCCGAGTAAATATTAAGTTACGGAATTAAATCCATAACTAAATAATAAATACAGCATTAACTAAATTCTTAATCGCGACTTCGATAGTGTTAGTGTAGTAATTTTTATAAGAGGATAGATAATGAAGGAGAGATTTAAACTGTTATTTCTGCCGCCCGCGTAGTGTTTGTGGTGGCGCACTTAAAGGAGGTAAACATGAAGGATCACTGGAGAGACAGTAAGTGTCCTCTCACTATGAACACAAGAGCGGTCAGTCCAACAGAGTTAGTTGATCAAGTACTGTTACCCCACACTTGAAGAACACTGGAGAGCCTGGCTGGGTGGAGCATGGGAGACGCCTTGGCCTCAAGCAGGAAGGGTCTCTCTGGCCGCAAAATGCCTTCACAGCTATTTTGGAGCATCTTAGTCATCATACCCCAGGGTGAACATGTATAAACTCAGTCATTTATGAATAATCACATTAAACTCCAGCCAGCGGGATCACAACTTATACAACAACCGCAGTGGTCCACGCTTTTGATTTTCAAACGTAAGAGTATCGTGAGGTTTGGTGTAGAAGGTAGACCGACGTGGTTCAGGCTAATGGAAAGACTGGAGGACACTAACTGGGTCAAGAGATGCAGGAGTTTGAATGTTGGAAGGGGGGAGAGCTCGGGGGAGGCAAAGAACGATAAGAGAAAATGTAAGAAATGACCTCAGTTAAGGACCAGATGAAAGAGACTACAAGAGACCGAGGAGCTTGGAGAACTGTCATCAAGTAATCATGACTAACATACAAATGCTGCCTAATCTTATTCCTAGATCTCGTAAATAAACACAAAACAATATTAAATATTTCATTATCTATGAAATATTCATCACCAGTCAATGTTCTATATCTAAAATTTCTTCCTGTCATCCTTTCAGCATTTGGTGATTCGAGAGAGAGAGAGAGAGAGAGAGAGAGATGACTGAGGACTACTGTTCACTCACACAAGCTTGAGACTTGTATAAACGAGAGTAGCGCGCACGCACGCACGCACACACACGCACACACACACGCACGCACACACACACACACACACACACACACACACGCACACACACACACACACACATTTAGTGATTATGTAATAAATAGAGTACACGTGAGCGTTTTAAACATCTTGAGTACGATGAATTAATCCCTTAAGAATATACTATGCCAACCTGGTGATTACAGTTAATTATCTCACCGGGTAATATACTTTAACCATTTGAGTACAAAGACTAAGTCCCTCGAGTACGATGTCTTTAATCTTTTAAATACGATGAAGTATTCCCTCGACTAAGACAGCACTGTACTCGGGAGGTTTAAGTCATCACACTTAAGGGCTTACTACTCTAGCGGAACACAACCCGGATCTTGGTGTTGTGTTGACAGCTGTGAATGGTCTCTTGAGATGGGAATTCGGGAGTTAAATCTTATTTTCCATCATGTCTATCAGGTGGTGTCCCAAGATGCTATAAACATTTCTTACCACTACCTCTTGATACAAAAAAAAGCGTAATTCTAACCTAACCGAACCCAATCACACCACCTGAGAGAACAAGCTAACCACGACTCCATATCTAGCTTAACCTGACATCACTCGTGGGTTTTAGCTACATGACGCCCTGTTCAGGTACACCCCCCTACCCCCCGACCTGTACCATATTAAGGAGGCAGCATACTGAAATTACATCTTCTCGATACACACGCGGGAGAGACATGACTGACTGTTGAGTATTGGTGATGATGGTGGGCGGTGGTTGGCAGTTGTTAGTGGTGGCACTCACGGACGGACGGACGCGCACACACACACGTATTAATAATAATGGTTGTCCCATGAGATCAAGGATGGCCGGCCCTAGAGCCACCTAGGCGTGAATTTGTTTATGGTGTACAGTAGAAGGTGTCACCAACACAACAACCACACCATGAGTTAACGAGTTGCATGACCCAGTGTCAAGGAACAGTCCAACAAGACCGGACAACTCACCAACCAGGTCCCCAAATACTGCTGGGTAGACAGAGGCAAATAGCATAAAGAAGCTTGCCCATAGTATCACCCTGTCCGGGGATAGAACCCGGGTCCACTCGTTTGCGAGGCGAACATGCCGACCATTACACACACACACACACACACACACACACCAAATCTCTCAGAGTGTGTGGTAAGATCTGATAAGAGCTGGCAGGAATAGTTGACAGTAGGAGCTGACAGTAAAAGCAGCGAGAAGAAGCTGACAGTAATAGCTGTCAGTAGGAGCTGACATCAGTAAGAGTACACCACACGCAGCCACCCGCCTCCTCTCCTACGGCTCTACAACGTTAACTGCAGGTTACGAATGAGCAGTTACTTCAACCTAGTGAGCGTATGATGAGAGGCTGCCAAGGACCACTAACAGCCGTGGCTGGAGGAGGCAGCTGGCCAGACGTGTCTCAGAGAGTCCCCACCCTCCCTGCCACTAACACAACAAAGACTACCGCTCCTGTACATACCCTAACAAGGCCCAAGTGCCCCCCCCCCACTATGTTGTCTTCTAAGTAATGCATCCTTTCTGTGGCATCTGTGTTTACCCATTCATTCTCTCAGCTAACTGGCATAACTGGAATGAATGAATATATATATATATATATATATATATATATATATATATATATATATATATATATATATATATATATATATATATATATATATATATATATATATGTGTGTGTGTGTGTGTGTAAACATAAGAACATCTTTTTTACTTTGGCCAATCGGATTCAATAATGACATTTACCTCCCCTGTATATGATGAGTGTGAGACAGGCCATGAGTGTTGGCCAGGAGTGTGTTGTGTCGAGTGTCAAGTAGGCATGAGTGTGTTGTGTCGAGTGTGATGTGTCGAGTGGGAGGCAGGGTAGGCTTTGAGTGTCGAGTGTGAGGGGTGGAGGGTCGGCTAGGCTACCACTCCTGGCTCAAGGTTAGGAGGAGGTGAGGGCCGGCTGACTCACCAAGAGGTTAAGCCACACAGGTATGGACCACTGGGCACCCCTCCCTCCCTCTCCACGCACTTGCCCCTCCTTCTCCACGCACTTGCCCCTCCCTCTCCACGCACTTGCCCATCCTTCTCCACGCACTTGCCCCTCCTTCTCCACGCACTTGCCCCTACTCACCTCCCTCCCACACCACTCTTTTATCCCATTACTAACTCTTAACCCGCATTCTCTCACCCCGGTACACTGCCTTTGTCAACACCACAAAACAACCTCTCTTGGGGGAGTACAACACAACACTACCTTTTTCCGATACAACCTGAACAATGGCTTGTCGGTAAGCCGTGACATACTCTCTCTGCTTTACCTAAATGTTAAGAGGAAGCGTAGAATAAAAACACTGTTGAGAAATACCACATCAGGCTTTAATGGCCACGACAATAAGCCGCCTTTAGGGAAAATTACCAAACACTGATTCTGTGACCATGGTGACACAGTGGTTCATAAAGGAGACCAAGGCATCGTCTTTGTATTCCAGATTTAGAGTAAAGAAAAAACAAACATGCATTATCTTCCAAGACACAAGGTATGGTGTTTGTATCCAAGAATTAGAAGAAAACAACATTACCGTTCAAGAAACATAATCAAATTGTGTCATAATGAAGTGTGGAAACATCAGCAGGAGGGAGTAAGGACAAGCACTCGCTCCCTGACTCTCTAAACCTGAGGCTTCCTGCTGACATCTCTCCCGGCACACACACAAGGCTCAAGGTCTCTCAGGCACTAATGCTTGATACGTCCGTTACTATCAAGAGCGTGTGGTCTGTCTCTCACTCTCTACTACCAAGAGCTTATGGTCTGTCTCTCACTCTCTACTACCAAGAGCTTATGGTCTGTCTCTCACTCTCTACTATCAAGAGTTCGTGGTCTGTCTCTCACTCTCTACTATCAAGAGCTCGTGGTCTGTCTCTCACTCTCTACTACCAAGAGCTTATGGTCTGTCTCTCACTCTCTACTACCAAGAGCTTATGGTCTGTCTCTCACTCTCTACTATCAAGAGTTCGTGGTCTGTCTCTCCTCTCTACTACCAAGAGCTTATGGTCTGTCTCTCCTCTCTACTACCAAGAGCTTATGGTCTGTCTCTCACTCTCTACTATCAAGAGCTCGTGGTCTGTCTCTCCTCTCTACTACCAAGAAGTCTGTCTTTCCTCTCTACTAACAAGAGTTCGTGGTCTGTCTCTCACTCTACTACCAAGAGTTCGTGGTCTGTCTCTCACTCTCTACTACCAAGAGCTTGTGGTCTGTCTCTCACTCTCTACTACCAAGAGCTTGTGGTCTGTCTCTCACTCTACTAACAAGAGTTCGTGGTCTGTCTCTCACTCTACTACCAAGAGTTCGTGGTCTGTCTCTCATTCTACTACCAAGAGTTCGTGGTCTGTCTCTCACTCTACTAACAAGAGTTGTGGTCTGTCTCTCACTCTACTACCAAGAGCTTGTGGTCTGTCTCTCACTATCTACTACCAAGAGCTTATGGTCTGTCTCTCTCTCACTATCTACTACCAAGAGCTTGTGGTCTGTCTCTCACTATCTACTACCAAGAGCTTGTGGTCTGGTCTCTCTGAGCTTGTGGTCTGTCTACTAAGAGCTTATGGTCTGTCTCTCACTACCAAGAGCTTGTGGTCTGTCTCTCTCTACTACCAGAGCTTGTGGTCTGTACTCTCATGTCTCTCATCTACTACCAAGAGCTTGTGGTCTGTCTCACTCTCTACTACCAAGAGCTTGTGGTCTGTCTCACTCTCTACTACCAAGAGTTGTGGTCTGTCTCACTCTACTACCAAGAGTTGTGGTCTGTCTCTCATTCTACTACCAAGAGCTTGTGGTCTGTCTCTCACTCTCTACTACCAAGAGCTCGTGGTCTGTCTCTCACTCTCTACTACCAAGAGCTTGTGGTCTGTCTCTCACACTAGCAAGAGCTTGTGGTCTGTCTCTCACTCTCTACTACCAAGAGCTCGTGGTCTGTCTCTCACACTAGCAAGAGCTTGTGGTCTGTCTCACACACTACCAAGAGCCGTAGACAGAATTACCGTAAAAAAAGGGATATCAGCCAATAATCCCCCCAACCAGAGACTCGCAGAGCTGCCCCGTCTAGTATGACCAGAATCATTACAATATATCTATCAACACCAAGTACTACTTTAGAACATTCACCCTCAGGTCAACATTCTCCATCTGATATCTACATTCTACACCATTTAACTGACAACATATTCCAGTCATCTCGCTCTAACATTCGTCCTACATTCTCCGTTCATACTTTACATTCTGCGACAATAGGTCTCTCTCTCTCTCTCTCTCTCTCTCTCTCTCTCTCTCTCTCTCTCTCTCTCTCTCTCTCTCTCTCTCATATTTAATCAGGGTTTCAACATAGACAAACATGGGAGTTATTTCCCGTCGTGTAACATCAGTCGTCTTTCTCAACACTTGGGAGACGTGATACCTGAAAATTTATCTTATTAATGGCCTCCGCATCACAGCATTTGTTTTTTATCATTATAGAAAGTGAAAATTTGAAATATGATTTTGTTTAACCACTTGAGTACATTCCTAATCACGAGTACAATACATCAGTCCACTGAGTACGACAACTTGACCCTTTGAGGACAATAATTAAACACCTATCCCGCTGGGTAAGATGAGATAAGATCGCATTCAAGTGGTTAATTCACCGTACTCAAGCCGTTACCCACCTGGAAAACACCGGAGATCGGTGACTAAAATGATGATATCTTAAGAAGGACTTGCTACGGCTCACATAACAGCCATGACCTACACGCTAATCTTGTCCGCCGAAGACAATCAAGATTGGACCAATCTCATGTAAAATGGATACGAATCTTAACTCTTGGTATAGTGAACTTACAATGGGGCCGCGATACAAGACAGTCACCCCAGGGGATCTCATTAAAGGAGCTGAGAAGGCCTATCTGAGACGTAGTAGGCAGGTCTAGGGAAGCGAGGCGTGACCGCAGCAGCCTGGGGTCTGGGAACAACTCGACTCCCCAGAAGCTGTGGTATACCCGCCAGTAACATTATATCTATTTGTATCTATATTTTTGACCAGACCTGAGTCATGCCTCGAGGTAAACATCCCACCCAATCGTCGACCGCTAATTACAAGATAAAGACATAAAACGTAATATACACATATCCCGTAACTGATCCCACACAGTACATCAAATCCCTCACAAGTTTTTACACCCGTCTCCTAATACGTATTAATGATTTCACACTTGACAATAAAATTCTCAAAAGTGTCAACATTATCGGAGAGTGAGCACCGTCAGAGCCTCCAATCTGTCACATATGTTTATAACTTAACCGAATATTGACAGCTGCCTCATATAACCTCGTCCTAGCTCAATATTTTCCATAAGTGAATTTGTTATCAGTGAACATGTTATAATGCCTCACAGACTTGTTGGATGGCCTCTTACAGCTGAGGAAACAAAACAGGATGAAACAAACATTTCCAAAATCTAAAATGCCAACCAACCAACCGTCACCATTTTGTCATTGTTGCACGACCAAAAATAATTTCGATCTCTGCTCCGCCTGACACAACAGCGACTGGCTTCCACTTCGTTCTCTCCCATCATCCTTACCGCGTGTTGATTATCGTAACACCACAAACCCATATCATGACTTCCCCGTGTGTACAGTGGCTTAAACCTGGTCATTACTTTATTTCTATATCATAATCGTTCCCCTACGAAGAACAGGAGCTGCGACCACTTAAAACGTCATATCCCAGGAAACAAGTCACCTAGGAGAGATAATTCTGTGTAGCTTGGACCTATGGGCCCCAGCAAGGAATATGTGTATACCTAACATAATTATCCCTTCCCTGAGTGCACCACGAAGCTATACCATGACGTGCACACTATCCACTGTCAGTAAGCCGCCTGTAAGACTCACCATTGCATCATCGAGCTCCTCTATTTTCTCCTGCAGGATCTGTGTTAGATCCTTGTAGCTTTTGCCGTTCTCCTTCCTGGCGTGAGCTATGGCAAGACGCCTGAGGGAGTCGTGGGCGTGTGAAGGTGATAGAAGCGTGGAGCGCTCGGAGGGTACCAGGGGGGCACCGCCGGTGGTCTGTTCGGGGATCAAGCTCTCCAGGGCCATGTAAGCTTGGGCCAAGAGTTCGTCCACACGTGAGTCAGACGACACACGAGACAATTTGTTCCGCAGCTGTTCATTCAGGACCTCCCCACATAACACTTTCTTTTCCCCATTAGCCAGGAGACTCACGGGTTTACCCTTCATCGGCCGCAGCCCGGCGTTGCTACGTAGTCGCTCTATGCCATCACTGGCACTCTTGTTGAGGGGCGTGGGCTTGATCTTCCCACGCCCTCCGCCGCCCCCGCTACAGAACACAGCCGATGGCCGCGCGTATGGTGACTTGGCGCTCCTTTTCGCGGTAGAGTTTTTCACGGAAAGGAGCTGATTACCGCTGTTCTTTGGCGAGAGATGTTTCCTGGGGGTAGATGCTGGGGTAGTAACCGGGGTTGATCCCGGCGACGTTTCGGGGGAGGACGAGAACTCGCTGGAGGAGGCATCACTCTCGCTACCACGCCCACGTTTCGGTACTGGGCGTGCCGCAGTCTTGACGGCGGCGTGGGAAGACAGAGAGCGACGGGTTGGGTAGGATACTTCAACAGGTAAAGTGGTAGGGACGCGCCGTATGCCTATGCTCTGTGCCCTTCGAGTAGGCGAGGGCGAAGCGCCATCGCGTCGTGTACGGTCATGGCCACCAACAGACTGCTCACCGATGAGCTGCGATATGAGCCTGGAGCCCGTCTTGCTGCCTACATGACCATCGACCATGTCGTCGGACACATCCTCCCCCGCGTTGTCTAGGCTAGGCCCCTGAGTGCGACCTGCTGACCCGCCGGGCTTCATCTTGGCCGCCGAGGCGTGGGTGCTGGTCGAGTAGAGGCGGTCTACCACAGCCACAGCGAAGGCACTTGGGGCTCTCGTGGGTGTTGTGGGAGGTGATGGACTGCAACCGGTCGAGTGACACTTGTGGGCCGGCGGACTGTCCTTGATGGAAGTCATGGGTCCAAAGGGAGTGCCAATGGTAAGCCTACAGAGGGGGTCGAGGGGCATGTCATTGGCACAGTGTGGCCGTTTACACTCGTGGTTGGTGTCACACGTACAGTTCTCGGGGATGTGAATGCCGTGTGGACACGGCCTCAAGCGCCACTGTGGTTTATGGTAAGTCCTGAGGGAGTTCTCAAACGGGCCAAAAAGATCAAAGGCACTGGGCATGATGACGGCGGTGAGGCGAACGAGGCACTACACTTGGCACGACATGTGGCACTGACACAACACTCACCACACCGGCCAAGCGCAGTACTGACACTGCGGGTCTCACTATCAAGTAAGCGTCAAAATCACCATAAGGCGGCGCGACGTAACACCGTGTTTTCACTGTGGGGCCAACCAGGCAACTGACTGGCTGAGGATGGCGGACCACCATCCTGCCCGTCTGCTACCCCCCTCCCCTTCCCTCCATCTTCTCCTGCCCGCACGCTCACTCACTCACCAGTTTGTTGATGTCAACAAACACTCTCATTAATAAGCTCTACATCATAAACATTTACTATTTACACTATACACTGACTCAGTTTCACTTTTAAAACACATCATTTAGTACTTCATATTCTCCTTCTAGATCATAAAGATGCGTTAAATAACAAGAAGAGTGTAATATATGTAACACACACACATATCGAGATCCGCGTGTGCACGCACTCGCTCGTACACACACACATACATATACACACAGTTATCAAGGGCGAGCAGGTAATCCAGCAGGTGCAGGAAGAGCCCTAAGAGGCGACGCCATCACCAGATGAGTATTAGGTACAACGACCCGCTGGCGGTGGTGCCCCTTCGTGATCACACACACACACACACACTTATCATCGCCCTCACCATCACACACTCACCCTTACACACATCGTCTCCTTCCTTCCACCACACAGCCCACTTGACCGATTCACTCTTACAGTACCTATTTTGTCCAAACTTAACCTACAGTATTTTAACCTCTAAATCAAATGTAACCTAACCTAACCAAACCTATCCTTGTAGAGTTCTTATTACAAAGGCTTTAACGTACTTCTTAGACATGTCCTTGGGGGAGGTGATGTAAAGGTATTTCATGTGATGTTATGAGACAAGTCCGTTTCTTGAGGAGTTATTGTGGTGTGAAGTTTTAGATATAGTTTCACTACGAGTGTTAAAAAGTACTGTACAGTCAGTTCCTGGGGTTCAGGGTTATTTTCTGGGGGTGTTAACAAGGTCCAGCATTAATTCTTGGAGTTTTATAAGGGTTTAACATCAGTTCCTTGGGTTTTATAAGGGTTTAACATCAGTTCCTGGGGTTTTATATGGGTTCATCATCAGTTCCTGGGGTTTTATATGGGTTCATCATCAGTTCCCGGGGTTTTATAGGGGTTCAACATCAGTTCCTGGGGTATTATAAGGATTCAACATTAGTTCCCGGGGTTTTATAGGGGTTCAACATCAGTTCCTACTGTTTTAAAAGGGTTCAAATTCATTTCCTTGGGTATGAACATAACCATAATACCCGCAATTCCGGGAGAGGAGGTGGGTGGGCATGAGGGAGAGCCACAGTTCCTCGGCGCTAACGTTTGTATTCAGTCTGTCTTTGACGTGGAAAGAGGCAGTTGGTCCTCTCTCCCCCTCCCTCCCCTGGCACCAACACTAACACACCGACACACCAACACGTACAGACTGGCGCACCACACACACACACACACACACACACACACACACACACACACACACACACACACACACACACACAAGGATAACGGCCCGTGAGACCCAACAACAACCAGCGATGTGTTAATCCGTCTACGATAGGAAGGCCTAAGACCAAACCTCACTCATATAACACCATCTGTGAGGGAATTACTACACCACGTGTCCCTCATAACACCATCTGTGAGGGAATTACTACACCACATGTCCCTCATAACACCAGTGAGGGAATTACTACACCACGTGAGTCCCCTCATAACACCATCTGTGAGGAATTACTACACCACGTGAGGTCCCTCATAACACCATCTGTGAGGGAATTACTACACCACGTGCCCCTCATAACACCATCTGTGAGGGATTACTACACCACGTGAGGTCCCTCATAACACCATCTGTGAGGGAATTACTACACCACGTGAGGCCCCTCATAACACCATCTGCGAGGGAATTACTACACCACGCCAGGTCCCTCATAACACCATCTGAGGGAACTACTACACCACGTGAGTTCCTCCTAACACCATCTGGGAGGGAGTTACTACACTACGAGTTTGCTGTTCAACACCTACATCAATCTGTATTCACTGTATGTTCCTTTACCTTTCTCAAATGAAGGCTTTAGTTAAACCACCAATGTATGTAATAAGTCATTTATGTCCAATGTATATTTTCAGCCTTCGGGCTGCAGAATTTTTTCAATAAACCGTTAATTATTATTATTATTATTATTATTATTATTATTATTACACACACACACACCACGGACTTACATACCTGTACACCATAGTTAAGTTCTCTCGACACTCATCTCCCCAAACAACAGAGAGCAGGTGTACCCCATAACCCCGACCACTGTTATGTTAGATAAAATAACATAAAATACAACCATTACATTTATTACCGGTTATAAAGCACGCGAGTTCCCAGAGACCAGTTTTCCACGTCGAAAATAGATTTTTTTTAATCGACTTTTTTCCCCAGTTTGTTTCAGCAGGTAATGTGGAGGTCGTTTACTCTGCCTGCTATTACCACGATCACCTTGATAACCTGAGTGAAGTTATGTATCATCGTTCATTACTGCCCAAAAATAACAGTACTTTATGTAGAGTGCCAGGAAGAACAGTACTGCCTAACACTATAGCCTCTATAGTGCCTTCAGTAACACTATAACGTTTGTATAACTTTGAATAAAACTAATTTGTAACCTACATAGTGAACTGCATTAACATCTGTGGTGCTGGTCATAAATACTGCCTAACATCTACAGTGCCAGGAATACAACTAAAACAAAACATACATAGTGACAAACTATACATAGTACATAATCTATAAAACTGGTAATGCTATGTATACGGATATTATGAGTCTATCAGCTGTCAGACAAAAGATATCGATAGACTGTGTTGTCCAGATCAGTGACGTCATACCCCTCCTCCTTCGTGTTGACCTCTTCAGTGACCCACATCAACACTACACGCTCACAGTTCATCCACCAATCATTTTTTCATAAAGACAATCCTTTTGAAATCATTGGTTTAATATTTTCCATTAAGTTACCTTACTGTGGTACATGGGGGGTAAAATGTTTGATTTTCCTGATTGTAAAACGTAAATATTTTTTTCCGGTAGAATCAGGGTAATTTACAGACAGGCATTTGCCCTTAAACATTATAGAAAACTAATCTTATATGCCGAAATGTATTAAAAACTTCAAACATTATGAAAAACTGTTATCTTGACCGAAACATTTAAACATTCAGACGCTGAAATCTAATCTGAAAAATAGTTAACAAACAACTGAACCCAACATTCAGCAGTAAGAACGTTAAAAAAAACATTCACACTACCATCATGAACCATCATCCTGTTGGGCTGTAATAGGAGAAAATCACCATACTTCTGCCTGGATGTTCTCAGTTAATGGCCGCAACACTAACTGAGATGATGAAGGTTACAGCTCAGAGCCGGGCAATGACCCTTAACACTGGATTTAACCAATGACCAAAACGTCGACCAAGAAAACCACTGGGATAACACCGTAAGAATTAGAGGCTTGTGTTTACCTCCAAATGTGTGTGTGTGTGTGTGTGTGTGTGTGTGTGTGTGTGTGTGACCACGAAACTCACCTCAATTACTTGTTGCTCCACGACACTTATTGCTCCAGATATCAATGAATTTCACTCCACCTTTAATTAACTGGTACATGCCCTAACTATCTCAATGATTTATCCATACTTCAACATTGCCAGATTATATCGTGTGTGGAGCTGAAGATCAATATATATTTTATTTATTTTTGGTAAATCTAAATCCCTAAAGCAAAATTCAAGTTATTAATAAGTGAGTAAGTACGAAACTGTATACCGGAAAGAGCATCAAGATAACTTATATGTATATTTTCATTTTTTTGTATTTTCATTGTGGATCGGTAACTGCACAAACAGTCTGACGGGTTATAAAAGACGGCCGCGGTTCCCCTTGAAGGACGCCTCAAGTGAGCTCATATGTAAGGATTAAGCATTGTGGCATGAAGGCCTATACCCTCCTCCAACAGGGAAATGGGCCGCAGGTGGGGGAGCCAACATAATAAAGAGCCTCTGTCACGCTACACTGAGCTCGCCAGGTTATGCACGACTATGACTAATGGCACACGATGAATCTTACGTGGTGGTCGAGGACACTCACCAGGTGACAACACACCCAACTGACAGTCCAAGCGATGGTCCCTTTGTCTCCACCCACACGCTGCTCTGTCTCCTGTCCGGACACAATTCTCTTATTTACTCCAACATCTTAAAACCTGTCTCAGAGAACAAGATATGCCCGACCTACTATATACCTTCTGGTAAAACATACTGTACATGATACAACTATTCTTAGTGGCGCTGTGTTACTCCTCTACCGGCCACTAATAAAGGCGAGGGGAAGCAACACTACATTTGAAGACACTTGCCAAGGATGATCAGTGATCCTTAATGAGTAAATCCACTGATCACATAGCACTTTCTAGGAACTTTCAAAACGCATATGAAAATACTAACGCACAATAATAATTTTCTAAGTACAGTACTTCCAAGACACACATAATGTAAAATGTATAATTCTCACTCTCTAAGTACTTCTGAGACCTTAAATAAATCGTTACCATCAGCAGAGCTTCAGGACGTATCGACCTTTCAAAAAAAAAAAAACTTGTTTGTCAGAGATGCAAACCTGTAATGGAATTATCTTGTTTGTTAATAAAGTGTTATAAGTACTAAACCACACAAGACACGGTATTAATGACACACGATGTTATTCTACCTTTATAACTGACTCAATTTGCTGGAGTCACTATAGGAAGAAGCTGAGGCAGACAAACACACCAGCATTCATTGTGAGAACTCTGGTGTAAAATGTTGAGCTGTGATGAAACATGGAGGCGAGAGAGAGACAAAAACTGGAGTACTGGAGCCCCGGGGTGACGACCTGGCAGACAACAGGTTTCCACTACATGATGCTCTCGCTTATCAGGGGACACCACCTGGCCCACACAACCTCGCTAACAAACTCATCACCCTCACGCAACTTAACACTCACACCTGTATATGGCATGGTCAGATAATCGTCTGAACAGTTATGTTGACGTGTTGCAGCCATCCAGGGTGGAAGCAATGAGGACAATACAAGCAACTGGTTCTCGAAAAAATAAATGTACCTCCCACACCGATTTTCAAGTACTGGGAAGCCAAGAAAAATAAACTCAATTGACCAGAGATCAGTTTCTACCACAACGAGAGACAAAATATCCTACACGACAATGCTCTTTAAACCACGACCCAACGGCTGTCCTATACCTACACGTATTATAAGTTACATGTCGATATACAGTACATACGACTACACAGGATACCCCACTGATGGTCGCACGAGTAACTCAGGGTGTGGGGATGTGAGCTGACAAACGTCTTACACATCACCTCACTTAACTATTATTCATACATTAGCCCACACCCAGGTTACACTGACGGCTACAAAGTCATACAAATTTAGACTGTATTCACGGATTTTTGCGAAACTAAATGATCTATAATTGTAACAGCACGGAGGACCCTACAGGTGACTGTACAACATAAACACACAACTGGCAATCCAAGTGGACTAGCAAGTTTTTCTGTGTCAAATAATCAGATGGATTAAGATTAAATTTATAGATGGTAGAAGGGACGGTTACGGGCTTGTGTTTGTCTTAAGGTAACAGAGACATACATGGTCACAAACTTAAGTGTTTGTGTGTGTGTGTGGGAGGGGGGGGGGGTCAAAACACACACAAAGGGAGCAACACACGTGACTACACAAGGTCGTCAAGGTCTCTCACTCACCATCATCACTACATTTGGTTCTCGTTGACTTTCTCCTGTTTCCAAATTTGCTGACCAACTGACTAACACCTTCGCCAGTCCGGGTTTGGGAGAGGGAGGGTCAAGATGCCCCAAATCATAATGGTGTAGTGGCCACCTGAGGACTAAATTCCATATCATGTCTTAACCTTGACGCCACTCAGCAGCTTGTTCAAGGTGCGCCGACCACCACACTCTATATAGTGTTGTTGAAGGCTCACCCGTCACGCCAATTATGGTATGAACACGTCGTGACTGCAAGAGTAAGACTTTGAAGAGGCACAGATTTCTTACCAAGTATTTTGACCAAAGGGAGAATGAATGAAATTTGGGCTTCACTTACAGCAGATTCTGTTTACCTTATAGCAAATATAATGAACACTGACTCACTGATATAGGGTTGGTCTAGAAACAGAAAACACATTTTTGTCTACAGGGGAAGAGAACACCAAGTTAATTCTGGCTATAATAACCTACATAATACTGAACTAGACCCACGTGTTGGAATAATAGGGGACAGCCAGCCACTACCTTAATTGACACACACACACAATATACCCCGGACTAGTACTGCATAGAAATACCTGCCATAGCGTCTTTTCCTGTGGCATATGATAACCTACATCTGTTATCATCATCCTGCTTCATAAACCTTCAGTCTCTGGCAAGGAGACGACTCCCTTAATAACTAAGACAACACTCCTCTGACCTCCCTAAAAAAACAACCTCACAGCCACACCTTATACATTTATCACAGTCAGTTCATCTTCTCACTCGGTAAATAATAACAATTAGGCCATCATTATAATCTAACAGACAAATAAGCCTCCTATCAATAATAATAATAATAATAACAATAATAATAATAATAATAATAATAATGATAATGATAATGATGATAATAATAATAATAATAATAATATTAATACCAAAAATATCTAAAAATAGCAACTCGTCCACAAATATTCATAAAACTCGATATTCTGAAGATTAATACATCAAGTAAAGTTATAGAGATGGAACCAGCAAGTAGACAGGTGAAGAACAGGAAAATACAGTATTCATGTTGATCAGAACCACGACAACGAGTTGGTTACCGTGATGAGGCAGAGTTAATGGCAATCATCTGAGTGAGTACGATCATTTTACACAGAGGAACGAGGGTGTAGGTGAGTGTAATATTATCGTGTACCATCCCAAGTAAATGTTTACATTGGAGTATGAGTGGCGAGGCAGGTCGACCGGTTCAGCCTGTTTGACGGTCATAGTGTAGGTATCACCTGAAGATTACCCACCCCAGCTTATTTCACCTTAAGATTAACCCCCTAACAGTAACCTAACTTAACATACCTTAACCTACTCTAACCAAACATAACAAACTAATGTAACTTAAACTAAACTAACCTAACCTAACATATACGAAACTAACCTAACTCAACCTTGCCTAACAAAAATTAAACTAACCTAACATGCACTAACTAAACTGACCTAGCCTAACAAACTAACCTAACCTAACATAACCTTGCCTAACATAAATTAAGCTAACCTAACATGCACTAACTAAACTGACCTAGCCTAACAAACTAACCTAACCTAACATAACCTTGCCTAACATAAATTAAACTAACCTAACATGTACTAACTAAACTAAACTAACCTAACCTCTCCCCCCCCCCCTCCTCTCCACGTAGCGTTGGGATAATTAATCAACAGGTGAACCAAACTACAGGTTGACAAATCTTCTGGTGATCAAATAAATGTCTCCATAAGCAGCTGTGCCGGGTTCCTCCAGTCAGACAGTTAAATTATAATGATCTGTGACGATGGGGACACTAGTACCTACCTCTGTCTCCTACCTGGCGTAATGGCAGCTTCTAACAAGACTGGACCACTCACTCACTCACTCCCTACCAGACTACACCATTGTTTTCTTATCACTATTTACTGGTATATATCGTCAACATATCGTTTTGTTATTATAATTTTTTAAGTCAATCTGATCATCGTGAAAGACCCGATATAATCCAATAATCTAATCAGGAATTATTCGAGAGTGGCAATTAATGTACAGTATCTGGTTGTGATAAAAAATGCCCACTAAATTTATATATCTCTCTCTATGCCCCCCCCCCCCTCTCTCTCTATCCCCTCTCTCTCTATCCCCCTCTCTCTCCATCCCCTCTCTCTCTTGAATACAATCTAACTTATAACTGCCCCCAAAACCAATCCTATATATCCTACCTTAAACATCAATAATTTTAACCAACAGAATAATTACCGCTCTAACAGTCACCAAGCTGTACAACACATCAAGGAAATAATACTCCTAATAATTAAGAAAAAATCAGACCTATTATCAGTATGTGAACGAAGGGCGACGTACGACAAGCAACGTACGACAAGCAACACACGACAAGCAACGCACGACAAGCAACACACGACGTACGACAAGCAACACACGACGCACGACAAGCAACGCACGACCGTACGACAAGCAACACACGACGCACGACAAGCAACACGACGTACGACAAGCAACACACGACGTACGACAAGCGCTTACGACGCACGACAAGCAACACACGACGCGACAAGCAACACACGACGTGACAAGCAACACACGACGCACGACAGCGCGCGACGCACGACAAGCAACACACGACGTACGACAAGCAACACGACATTACGACAAAGCAGCCACACGACGCACGACAAGCAACACACGACGCACGACAAGCAACACGACGTACGACAAGCAGCACGACGTACGACAAGCAACACTGACGTACAACAAGCAGCACACGACGCACGACAAACTTTAATACACGACGCACGACAAGCAACACACGACGTACGACAAGCAACACACGACAGACACACGGTCATCGTATAGGCGTAAACAACAGATATTATTATTTTTTAACTGGATAAATTCTGTCGCTACTACTTTTACGTTGTATACCCAGGGAGAAAGGCGTCTTCATGATTATGGCCTTCTGAACCTGTTGCACACTCACACAGCTTAACACGAGAGAGAGAGAGAGAGAGAGAGAGAGAGAGAGACAGAGAGAGAGAGACAGAGAGAGAGAGAGAGGAGCAGGGGCAAGAGACAGAGACAGAGACAGAGAGAGAGAGAGAGAGAGAGAGAGAGAGAGAGAGAGAACACAGAGACAGAGACAGAGACAGAGACAGAGACAGAGAGAGAGAGAGAGAGAGAGAGAGAGCGAGAGCGAGAGCGAGAGAGAGAGAGAGACTTATACATTTAAGTATGTTGATATCTGTCTAAATTACCTTTAATATGTCACACCTGCCTTTAAATCTGTTTATACCTGTCACATCTTCCTTTAAATCCGTTTATGCATGTCACATCTACCTTTAAATCTGTTTATACCTGTCACATCCACCTTTAAATCTGTTTATACCTGACACATCTACCTTTAAATCTGCTTATACCTGCCATATCTTCCTTTAAATCTGTTTATACCTGTCATGTCTACCTTTAAATCTGCTTATACCTGTCACATCTACCTTTAAATCTGCTTATACCTGTTACATCTACCTTTAAATCTGTTTATACCTGTCATGTCTACCTTTAAATCTGCTTATACCTGTCACATCTACCTTTAAATCTGCTTATACCTGTCACATCTACCTTTAAATCTGTTTACATACCTGTCATGTCTACCTTTAAATCTGCTTATACCTGTCACATCTACCTTTAAATCTGCTTATACCTGTCACATCTACCTTTAAATCTGCTTATACCTGTCACATCTACCTTTAAATCTGCTTATACCTGTCACATCTACCTTTAAATCTGTTTATACCTGTCACATCTACCTTTAAATCTGCTTATACCTGTCACATCTCCCTTTAAATCTGTTTATACCTGTCACATCTACCTTTAAATCTGCTTATACCTGTCACATCTACCTTTAAATCTGATTATACCTGTCACATCTACCTTTAAATATGTTTATACCTGTCACATCTCCCTTTAAATATGTTTATACCAGTCACATCTACCTTTAAATATGTTTATACCTGTCACATCTACCTTTAAATCTGTTTATACCTGTCACATCTACCTTTAAATCTGTTTATACCTGTCACGTCTACCTTTAAATCTGCTTATACCTGTCATCTACCTTTTAAATCTGTATACACTTGACACATCTACCTTTAAATCTGTTTATACCTGTCACATCTACCTTTAAATCTGCTTATACCTGTCACATCTACCTTTAAATCTGTTTATACCTGTCACATCTACCTTTAAATCTGTTTATACCTGTCACATCTACCTTTAAATCTGCTTATACCTGTCACATCTACCTTTAAATCTGTTTATACCTATCATGTCTACCTTTAAATCTGTTTATACCTGTCACATCTACCTTTAAATCTGTTTATACCTGTCACATCTCCCTTTAAATCTGCTTATACCTGTCACATCTCCCTTTAAATCTGCTTATACCTGTCACATCTCACTTTAAATCTGCTTATACCTGTCACATCTCCCTTTAAATGTGCTTATACCTTTCACATCTCCCATTAAATCTGCTTATACCTATCACATCTCCCTTTAAATCGGCTTATAACTTTCATATCTCCCTTTAAATCTGCTTATACCTGTCACATCTCCCTTTAAATCTGTTTATACCTGTCACATCTCCCTTTAAATCTGCTTATACCTGTCACATCTCCCTTTAAATCTGCTTATACCTTTCACATCTCCCTTTAAATCTGCTTATACCTGTCACGTCTCCCTTTAAATCGGTTACACTTGGAGAAGCAGAAGAGGTTTACAGCATGCGAAGGCTAGTTAACAGCGGGTACAGCCAATAATAACAGGTACAGCGAGAGGTAACAGCGGGTACAGCCAATAATAACAGGTACAACGAGAGGTAACAGCCGGTACAGCCAATAATAACAGGTACAGCGAGAGGTAACAGCGGGTACAGCCAATAATAACAGGTACAGCGAGAGGTAACAGCGGGTACAGCCAATAATAACAGGTACAGCGAGAGGTAACAGCGGGTACAGCCAATAATAACAGGTACAGCGAGAGGTAACAGCGGGTACAGCCAATAATAACAGGTACAGCGAGAGGTAACAGCAAGTATGGCAAACTGAGCAAACAAGTGGTTCATGACGGCCGAGAATGGAACAGTAGCGCATGGGAGATAAAGTAGCAATAGTACATAACATTATACAAAGTAACAGAGTGAATGACAGTATATAACAGCAGTCAATGCAGCGGGCAACAGCAGAAAGAACAAACAGGCAACAGTAGATAGAGCAGAAGGAAAACAGCATCCAGAACAAACAGGCAACAGCAAGCAGAACAAATAGGCAACAGCAGAGAGAGCAAATGGGCAACAGAAGGTGGAGCAGAAGAGCAACAGCAAGCAGAACAGGCAACAGCAAGCAGAGCACATAGATAACGGCAGGCAGAGCAGATGGACAAAAGCAGGCAGAACACAGGCAACAGCAGGTAGAGCAGAGGGGCAGCAGGTAGAGCAGAGGGGCAGCAGGTAAGGGGTTACGTAATATAGATAGGAATAATTATTAGTCTGGATCAGTCAGCACCTTGACACATTGACTCCCCCTCCCGCCATCCCTCCCTGACGTGCCCACAACACTACCACCCTTCCTCCCTCCTTTCCCCTTTAGTTTCCTCCCTTCATTCGCCTTCCTTACCTATCTCTTTCATCTTTCTTTCTTACTTACCTCCTTCTCTCTTTTTCACCTTCCTCCCTCTTTCTTTCATTCTTCCCCTCCCTCTCTCTCATCTTCCTTACCTCCCTCCCTCTCATCTTCCTTCATCCTCCCTCTCTCCCTCTCTCTCTCTCTCTCTCTCACCCTCCCTCCCTCACCTCACATCCTCGTCTCCACACGTCTCAGTATTAGCATCTACAATTCAGTAACTGATACCCATAAGAAAATGTATACTCTACTCTGATGGGCACAAGATTTATAAGACTCTTACAACATTCCCTGGATGTGTCTGAACTGCCTACCTACCCAGTCAACAGGTGTGCCAATTATAACTGCCCAGCCAACAGATGCGCCAATTATACCTTACAAGCCAACAGGAGTGGCAATTACACCTGTCCAGCCAACAGGAGTGGCAATTACACCTGTCCAGCCAAGAGTTGTGCCAATTATACTTGCCAGCCAACAGGTGTGCCAATTATAAATTCCTAGCCAACAGGTGTGCCAATTAGCCCTCTCTAGCCAACAGGTGTGCCAATTAGACCTCTATAGCCAACAGGTGTGCCAATTATACCTCTATAGCCAACAGGTGTGCCAGTTATACCTTCCTAGCCAAAATGTGTGGCAATTATACCTTAACTTAGTCCACAGGTTCTATCATCACCTGGTTGCTATGGAAACTAAAGATTACAAAAACTACACCATCCAGATAACGTTTCTTGTTACAGCTGAGAAAATTCGTTCAGGCAGGTCAGGGAGAAGTCAAACCCCGTCCGAATATCAGATGAGTGACGAGTAACACACATACAGAACCTCATCACTTGCCCGAGGAATGTTGAAAAAAAATATTCAGAGGATAGTTACAACCCTAATTTAACCTTAGCTTAACCTAATTCAACCTTAACCTTAACCTAACCTTAACCTAACTTTGTCTTTATATTCTATGACTTTTCAAAGTCAAAATGCGATTTTTTCTGTGACTTTTTTCCTGTGACTTTTCCATGTGACTTTCTTTCTGAATTTCCCTGTGACTTTTTTCTGTAACCTTTGTCCTGAGTTTCACTGATTATTTTCCTGTAACTTGTTCCTGTGACTTTTCTCCTGGGACTTATTTTTCCCGTCCACTGGTTTACACACTCTGGGAAGCGAGGCCCAAACACATCAATCTTCTCGTCCATTTCATTTCCTAAAGATTATAACTGAGAATTAAATGTTCAATCCACCCAGTGTTTGTTCAGTAGTCTCTCGTCGACTGGCCTCAAGTGAGCACGGTGGAGCTAAGAATTATTATAGTTCCTTTCTGGATTATAATACCTCAAGAGATCATTATATATACTTGTCATAAGAGCATAATATGAAGATGAACCAAGAAAGAGTATAATGTAAGGAAGACATTGTCACGTAATCCTTATTTAATATAAAGTTACCTTAATCATGACTCCATAAAAAATTAAATAAAAAATACCTTAAGAAAATTAGTTCTTATCTTATTAAGTTAAAAATAACCACACGAAGATGGTATTGCATGTCGATGTGTGAACGTGTGTCTGACTTTGAAACAGCGTATTTAACCGGAAAAATAACAATGAACAATAACAATATCTATACCTCAGCTTATTGTCTACTATATAAAGGTGTAACGAGAGCGGCTGCTATACTAGGCGAAGGTCGCACACTCAAAGTTGGTATGACCCTCAGAGGTGACGGCTTTAACTACCGTATCAATATGCTGCCGGAGTACAAATGGGTCGAACAAGACATTAAGTACAGGTGTAATGACTGTAGTAGCTATTACTATCATCGGGTGTGTTTACTGAGTTAGTTACGGGTCGTATAACATCATGCACGTACTTATAGTTAATGACTATATCGTGACCTTAAGTTAAGACCGTATAAATAATAACAACTACAATTAAGAAAATATGTGCATAATAAGTTCTCCCAACACTATGGACCACGTCTTATCACGCAGGCTTTATCCACACCGCCAGAATAGTAATCAGCGGTAGTCACGGTAGTTTAGACTGGCTTAAACAGGCAGCGCCGAGGACTGGAGGTGGGGCGCTCAACAGGTCACCTCATTACACAACCCTCGTTAACCTACACATGTCATCCCCAACACGCATCCCTCCATGATCTCTATATCGTGTGTGTGTGTGTGTGTGTGTGTGTGTGTGTGTGTGTGTGTGTGTGTGTGTGTGTGTGTGTGTGTGTGTGTGTGTGTGTGTGTCCCTCACTGTCAGCTTGTTCATCGTTATTCAGGCAGTGTTTAAGGAGAACATTGGTGAGACAGGAGGGTGGGTTAGTGACGGTACGAGGGTGGGTTAGTGGCGGTACGAGGGTGGGTTAGTGATGGTACGAGGGTGGGTTAGTGACGGTACGAGGGTGGGTTTGTGACGGTACGATGGTGGGTTTGTGACGGTACGAGGGTGGGTTAGTGACGGTACGAGGGTGGGTTTGTGTGCGTGAGAGTGGGTTTGTGATTCGGTGCGAGGGTGGGTTTGTGACGGTACGATGGTGGGTTTGTGACGGTGCGAGGGTGAGTTTGTGACGGTGCGAGGGTGGGTTAGTGTGACGGTACGAGGGTGGGTTTGTGACGGTACGAGAGTGGGTTAGTGGCGGTGCGCGGTGGGTTAGGTGACGGTACGAGGTGGGTTTGTGACGGTACGAGAGTGGGTTTGTGACGGTGCGAGGGTGGGTTTGTGACGGCGATGGTGGGTTTGTGACGGTGCGAGGGTGGGTTTGTGACGGTGCGAGGGTGGGTTAGTGACGGTGCGAGGGTAGCGGCGAGGTGGGTTAGTGGCGGTACGAGGGTGGGTTAGTGACGGGTGCGAGGGTGGGTTAGTGGCGGTACGATAGTGGGTTTGTGACGGCAAGAGGGTGGGTTAGTGGCGGTACGAGGGTGGGTTAGTGGCGGTACGAGGGTGGGTTAGTGGCGGTACGAGGGTGGGTTAGTGGCGGTACGAGGGTGGGTTAGTGGCGGTAATTTTAGAGGTGTGGTGGGTGTTTAAGCCAGCCAGGTGATGTGCCCTGGATTATATTATTTTACTTGATGGAAAGGGTTAAGGCAGTAGGTATTCCGTTAGCCTTTGTTCAGTGGAGGATGCAAGGTGAAAACAGGAGTTAAGACAACAAACGTGTAGTCAGCTGAAGGAAGGAGGGACGGGAGGGGGTGTTGTACGATGGGTGGCAGGGTGGCAAATGGTAGACGATGGGTGGCAGAGCTGCGGATGGAAGACAACAAAGTGAACGTCTGACCTGTCTAGAGAACCTGACGTGAGGCAACAAGCAAGACTCCTAACAGCCCTCTGTGAAGGGTATTATACGCCAAAGGAAGAAAGGCCAACTCGCCATGTGATGGATGAATACATTATAACAAAGACGAGACAACCAGACCTCCAGACCCAACAAGATCACGGGGAGGAACCTAGAGGCTCTGAGAGTGATGCTATCAGAGGGTCTTGGCAGCTGTGAACTAAAACGTAACAACTATCAGATCTGAGAAGATTATAGGTTGTATAATCCAACTGGTTCTCAAACACCACGACCAAGAAGATATAGGTAGTAGGGAGGGAGGTATACCTACCATCTCTCCAAACGGTGGTAATATTTCTATCTTCACGGGAACGACGCAATAGGTTGACTTGCGGGGTGACAGACAACTAATGCAAGCCTGGGGAACATGGGACGGTGTTACGCGTATAAAATAAAAATTAAACAAAAAGGCTTCACGTTATAAGGATTCCAGGCAGCTGCACTCTCTTGCTCTGGTCCTTTTAGGGCAGGCCAAAATTACACGGTCATAAAGAGTACAGAAACATTTATTGCTAGCACTCATTCATTCAAACATCTAAATTGCGATGAACGTCACGGATAACAAATGAGTGGAACGAAACATGTAAGGCGAGGATAAAGTTATATAGTACGTTGGTGGTTCTGTTCTGTATAACACGAGAAAAATAATAATTAACTCGTGCTGTGAGTTACGATGGATAATGTGTAAAGTAAACAGTGACGCAAACACAAAGAACAGTGTTGATCTACTGTACGTGTAATTAAGACTTCTTGTGTATGTAACGCAGGGGGCGACTCCTGGTAGTGTGGGGACCCCTTCAGGTTGTAAGTGTTGTGACGGTAATGGTAGCTATTGGGTGTTAATATGTTGGGGTGGTGGGCTGGGGAGTCAGCATCAAGGTAGTGGCTGGTGAAATGGTGAGTGTTGGGACTGCTGGGAAATAAAAATCGTACAAGTACCCCATTAAAACAGTGGGTATTAAGCCTGTGAGTGTTGGGTACTTGAGCAGTCTTTTATGACGGTAGTGGTGGGTACCGGGTGTTGACGTGGTAGTTAACGGGGTGATGGTTCTTGGGTCTGGTGGTCGTGCTGGATATTACAGAGATAATTATAACTAACGATAAAAAAAAACAGACTGAAAGGCAGTGGTGTGTGGCGTACCTCAGGCGGCACCAGTAGTCGCGGCTCAGTCGAGGACACCAACAAAAAATGCGGATCACTTGAGAATTAGACCTTTCTACCTAAATTCACCTGATAATTAAACATCCTGACGCTACCTGGGGAAGGGGTAAGGGTAGGTTAAATAAGGTGAGAGAAGCTTGGGAGGGAGGGGTGGGGGGAGAGGTCCGGCCAGGTCAGGTCCTTGATCAGGCGGTATTCAATGTCAACAAGTCTGCGTCTCCGCTTGAACTTGACTTATCAGGTTATCTTTTATTTTTTTTAGGGAAGTTCTCAAGTTTCCTCCTGAAGATTTCCACTTGTCTGTATGTATTGTTTCTTATCTTTGTTGACAAAATATTAATGGACGTTAGTTTTAATACTCATACAGATGTGAAGATTAGCCCCAGCTTATTTCATCTGATGATTAAATACCCAATCGCTACCTGGGGAGGTTAAGTTAGGCTAGCGTTGAGGTGGTTAGCGTTAGGTTAGGTTAGCGTTAAGGTGGTTAATATTAAGGTGATATAAGCCAAGGGGATAATCTTGAGGTAATCCACTTATACAACTCTCTACCTTTCCCCACCGATCATCTCCTTCGGTAATACTAAATTGGTACCGTAATTGGAAACATGAATGAAAGTGACACTGGAGACCGAGTGCCTACGCCGCCGACACCTGGCACTCATAATACCACACAATGTCAGTTTATAAAGCTTCGATTACGATTCTGAATTATATATACTTATTTGTGGATGACCTTTGGCATGGGAGTAACAAAAAATTAATTTAATAGACTGCGATAAACTGCCAGGAGAGGTCGTGGGAATGCCTGGGGTGTCAGTGGGGTGGGGTGAGTGGCATGGCAGCAAAGGTGAAAGCGGACCCCACCCCCCTCCCCTCCTTCCTTCCCTTCCCTAGGCTGCAGGGCATCGTGGACGACCTTGCTGTTATGCTGCACCACACTCCCCGCTATATGCATGGGTGCTAACGGGGGCGTGGCGCAGTAGCCCCCACCCCATCCTACACCACTTGTGACGTCAACACCACACTTCACCAGCACACCTGCGACGACGGTATCACACTTCACCAAACACATCTGTGACACCAACACCACACTTCACCAGCACACCTGTGACGACGGTATCACACTTCACCAAACACATCTGTGACGCCAACACCACTTCACCAGCACACCTGTGACGACGGTATCACACTTCACCAAACACATCTGTGACGCCAACACCACACTTCACCAGCACACCTGTGACGACGGTATCACACTTCACCAAACACATCTGTGACGCCAACACCACACTTCACCAGCACACCTGTGACGACGGTATCACACTTCACCAAACACATCTGTGACGCCAACACCACACTTCACCAGCACACCTGTGACGACGGTATCACACTTCACCAAACACATCTGTGACGCCAACACCACACCAACTAAACTGCATTTGAGTGAGGTACCTCAACACGCACCAACTCACCAATCCACCAATGACCGATACATGTTACGTCACCAACTGTCACCTCGCCAACCTAACAACACACCACTAACTCATTCACCAAACTCACCAACACCACAGCTGAATAACACCTCACCATGTTAATATTGTCACTAAACCATCAGGCCTACATGGCCACATACTATGTTACCCTCCATCATCTTGGTGACTCACTACATTAACAAGATCCCACGTCCATCCATAACATGTCACCATCCTGACCATACCACTATCCGCCCCGTCACCAGTGGAACATCCATATCATAACCCAATACTACGTCAACAAACACCATCTCACCAACCCATCAGGAGCAACTACCACATGTCACCAACCATCATCTAACCAGCTTGTCGTGTCTCCAGCTCACCAGTCTAAGCCTCACCAATCCCCAACAGTTACGTATTCACCATGATACTAGCAGCCGATTAGTTCACCATCCAAGCAGTCAAGAATTAATCCGTCATCGACATCAACTAAGTGACCACTACCTCAGCCAATCACAAACCTGCCCCACCAATCGTTAACTCGAACCAACTATTACCCAACCATTCTCTAACCGGCACCAACTATTATCCACCAATCACGAACCTGAACCAACACCTAACCAATCACGAACACCGAATCCATCACCTCCAACCAATCACGAACGCCGAATCTATCACGTCAAGAACCATCTCAACCAGTCGTTAACGCAACACAGAAAACTGCTAATAAAAATATGAAGTAAATAAATGGTTGACGAAGAAATAAAAAGGCATCAAAAGACAACATATAGGAGAGAGAGAGAGGAGAGAAGGGGAGAGTCCGCCAGGTCTTATGAAACACACACAAGGAAAAAAACATAAGAGGGAGAGAAAGAGGTGAATGGTGGTGGGTCTCGAATCGTGGTGTTGGCCAGCTGTTGTGTATGGCCATACTGCCACTCCTACCACAACCCATACCTACCTCTTTTCGGCACTTTTAAACTCCACCCCTACCACCACCCACACTTGCAACTAAAACACAACCTACACCTGTATAGTCTCTTCTCTACACCTTAAACACAGTCCACACCTGTATAGTCTCCTCTCTACACCTTAAACACAACCCACACCTGTATAATCTCCTCTCTACACCTTAAACACAACCCACACCTGTAAAGTCTCCTCTCTACACCTTAAACACAACCCACACCTGTATAGTCTCTTCTCTACACCTTAAACACAACCCACACCTGTATAGTCTCCTCTCTACACCTTAAACACAACCCACACCTGAATAGTCTCCTCTCTACACCTTAAACACAACCCACACCTGTATAGTCTCTTCTCTACACCTTAAACACAACCCACACCTGTATAGTCTCTTCTCTACACCTTAAACACAACCCACACCTGTATAGTCTCTTCTCTACACCTGTACAATCCTCAAGTAATAAATTATGCTGTCAACAGATAACTTTAAGCCTATGAGCCGTGAGGAAGTAAGCACGAACTATGAGTGAGTGAGGGAATGAGTACGAGCCATGAGTGAGTGAGGGAGTGAGTACGAGCCATGAGTGAGTGAGGGAGTGAGTACCATGAGTGAGTGAGGGAGTGAGTACGAGCCATGAGTGAGTGAGGGAGTGAGTACGAGCCATGAGTGAGTGGGATACTGAAAAGATACAGATGAACAGGTATATAGACAGATAAGCAGACAGATATATACACTAGATAGACAGACACACAGACAAACATAGTTATTAAACCTTACCATAAAATCAGAAGAAGGGATTAATAAAGTTCAAATTATTGTATTATTTCTCGACTGGGGTGAGTTGTGAGCTGACCTAGCGTGACCTGACCTGACAAGGCGGGAAAAACTAACCACATTACAAGATTTATACAGGGTAATTTTTGCTGCTGGCATCCATTCAGTTTAAAACCTGTAAATTACGGGGAGCGCTGGAACACATTCACACTGTAATCCTCAAGGTTAGTGGGGAATATGCACCACAATATACAGTACACGTCGTCGGTCTGCAACCTGTAATATTGATTTAACAAGGAGAAGAAGGCTGACTACAAAATCACTGCAATAACATACATTACCATCTTGGTCCACGACTACCCAATTAGCCCTGATTAATAAGATAAATGTTTTAATTCTTCAGATCAAACGTGATAAGGTGGACAGGACTGGATGTGACCAACGCAGGGAAGACGTGGTCATACATCCAGCTGATCGTGAACTTTATACGAAGGAACAATCATCATTTACAACTGCAATACACACAGAGAGGAACAGTGATCATTTTATCAAGACAATTCACACCAAGGAAGTCTAAAAAAAAAGAGACTAAAGACTTCGACAAAACAAACCAAACTCTAACCGACAAAGAATATTAATGTAAAAAACCAAATCAAAAGAAGAATAACAAACAAGACTTGCTGTTTACATTTTGCTTCGGGTTTACATAGAACATAAAATCTTGGGTCAGGTCGTCAGGTTAGGTATATAACACAACGGTCAAGTCTATAACGTACTGGTAACCGCCGTTCAGTGCCTTAACAACGGTCCGGTATATAAACTGACCGTGGTGGAAGAGAGAAAGAATAAAAAAAAATGATCATCACATCTACAAATAAAATTCCAAAACGTTTGGTTGTGTAAATGAGAAAACTGTATTAATATTCATGAAGGAGGAAGAGGGACGTGGTGAATGAAACTCCCCGTACTAGGTATTCCTGCCACCATCACCTTGTAATCTACAGCTACTGCACCTACCTACCGTGCCACTTCACCGACCTACCTACCGTGCTACTACAACTACCTACCGTGCCACTTCACCGACCTACCTACCATGCTACTACAACTACCTACCATGCCACTTCACCGACCTACCTACCATGCTACTACAACTACCTACCATGCCACTTCACCTGACTACCATACCCCTACACCTACTTAAGATGCCACTTCACCTGGCTACCATGCCACTTCACAGACCCACTTTTTTTTACGGGAATTAGCCCACCCGGGCACAGGTCAAACGACCCACAACGGGGCCTATTGGCCCACACTGGGCAGTCCCATTTACACCCAACCCCTATCGCTCATATATCCGTCCAACCTATATTTGAAACATCCAGCGTATTCCAGTTAATGATGTTTGGTAACTTGTTCCACTCATCCGCTACTCTCTTTCCAAACCATTGTTTACCTATCTCGCGTCTAAATCTAAATTTGTCTCATTTAAAACCATTGCTACGAGTTCGCTCCTGGTTGGATGCTTGAGTACGTTTGTAATGTCCCCCTTGTTTAGCCCTGACTTCCATTTATACACCTCGATCATATCGCCCTTCACTCTACGTCTCTCGAGGAAGTGCAAATTAAGATGCTTTAACCCGTCTCTATACTCAAGGTTCCTAATGCCCGGGATTAGTCTTGTCATTCTCCACTGAATTCTTTCTAGGGATTCTATATCCATTCTGTAATACGGTGATCAGAACCGAACCGCGTAATCCAAGTGAAGTCTCACAGGCACAAGATATAGTTTTAGGATAACCTCCCTAGTCTTGTAACTAACACTCCTTTGTATGAACCCAAGTACTTTGTTAGCCTTGTTTCGAGCAAATACGCATTGTTGTCTTGGTTGAAGATTCCCACTTACCATTATACCTAAATCTTTCTCACAGTCGAATTTCTCTTTAACAATGTTGTTCATCTGATATCTGGTTTCTCTGTTTACATCTCTTTGACTAAGTACTTTACATTTGTCCACATTAAATTTCATCTGCCATTTTTCATACCATGCGATACATTTGTTTTGAACATCCTGTGGTTTTGCGGAGTCCTCTTCAGATTTAATTACACGCCCTATTTTAGTGTCATCAGCAAATTTACTTACTGCTGTCTACGCCTATATCGATGTTGTTTATGTATATAATAAATAATAATGGTCCAAGTACTGAGCCTTGTGGTACTCCACTGATGACGTTAATTGTACCTTCCCGTCTCCCCCCAACATTTTATTTTCTTATTCAATATGACTGCAGTGTTTCTCTCGTTACTCTCGCCAGAATTAGTACTTCTTCATTATTTTTTTCCCAATATAACTTACCTGTAACCTTCATCATGTCTTGTCGGCCTCCAGGTGCGTGGCCACGTTGCACACACATCTTACTGTGGCCTCCGGGTGCATGGCCACGTTGCACACACGTCTTACTGTGGCCTCCAGGTGTGTGGCCACGTTGCACACCTTTACAACAGCTACAGGTATAGAGTACAGCTACAGGTATTCAGTACAGTTACAGGTATACAATACAGGTTTACAGTACACGTACATGTATAAAGTACAGCTATAGGTATACAGTACAGCTACAGGTATACAGTACAGCTACAGGTAGACAGTGCAAGTACATGTATAAAGTAGTTATAGGTATACAGTACAACTACAGGTATACTGTAAAACTACTGGTATACAGTACAGGTATACAATACAGGTATACAGTACAGCTAAAGGTATACAATACAGTGTTACGGTCTTCTCCCCTTTTCCCTCAATATTTGTTTGTTACCCATTGCAATTATTTTCTACCGTGTCCCGTTTTCTTTAGATTAAATTCGAAGCTTAAAGTAAAGACTTGTAAAAATGTGTTGATTATTGTACAGTATATTAGTATGTATATTAGTATTTATGTTTCATTATGTAAACTTTACAGAACGTATCTTTATTTTTTTTGTACAGTTATAAACAGACCGTCGTAAGAAGCAGTTGTGCCAGGTAAAAAAAAAATTGAAGAGATTATATGTTGATGAAACAAGAAAAGTGTTGGAGCATTTTTTTTCTCTGGTTAGGCTTTGGGATAGTTAGGATGGGACAAGCTTGGTTGGTGATTATTTATCTATTGTTATCTGGGCAATCGTGGGTAATTTTGGTGTTAACTAAGGTGCAGTATGTTTATTATGGCTGAAAGAGTGATGTAATAGTGAGAGAGCATTACATTTGGTGGATAATTCTTTTAAGTGAATTAAGTAGTGGCCTTTTTGTATGTACGCGGATGGAGAGCACATGTTTACTTTGATTGTTAAATATATTTTATTTTTTATTGTTTTTAGAGCTGTGATTTGCTTAAACCAGTTTTGAAGGAACAGTGATATTAAAATAAACACCTGTCAGCTGTCAGGATCCAGAAAGGTAAGGTAAGGTAAGTAAAGGGTCTCTGTCCAACACCAATCTCTCTGTTAACAGAAGCTGTTATTTTAGAGTCTCCTCTGATCTAATGGGCCTATGGGTTGACTGTACATCATCGAGTGAGGCTTAGAAGAGGGTGTGAGGTGTAACAACAGGTATACAGTACAGCTACAGGTATACAACACAGGTATGGTATACAGTACAGCTGCAGGTATACAACACAGGTATGGTATACAGTACAGCTACAGGTATACAACACAGGTATGGTATACAGTACAGCTGCAGGTTGCACAGTACAGGTACAGTAACTCCCAGGTGGTGACTGTATCATCAAGGTTTAGCGATGAATTATGGAGACTGGGCGTTTTTTATATCATGTTTAACTTTTGTTGAGATTGATGTGATATTTTTTTATTATGGAACAGATTGACGTGTATTGAGGTCTCTCTCTCTCTCTCTCTCTCTCTCTCTCTCTCTCTCTCTCTCTCTCTCTCTCTCTTTTTTTCTCTCCTTGTCGTCTTCTTTCTCCTCCTCCTCCTCCTAGTCTTCCTCTTCCTCCTCCTATTCCATCTCCCCTCCTCCCTACAATCCCCCCCTCATCTTTCTTCTTCTCATCCATCTCCACCCCTTCTTTCTTCTTCCCCTCCTCCTCCTTCGCCCGCATATAATTACCATCCATTCCGGCGTCTTCAGTCATAACTCACAGGTAAACCTTCAAAATACGGCAGGTGAGGGTCGACACGGCTGATAATGCAAGGTGTGACGGAGGGTGTCTGTGTTCTCTAAACGCTCAACCCCGACGCTACGATACATCCTGCACCACGCCAACTGTTCAGCCAGGTTAGGAATTTTTTATTTTTACTCACCAAGGTAGGTATATAAATTGTTCACCAGGGTAGGTATATAAATTGTTCAAGGTAGGTAAATACTGTTCAAGGTAGGTATATAAATTGTTCACCAAGGTAAATATATAAACTGGTTACCAAATTGAGTATATACTGTTAATTAAGGTAAGTATATAAACTGTTCAAATGTGTTCATAAATGGTGCGATATAAACTGTCAAAAGGGTGCTATATAAACTATTCAACACATATACACTGCTCACCAAAGTGGGACTAACTTGACCATCACAATATATATATATATATATATCACAGTTCTCTCCCTTGTGCTGAGGTAAGTGTCCACGGAGGGTTCGAGGCAACGAGGAATCAAGAGGATTGTATCATCGTTTAGGGTAGTTAAACTTATGGTCGTTGGCACCATGGTAGTTAAACTTATGGTCGGTGGCATCTTGGTTACTAAAATTCTGGCCGGTGGCGCTCTGATCACTACCATTCTATCGTGGGGTCCAGATTATTCTTAACAAAACTCAAGCTTAGAGAACGTTTATAATCACGGCTACATCGACACCGGCCTCGTCTTCACCTTGGCGTCGTAAGTTAACTATGCCAACTACGGTATACTGTATGTATTTACTTATTATTTAAATCAACACTTAAGGCATAAACATTTAAACTACGAACCTATGAGGAGCCTGACCGTGGATACCCATAAATAAAAAGTGGTGTGGGAGGGTTAAGCTAAGTTTGGAGGGTTGATCAGGTTAGGTTATCTTATTGAGTCAGGTTAGGTTAGGTTATATTAGGTTGGGGTTATGTACAGTTGGGACAGATTACGTTAGGTCAGGTTACGTTAAGTTAGGCTAAGTAAAGTTAGAGGCAGATTAGGTTTGGTTATGTTGAGGTTAGGTAACGTAAGGTTAGATTAATTATGTAACGTAAGGTTAGATTAATTATGTAACGTAAGGTTAGATTAATTATGTAACGTAAGGTTAGATTAATTATGTAACGTAAGGTTAGATTAATTATGTAACGTAAGGTTGGATTAATTATGTAAGGGAAGATTAGTTAAGAAGCCCCGTGTGTGGGGAAGGAGGAGGTAGAGAACCGACCCGCTGGCCACGTTAGTGCTAGCCACCTGGGTAGGCTCCCTACAGTGTGGGCTGACTGACACAATACATAATCCCCCGTTATCACAACCCATCTCCGTCACCTCGACACACTGTTGCATACTATAAAGCCCTAACATAAACTTCGACGTTGATTTAGTCTTTTACGACTATTCGCCTTTTTCAGGGCTCATAATCTATAAACCTATCTTTGTCCACATTAGGGTGACCTTAAATATATCCTCTCTCTCTCCCCTCTCTCTCTCTCTCTCTCTCTATCTCTTCTGCAAACTTAACCAAGCTAACTACTTAAACTGCATCTAACCTAGTTTGGTCTAAGCCTAACCTAAACCGCAGCTAACCCAAGCCTATCCAAACCTAACCAAACCCAGCCTAACCAAACAGAGATGGAAAAAAATTGGACAGATTGATGAAATTATAACTGAGACAAGAAGTTAAAGAGATAATGAAGTTGGTTGAGAGAAACAGATAGAGATGGAAAAATAAGGAGAAATATATCGAGGGACACAGACGCAAGATATACACGTAGATACACAGAATGATACATACAGGTAGACAAGACAAAACACCACAACCGAGTGCAATCTCAACCCACAAACAATAGTACAACAAAACCACAAACTCTGTGCGTGTTCACTCCAGGAGACCAACATGTGTGTGTGTGTGTGTGTGTGTGTGTGTGTGCGTGGGCGAGTTTGTAGTTAGATTAGTTATAATCTAAACATTGGAGGTCGGAGGACCATATTGAAAATATAAGAGTTCTTCCCGGTCACCCAATAGTTTCTCTGTTAATGATATAATCCAGTGGTTCCCGAACTGGGGGGCGACATTTTTTGCTCAAAAAGAATATAATGAAGAAACTCTTTCAGGAGTAACTCTCTCCCCGTTTGAATCTTCCACATCGTGCAAACCAAAGTATAGCAGTCACTCTCCTCGTTTCTGTTTTCTCTCTTTTAGTGTCTTGTACATGATTTTTGTTATTTTTCTATATCCCGTGGAACAAGTGTATTGAAGTGCATTATGATATCCCCATTATGTGGTATATGCCATCTTATGATTTTTTTATTTTTCTTTGGGTTTCTGTAGAAAATGTTTATAAATGAATAATTAAAGTCTTTTAGACTGGTATTATTTATGTTTTGTTTTCATCATATGTTCACTATGCAAGGACTTATATGATCCTCAACAATACTAAAATATAATTATATTAAAAAATAAAATCTATAGATTTTCATACAAAAATATAAAGGGGGAGTGAGGACATCGCAAAAAGCAAAGGGGCGTCATAAAAGTTTGGGAACCACTGATATAATCTAAGAAAATTTAATGGGTATGACCACTACCCTGGATCATCATCCAAATACAACATTCCAGAAGAGACTTTATCAGACTACCATTTACTGAACAGCAATTACCAGGGAAGGTTGGGTGAGTTAGTGGTAACGTGTTGTGTTGTGTTCCATTACATTACCCATGGAAGTTATTTAAGAAGCAGAACTCGATACAAACATTAAATGATATAATCCAGGGGTGAGGAGAGATGGGTGGAGTGAGAGAGGAAAGGCCGGGGGTTGAGGGGAGAGGAGAGGCCTGGGGTGAGGACGGGAGGATAGGAAGGGATGAGGCCGGAGGTGGGGAAGAGAGGGTTGAGGGAGAGGCAGGAGAGTCTTGGGCTGGACTCCGGGCAACTTACTGGGCCGTGAGATTTGCGTGGCTGATGTCGCTTCATCACAGCCTGCCCACTTCCCTCATCTAGTTCACGCCCACTCAGCCGACGGAAACACCCACGACCATTCTTTTTCACGCCCACATCGGCTATGGAACCACCCGTCTTGTCCACGCCCATGCCTGTGGGACCACCCACCACGAGTACTTGTTCCGTCCTAGGGGTACCTTGTTGGTTGCTGCTACAAACACGATACCACCCACACTACCTAGGACCACCACCCACAACGCCCTGCCCATGCCACCACCCACACTGCTGTCTACGCCACCACCCACACTTCCCTGCCCACGCCACCACCCACACTGCCTGCCCACGCCACCACCCACACTGTCCTGCCCAAGCCACCCACACACTGCCCTGCCCAAGCCACCACCCACTGTCCTGCCCACACCACCCACACTGCCCTGCCCACGCCACCACCCCCACTGTCCTGCCCAAGCCACCATCACACTGCCTGCCCAAGCCACCACCCATGCCTGCCCAAGCCACCACCCACACTGCCCTGCAAGCCACCACCCACACCCCTGCTCCAGACCACCCACACTCCCTGCCCAAGCCACCACCCACACTGCCCTGCCCACGCCACCACCACACTGCCTATGCCAGCACCACACTGCCTGCCCAAGCCACCACCCACTGCCTCCCAAGCCACCACCCACACTGCCCTGCCCACCACCACACTGCCCTGCCCAAGCCACCACCCACACTGCCCTGCCCACGCCACCACCCACTGCCCTGCAAGCCACCACCACACTGCCTGCCCGCCACCACCCACACTGCCCTGCCCAAGCCACCACCCACACTGCCCTGCAAGCCACCACCCACACTGCCCTGCCCAAGCCACCACCCACACTGCCCTGCCCAGCCACCCACACTGTCCCTGCCCCACCACCACCACACTGCCCTGCCCAGCCACCACCACTGCCTGCCCAAGCCACCACCCCTGCCCAAGCCACCACCCCTGCCCTGCCCAAGCCACCCACACTGCCCTGCCCACCACCTACCTTCTCTGCCCATGCCATCACACTATCCTCGCCCACGCCACCACCTACGCTACTCTGCCCATGCCATCACACTATCCTCACGCCACCACCTACTTCTCTGCCCATGCCATCACTATCCTGCCCACGCCACCACCTACGCTACACTGCCCATGCCATCACTATCCTGCCCACGCCACCACTAGGCTACTCTGCTCATACCATCACACTATTCTGCCCACGCCACCTGCTATCATGCTATCACACTATTCTGCCCACCACCACTTCTCTGCCATGCCATCACCACGCCACCACCTACGCTACTCTGCCCATGCCATCACACTATCCTGCCCACGCCACCACCTACGCTACTCTGCCTGTATGCCATCACACTATCCTGCCCACGCCACCACCTACCGCTACTCCTGCATGCTATCACACGCCACCTACGCTTCTCTGCCCATGCCATCACACTATCCTGCCCACGCCACCTACTGTCTCTGCTCATGCTATCACACTATTCTGCCCACGCCACCACCTACCTTCTCTGCCCATGCCATCACTATCCTGAACCACCACCTACGCTACTCTGCCCATGCCATCACTATCCTGCCCACGCCACCAACTACGCTACTCTGCTCATGCTATCACGCTATCCTGCCCACGCCACCACCTACGTTACTCTGCCCATGCCATCACACTATCCAGCCCACGCCACCACATTACCCTGTCCACGCCAGCTAACTCTCTCCTCCATCAACAACCCTCGCTGCCCACCTCCATCTGCCATCTGCGACCATTAGCGACTGGGGCCACTGTCGACACTGTCTAGAAGTACTAACAGGACCAACTGAACCTTCATAACATATGGTACCACTTGTCAGAGGCACAGACAACACCTGCTACAGTGAGGTACCACACGTTAGAGGTACAGACAACACCCGCTAGAGTGAGGTACCACATGTCAGAGTACAGACAACACCTGCTAGAGTGAGGTACCACATGTCAGAGGTACAGACAACACCTGCTAGAGTGAGGTACCACACGTTAGAGGTACAGACAACACCTGCTAGAGTGAGGTACAACGTTAGAGGTACAGTACAGACAACACCGTGAGCTAGACTGAGACTGCCCACGCTGGTCTGGTTCATCCCCCCATACAAGACAAATGACCCATCAACCCCAGACATAGTGTTTAGTGGTCACAACATCGCCATCTAAAGCACCAGCTGTCAGCCACCTCTTCACGTGTCACCTGCCTGTACACACCTACCAACAGGTCCCGTCCAACCCGGGGGATTGATGGATCCAACGTCTCTATTCCTGCGAAAATTTGGTGTGTGAACAGCAGGGGTTAGGTTGCTTACAATCAGTACTGTGGAAATTTAAAGGATTGTGACTACCGCTCGTAGGTAGTAGGCAGCGACCAAACAGGGAGGTACTACTGCCTGGGAAGATATTGGAAGCATAATGTGCTGTCTATGGTAGACCCTGCTGCCATATGGCATTACAAAAATTGTGACCAAGTCCCAGGTTGCTGATCTGACTTTCTGCCTCATTTACACACAATTACAGGGTCTCAATTGTTTCTCTTACTATGACAACACAACATACATATATTGTTTCTCACTTCTGATCTGTTTTCATTTTGTATTTCTTTATGGTTCTTTATTATTATTATTGTTTTTACATTCGGTGATGTGGTTCAGTGACCTGTGCCCGGGTGGGCTAATCCCAGAGAAAAGAAATCGCTCTATAAAAAAAAAATATAAATAAGAGACTCCTCTCAATATATACAAATCCTGCGAGCGTGAAATGGAATCCGAGTCTCTGTTCTTATTTTTGGCCTGAAGTAAGAAGATTTTAACTGAGCAAATTTACACTGAAGAAAAACACTCATAAACACGTTAAAACCAAATAAAAAATGTAATGAATGTTTACAGATAATGAAGAAATAATACGGACTCTACAAGGTAACTTACGCCATAATGATGAATCAAATACTGTAGTTGACTAAAAGTATATGTAAAACTAGATTTTTTACATTATCATTTTAATACTGAAGCAAAACTCTTCGACTATCTTGATCTGATACACATAGTCAGGAGCACCACGTGAGGAGGAGATCATGCTCACGACTGGCTAACTTAACAGACACTTATGATACATAACTAAAGCCACGTGTATTATACCAGGGAACAAGTATCTCAAGTCATCCGTCAAAGTTATACAAAAAAAAAATACAAGGATAAGGGGAGTTAATAAATAAGGAAATAACGCATTAAGAAACAAATAATACTTAAAAACGGACTGATTGACTCATTGGGTAAAGTAAAGTAAAAGTTTATTAAGTTTAAAAATTAAAATTAAAATAAAATACTACTCTAAAAATCACAAGCAGTTAAGTAAATATTACAATTAAAAAAATTAAAAAGTCCACCTTCAGGGGCTGAGGTAGAGGAGGAGCCGCCCCCCCTGCCGGCATTCCACCAGGAAATGACTGCCCAAGTCCACATGACTAGGACGTTTCAGTGTAGTAACTTAGCTTCCATAAGTCAAGGATAGAGGAGATACTGTACCAGCGTCACACAGATCATTCATCAGGGAGCACTTTATGCCTCGAGTGTGTGATACGAGTTCCTCTTTACTTGTTACAACATATACTGCACATATACCCGGGGGCGGGGGAGGTTGACCTGATCAACCTGTACACAAGCCATACACAAATAATGTCAAGTGTCACCCTCACTCCGTGTTATGCTCCAGTCCTTCCATGACACATACTCGACAAGTGCTATATATTAGACGATTGTACAGCACAAAAATGAAAATAAATGATATTAAACTTAACAATAATAATAGTAAGAACACAACTTATGGACAAAACGAATGGAGGAATTAGGAAGAGGAGATGAATAGGTAAAGAATGGGGTTAACTAAGAGAGGGAAGGAGGGAGGAGAAAAAGAAGAGGATATGAAAAAAGGGAGGAAAGGGAGAAAGAGAAGGAGATAAGGAGAAGAGGAAGGAGGAAGAAGGCAAATGAGGAATGGAGGGATGCGTGAGAGGATAGGAGAGAGAATGACAGTAAAGGAAGGAAGGAGGGAGAGGAGGAGGCAGAAGTGGGAAGGAGGGAGGCGTGAGAAGATAGGAAGGAGGATCAAGGTGGTGGTGGCCACTAGTTGTCCTCACCTCCTGACCAGGCCCTATACGGTCACTGCCAAGGCGACGCCCACCCCGCCCACCCCGCTAAACGCCACGTACCTACACACATATACGCCAACCCACCTTGTACACACACACACATACAGACCAACGTTAACACACCCCCTACATGTGTCTCAGTTGTGGTGGAGGAAAAGTGTGATATATCATAATGCCTGGTGGGGGGAGGAGGTGAGAGTGGTGGTGGTGTGGGCGTGGAGTGGTGAGGTATTCACTACTTGTTGACCCTCTGCACCTCCTCTCATTATACTGGACGCCACACCACGCCACGCCACGCCACACCACACACCACACACTAGAATCAACACAGCTGCCGATACATTCATGTTTATTTTGTCGTGTTTAGATAAACTGGCAAATGTACATAAGCATTCACACACAAACACACACATGTATCTACAACATATACACACACTTCAAATACAGATATACAGTGAAATTAAATTTTGCTGTGGACAGCAGCTAGTTCATTGTGCACCCCATACTCATCCTGTGAGCGGTAACCCAAAAAGAATTACAGAGTGGAGGCCACAAAGGGTGTCACGACCTGTAACGCATCTGACTGTCAAGATGTCTACTGACGAGACGAACAAGCTCTAGGGAGACCTCATCAGTATTAGTGGTAATAACGCCCTGTACTTGCCTTATTATTGCTATCCATCTTGGGTAGGGTAGGGAACACAACTTATAGAGTACACAACATACAGTGCAGACAACTTACAGAGTACACAACATATTGTGCAGACAACTTACAGTGTACACAACTGCAACGGTGTACACAACTTACAGTGCACACAACTTAATAGTATAATAACAGACTGAGGACAAAGAAAACACGGCAGCTCAGATAAAACCAACAGTGGCCTGGAGCAGCCATCACCACCCCGCTACGTGACTCCTAAACTCCCCGGGATGATGAATGGCCGGTCCTACACGCTTCGGTAATCATACAAACATTTATTCAGCGATTTCACAGCATATACTTACACAAAGGCGCACGAGCCACCTTGCCGTTCACCTACACCGCGGAACTCGTTTCATTCACCCGTTTACCAAGCGTCCTCCACTACCAACAAGTCCAAGACGTAACTTGAGCCTAATTTTCCTCAAACTCCTTATTTAAAGCCATATTCTCATCAATCGTCAACATTATTTTATCCAGGTTTGAATCACATGAAGATAAACCTCCCTTACAGCTTATTTTTACCTGGGAGGGTTAGGTTAGGTTACATTATTCTGGGTTAAAGTTATGTTAGGATAGTTAAGGTTAGGTGAGATTAAGTCAGGTTAGATTGGATCAGGTTAAAGTTGGGTCAAGTTAGGTTAAATTTAAGTTAGTATTTGAATAGCTAATCTCATGGTGAAATAAGAGCTGAGTGTGGGGCTAATCTTCCATGTGATCTCAAGGTTTAAGTAATCTAACAGCCGCACGAACACAACACAACACCTTCAGAGACTGGTTGTGGCTCAGAGCTGTCAACAAGAGAGTGTGTGACGGGTCCAAACTTTGTGTTGTGTGAACCAAGTATTCCCACAGTCCCCACACGTCTGTATCACGGGTGAAATATGTACCATCTCACACCAGTTTATTATTATTATTATTAGTAGTAGTAGTAGGTAATAAAATGGCGGCGAAGGTGTGGCTATTGGGGGAGGCTGGAGGCAACGTTAAAAAAATAAAATAAAATAAATAGTAGTAGTAGTAGTAGTATCATCATCTTAAGTTACTGGTATTTCTAATTTATATTATTATTAACTATTACTATATTGTTGTTGTTATCATCTGCATTTTAGCATTATCATCAGTATTACTATAATTATTTTTTATTAATATTTTGTTGTATTTTTCATTGTCTATGATATTTTTCCACGTATAATCACTATTAATTTATGTTTTTATTAACACTATTAATTTGATTTCCTTCGTTCGGTTTTTTTCAATGTTATTATTATCATTACATTTTTTTGTTTCTATTGTTACTACTATCATTACTTTATTATTATTAATTTATTAGTAACAATATCAACATGAGGGGACAAATACCCGTACCCTCGACCAGTGACCCAGTTAACAACACTCATCAAATTAAAGTCTCTATTAGGTACTCTGGAAAAATGACCTCCAGTTACCCAGGGGCCACTTACTCAACATGACGTGTACGCTGGCAGGACTCGAGATTCAGACTCTTGAATCCGAAGCATTTATGGACAGACTAATGTATCAGTGTCTACTGCTTCGGGTTCACGAGTCTGAATCTCGGGGTTCGTGGTTTAGGATGAGAGGCGACAGGACTTTTTTGGGTGACTGTACAGTAAAGAGTGGAAGTGTTGTGTGAGTATTAAAGGTAAACTGTGTGGCTATTTCTATACATAAAACGACACTAGTTAGAGACAACGCATATAAATACCTGGTGATTCTGTCAGTTAGTTAGCCTCATCGCAGTACACCAACCCTCCACACATGTTGTTTCCTTCCTGGTCGCCACAAATGATATAATAAACTCCATAAAGCTTAAAAACCACTACAAAAGTTCAAACTCACTAACACGCGACCTTGGGCGTTGACGGGGCCAGATAAATTAGATAATGAACACTTTATATGGAGTTGAGACGCCACTAATAGTCTACGAAATAACAGTGACTTTTACCTGCCGATCACCTTGTTCTAGGTCACACCTCGCTTTAATCTGCACCAACACTCACCTGAAAAAAAAGACAAACACATATATTAACAAGGTTGATAACTGTGATTACACATGAAGGCATCCGGGAAATTAATGTTGGTGGTCATATATAAGAGCAATAAGTAGGGGTACAAGTGGCCATGATCAGCAGATATACAGTGACCAGAGGCAGGGCGTCCATCACACCTGCCACCACCCAGGCTGTTCTCTCTTAACTAAAGTCCTTGTGTCTGTTTCATGTTCACTACAACACCATCACATTCTCTATCAACGAATCCAATTTATAAATTAATATATGGGTCGATCATACAGATAATAATTACAACTTTTAAAAGAAGAGCACATCAATTACTAACCTAACAATCTAATTTAGGTATAATATTCGTTATGACTGTAAACGAACTCTTGAATAAAACGGAGCAAATTTGGTCATGTACGAACCAATTTTCATAAATATAAGAAGTTTTAAATATTGATCAGAAAACTATCTCCATTTAACGCGCGCCACACACACACACACGCACGCGCACGCACGCACGCACGCACGCATGCACACACACACACACACACACACACACACACACACACACACACACACACACACACACACACACACACACACACACACACACACACACACACACACACACACACACCTAATTTAAATGATAAGCAAACACTTCAAAAGTCCAGCTGACCTCCACTCAAAAGAAGACAAGTGGATGAAACCCGTATGAGACACACCCCGTCCTAACTCAGTATTACTAACGGTGCAACAACGAAGGACTGGATACTCCTGCAACTGATCTGAAGGAGTGATCACTAGGTGGGAGGAGGTCCTAATGCTATTCTTGTCAGCTCTTGGGAGGAAACAGCTACGTCTTGCACGCTCACAAGATATACCTCTAGTATATATATATTTAAATTAATGATGTCTAGTGTTGAAGCTCGGTAATATATTATACCATCAACATTATACCCTCACACGTCTCCACCTCCTACTGCCTACCGTAAACAACATCATGGTGAAAGTAAACAAACTATTAGAGTTAGTTAGATCAATCCATAGCCAAGACAAACGAAGACTAAATAATCTCTCTCTCTCTCTCTCTCTCTCTCTCTCGAAGCTAGGATTTAAATGGCGTTAAACTGCTTTTAAAATTAACTGGTTTTTTTTTTAAACTTTAATATACTGTACTTAAATTGTTGGCCATTATATAATGTATTTCGGTTATGATTACAGGACTCAAACATATACTTTCAATAACGTGTCATGGGGTCGTGGTGGTAAGGTGATGCCGCCATGATGTCTGTCGTGGTTGCAATAGCCGCAGGGTGGAGGCGCCTGTTGGTCCAATCCTCATATTACAGTGGGACACGTTACCTACACTTGACTGACCTGTGTGAGTGTAGGAACTTTATTTACTGTCTTAGTCAATTTGTGAGAAAGATTTTCCTTTTGTTTATGATAATACTTTGGAAGAGATATCTGTAACAAGGTATTCTCAGTACGATGACTTCCAGAACTGCGATAGTATCAACAAACACAAGTACAGTATATAGCTGCACCACAAAAGAAAACAGATACTGGTACGCTTCCGCTCCTTGGTGCTGCGTATCCTGTTTTTCCTCCTATTCATAACAATATAAAAACACAGTAACACTGTTTTTCCTCATCTCTTAATCATACACAAACAAAAACTTTATTACCGATTTTTCATCATATATAATACACACAATTACCGTTCAGAAGAAATATTTGCTGTAATATAACTATGCCTTCAAAAACCTTACGAACGTCAATGATAAAGAAATAAGTCGTGAGAATATTTTACCCGGAATCACTGTCTCATAAGCCTCTACTAACATTGTTGAGTTAGTACTAAGCGAGAGCCTTTTGTATAAGGGAGAAAGGAACACACTCAGGCTCTCTAATACCCAAGAGACCTTAATCTCTTCTCCCTGTAATACAATACTCAACCGGTATCCTATTCTTGAGACTTTACTAAACGTTGCCAACTCTCCCCCGTCGTCCTACGCCCACCGCACACACATCCCCAGGAAGGCGCCGCCCCCAACAGGCCTACAACCAGTGAAAGTAAGTGAAGAGGTGAACCCGGATGACCCCAGACTATGGGGCCTGTTTGTTCCCACCATCCCTCGACGTCCTGCACGCCCACACCTGTTGTCTTCCCCTTCACTCTCCACACTGATCCCAATTTCCTCCCTCTCCCCTACACTCCTTATCTCCCGCCCCTCTAAACTCCCCTATTATCACCCAGACCTCCCGGCCTGGGTGAACTGCGGCTGAACTGTTCTTACTTCACTATGGGCATCGTAAGATAACCTGTCACTGTTACTAAAATATAAATTTTACTCTCAATAATTATCAACACAAAACAAAAGTTTCGTAAAATATCGAAAGGTTGTGTGCCAAAATGTTCGCTACCCAACCTTAGACTTTAACTTCGGGAGGTGCCAGTGAGTTAAAACACTCCAAGATAATAATCTTCAAACTGAGTTACTAAACATTAACTCTGTTATTTATCTTATATTTACAATATTCATCATTTTACAGATAGTAACAGCTCACGATAATTTCGATAATCTGACGAAAATAGTCCAACATCGACTTGACTAACTAGCGTGACCAAAACCCTTGCCTGCAGGCGTCTTCAAAGGTCTGACCCTGATGACCTTCACGTCAGGTCATTTGGCCGAGCTGAGCACCTGTCATGGGTTATAGTGAGAGGGTGGGACCCAAGCGTACTACCTAACCCATACAAACTCACGCCAACTATTGATAAACCACACTTGGCACATGACCCACTAGTCCACCTTCTGACTGGTCGAGCTAACACCATTAATACGACCAGGTGTTTACGTATGTAGGAATGTGGAGGCTGTGTCTTGAGCGAGTGTCCACACCATGGAGAGAAGGGTGGGTTGGACGCAGAGGTGAAGGGCACGGTTGGGAGCATTTTTGGCAGGTAGGTATATGTGAGGCGGGAAGGGGGGCGCTGTGGCCACTCGAAGTCAAAAAAAGACGACTGAAGAGGAACCGTGAAATAAAACATTAAGGAACGGAACTTTTTTTTTTTTTTTAACCACTGGACCAGATACCATGGAAACAGTGGTGTAGAGAAAGGTATTAGGAGTATGGAATAGAGACAGAAATGTGTATGTTCATGTGGGAGTGATAAGAGGCAGATGGAAGGAGAGAGGTTTTGTGAGAGCTGAATAACTAGACACCGACAGCTTCAAATACTACACCGACAGCTTCAACAACTATACACCGACAGCTTCATTAACTACACCGACAGTGGAGAGTCGTATTATTAAGTATACACAGTGCCAAGAATGAAAGAAGGAAGAAATAAAAGACAAACATATAATGAAAGAAGGATGACAAGTAGGAAATACACGATAAAAAGGAAGAAATCAATATAGGAATAAAGGAAGTGAGACAATGGAGAAGAAACAATGTTCGTTACACTATAGAGAAAACATATACGAGTAAAACCTATATTTAACAGACGTCGACGTAACGGTTATAATATTTAAATGGGGGTTTGACATCTAATGGACCTCGATATAATGAACTGTACTCTCCCACTTAGTCTGTTATAGGTTTAAAATATATATAATGGAACTTAATATAACGGACTAGACTCTCATATACTCCGTTAAATAGAGGTCTCACTATATACAGTATATTGATCAAGTGCTGAATTTACTGTATCGGGCGAGGGAAAGGCGGCGGCTATCTTGTGGAGGAACGAAAAGTGTCCTAAGTGAAAGTGAAAAAAAGGGGGTAATTTAGGTTGAGAAAGGATGTAAAAAACGTTATGAATGGTAATATAGGAGGAATGGATGGAATGACGAAGAGACGAGGTGGGATTAACTGATAAAATAGGTGGCAGGTGTTTAAGGGTTAAGCATAAGAGGTACGGGGACTGCAGGCATAATATATACTATTATTTTGTCCTCAGTACAACCACAACAATAGCCATCGTCAGCACGCCATGGTGGGGGCCAACCACAACCACCATCGTCAGCACGCCATGGAGGGCCAGCCACAACACCATCGTCAGCACGCCGTGGAGGTTCTTCGTCAGCAGTGGAGGGGCCAACCACAACAACCATCGTCAGCAGGCCATGGAGGGCCAACCACCACCATCGTCAGCACGCCATGGAGGTGCCAACCACAACGCCATCGTCAGCAGGCCATGGAGGGGCCAACCACAACACCATCGTCAGCACGCCATGGAGGGGCCAACCACAGCACCATCGTCAGCCGCCGGAGGTGCCAACCACAACAACCATCGTCAGCACGCCATGGAGGTGCCAAAACAACAACCATCGTCAGCAGGCCATGGAGGGGGCCATCAGCACGCCATGGAGGGGTCAAAACAAACAACCATCGTCAGGGTGCATCGTCAGCACGCCATGGAGGGGGCAACCATCGTCAGCACGCCATGGAGGGGCCAACCACAACCACCATCGTCCAGCACACGCCATGGAGGTGCCATGGGGCGTCAACGCCATGGACAACCACCAACCATCGTCAGCACGCCAGGAGGGCGTCAGCAAACTACAACAACCATCGTCAGCACGCCATGGATCGGCGCCGGAAACACAACAACCATCGTCAGCAGGCCATGGAGGGGCCAATACAACAACCATCGTCAGCACGCCATGGAGGGGCCAACCACAACAACCATCGTCAGCACGCCATGGAGGTGCCAACCACAACAACCATCGTCAGCACGCGCCATGGAGGGCCAACCACAACCACCATCGTCGTATGGAGTGCCAACCACAACCAACCATCGTCAGCACGCCATGGAGGGGCCAACCACAACCAACCATCGTCAGCACGCCATGGAGGGTGCCAACCACAACAACCATCGTCAGCACGCCATGGAGGGGCCAACCACAACAACCATCGTCAGCACGCCATGGAGGGTGCCAGCCACAACAACCATCGTCCAGCACGTCAGCACGCCATGGAGGGGCAACAACCATCGTCAGCAGCCATGGAGCCAACCACAACAACCATCGTCAGCACGCCATGGAGGGGCCAACCACAACAACCATCGTCAGCACGCCATGGAGGGGCCAACCACAACAACCATCGTCAGCACCATGGAGGGTGCCAACCACAACAACCATCGTCAGCACGCCATGGAGGGGCCAACCACAACAACCATCGTCACGCCATGGAGGGTGCCAACCACAACAACCATCGTCAGCACGCCATGGAGGGGCCAACCACAGCAAACCATCGTCAGCACGCCATGGAGGGGCCAACCACAACAACCATCGTCAGCACGCCATGGAGGGTGCCAACCACAACAACCATCGTCAGCACGCCATGGAGGGTGCCAACCACAACAACCATCGTCAGCACGCCATGGAGGGGCCAACCACAACAACCATCGTCAGCACGCCATGGAGGGTGCGTGCCATGGACAACCACAACAACCATCGTCAGCACGCCATGGAGGGGGTCAGCAAGGTGCCAACCACAACAACCATCGTCAGCACGCCATGGAGGGGCCAACCACAACAACCATCGCCATGGAGGTCACCATCGCAGCACGCCATGGAGCCAGCCACAACAACCATCGTCAGCACGCCATGGTGGTGCCAACCACAACAACCATCGTCAGCACGCCATGGAGGGGGCCAACCACAACAACCATCGTCAGCACGCCGCGGAGGGGGCCAACCACAACAACCATCGTCAGCACGCCATGGAGGGTGCCAACCACAACAACCATCGTCAGCACCAGGCCATGGAGGGTGCGTCAGCCGCCATCGTCAGCACGCGAGGTGGGGTGCCAACCACAACAACCATCGTCAGCACGCCATGGGGGGCCAACCACAACAACCATCGTCAGCACGCCAGCACGCCATGGAGGGGCCAACCAACAACCATCGTCAGCACGCCATGGAGGGGCCAACCCACAACCATCGTCAGCACGCCATGGTGGGTGCCAACCACAACAACCATCGTCAGCACGCCATGGAGGGTGCCAACCACAACAACCATCGTCAGCACGCCATGGAGGGGGGCCAACCACAACAACCATCGTCAGCACGCCATGGAGGGGGGCCAACCACAACAACCATCGTCAGCACGCCATGGAGGGGGCCAACCACAACAACCATCGTCAGCACACCATGGAGGGCCAGCCACAACAACCGCTCGTCCAGCACGCCATGGAGATATACAACAACCATCGTCGGCACGCCATGGAGATATACAACAACCATCGTCAGCACGCCATGGAGGGGGGCCAACCACAACAACCATCGTCAGCACGCCATGGAGGGGGGCCAACCACAACAACCATCGTCAGCACGCCATGGAGGGGGCCAACCACAACAACCATCGTCAGCACACCATGGAGGGGGGCCAACCACTCCCACAGCCACAAGAACATAAGAATGGAGGAAACTGCAGTGGGCCTATTGGCCCATACTGGGCAGTCCCATTTACAATCAACCCCTATCGCTCATATATCCATCCATCCTATGTTTGAAGCTATCCAGCGTATTCGAGTTAATGATGATGTTTGGTAACTTGTTTCACTCATCCACTACTCTATTTCCAAACCAATGTTTACCTATCTCGCGCCTAAATCTAAATTTGTCTAATTTAAGTCCATTGCTATGAGTTCGCTCCTGGTTGGATAGTTGAGTACCTTTGCTATATCACATTTGTTTAGCCCTGACTTCCATTTATACACCCCGATCATATCGCCCCTCAATCTGCGTCTCTCAGGGAAGTGCAAATTAAGACGTTTTAACCTGTCACTGTACTCAAGAATCCTAGTGCCCGGGATTAGTCTTGTCATTTTTCTCTGAACAACCATCGCCAACATGTCATGGAGGTGGCCCAGCACTTCTACCATAACCACCACACAAGCAACTCGTGAGTCACAGCAGTTATATAGGTGAGGGTCTTTCATCACAGCTACCATCACCACAAACACCACCACCTCCTCCACAACAACCACTACCACCACAACAACCATCACCTCCACCACAACACAACCGCAACAACCACTACCATCACAACAACCATCACCTCCACCACAACACAACCACCACCACCACCACAACCACTACCACCACCACAACACAGCTACGACCTCCACCACAACACAGCTACGACCTCCACCACAACCACCACCACCACCTTCACCACAACAACCACCACCTCAACCACAACACCACCTCAACCACAACAACAACCACCACCTCAACCACTACCCCAACCACAACAACCACCATCCCAACCACAACAACCACCACCTCAACCACTACCCCAACCACCATCCCAACCATAACAACCACCACCTCAACCACAACAAACATCACAGCAACCATCACCTTCACCACAACCACCACCACCACCTTAACCACAAAAAACAACCACCACCTCCACCACAGCAACAACCACCACCTCCACTACAGCAACAACCACCACAACAACAACCACCACCTCAGCCACACACTCAACTCATAACCGCCGCGAGTCACAGGAGCCAAGTAGGGGTGGTTGGGTCCCACATCTGCATTGCACTATGGAGAACTACCTCATAAAGCAGGTGGCTGGCTGACTACCTTGGTGGTGTGACAACCCTCAGGCAGGGGTCAACTTGCCATACTTGGGGGTGAAAGGCCAGCTAGTGCCACGATGACCTTCACCCACTGTCTCATAGTCTCTCAGAAAGTGATTATCAATGTCTATATTTGTATGTGAGCCTGTCTGTCTATCTGTCTAAGACTAGTGCGCGCGCGCGCGCGTGTGTGTGTGTGTGTGTGTGTGTGTGTGTGTGTGTGTTTTGCAATGTTTGTATTCTGTAGTGATGCATTGTTACGTGTATCCGGGAACAAATAAACAGCCAAAAATTTAGTCACCAAATAAACACTACAACACAACCTACACGAACAATATAAAACACATTCGGAATGGAGAGAGAAGCAGATGGACATAGGGAGACAAAAGTAATAAGCCCCTTCTTTTATTTAGTAGCGGGACACACATCTGAAACCACAAAGTCTATAAATTTCATTATTTTATGCATATTCGTTACTCTGTGGTTTGGCATAATAATAATAATAATAATAATAATAATAATAATAATAATAATAATAAATATTTTCTATATACGATCTCAACTTTACCAAGATTCTTATGAAAATTCAACATATGAAAAAAAAAGCCCGGAAAAATAGCCAGGGATTAGTACAGTGAGGGAGAGTACAACAAAAGCCATGTGGGGCCTGAAAAGTAACGTTGCTCATTCCTGTGGTTGAGGTGTGGGCCCGGGGTGCTGCACACACACACACACACACACACACACACACACACACACACACACACACACACCTCACACTCCAAAAGTTGAATAATTAACCACGAAAAAAAAAAGAGGCGTCTCTCGCTTTTTCTACGTGACTGTTAGCCGTAAGTGTTCTGACGTTTGTTCCACTCCCTCAAGCTCCGCTAAGGTCTGTGATGTTGGCAATATAACAGATTAACTGTGTTTCAATAATTAAGGTCATACAGCATGTATTCAACAGTAATCATCCAAAATTATAAAGGCGTACATGGCTTGTATGAACACTATGTGACCTTTACATACCACCAAACATTAATTTCCACGATAAATACTGAACCGGAGACCTACCCCACCTGGCGTATTTCCACCCATAAGTGACCCTATTCGGCTCTAAACAGTTGGTGGCCAGTATCTCGCTTCTGTACACAAGGGACGCCATCTGGCAGATACTCAACCGTAGCCTTTTACCCATACCTGTCTCGTTTTAGTGCATTAAGTATACACACTTTTTAAGTTATTTTGTTTATGACTTCTTCCTAATTTCTTCGCATCGATATCATATACAAGCAATATGTTAATTAATTTGTATTCAATCTGACAATACAGTATTATTAACAACACTTTTAACTTCGGTGAATCTCCAATGCTCCAATATCATACAAATTATAAGATATAATTTCTTAATAAACATCTCACGAGGAACATCTATTACGAATAAATCTTTCCAGCATCACAGTTCCACAGACACATCCACTAAAACACTTTTACGAATGTCTCACTTACCAGAGTACACGTTAAGGACCACAGCTACAGCCACACCCCCGACACTCCCGGGATTAAAGGTGAACGTATTGATATTATCCACATATGCGACTACCAACTTTAAGGGGGGAATCGCCCGTCATGGCAGCGAGTCCACCTTGAGTCTGCAGCCGGAAATACGAATACAGTGTACACAGGTCACCCTCAACACCACGAAGACGCTCGACTGATACCCTGGTCGTCTCTCTCGCTTTGCAAATTAGGAATATCAAAAGCGCTAATGAGTAAAACCATCATCAAAAAGACAAAAGTGCTTTAAAACTCCTTCTTTAATGATTTATCTGGCACCTTGGGAGTGTACACAGCCCGACCGAGGTCCAAGGCGCACGTCAAAAGATTATCATCGTACGGTATGAAACTGATGGGTAGAGAGGGTACAGCAAAATCCTGGCCTGGGAAAATCTAAGCATCACCCCCCCCCCTCCGTAACACACACACACACACACACACAAACAATGTCAGCTCAACACCTGCGGACTCCAAACACACCACCAGAAGATTTCCGAGGACAAAAAACCTCAGCTTGACTAGGTAGTTCTGTAATGGTTTCACTCTTACCCGGGGAGCGTTTTGTGGCTTCCAGATTGCGTGACTTTTGTATTGCGTGGTAAAAAGTTATATGCCTTACAAATTTTACTACCTAACCTAAATAATGAAATAACACACACGATTCCTACAAAGTAAATCAGTTCAGAAAAATATCGCAATGAAACAAATAAATTATAAATACTTGTGAATTTTATATCATTGAGCTGAACATTAAGCAAATTCCCGAAAAATATGTTTATGTCAAAGAATTTCTAACAACTCTGTCATTCATGGAATTTGACTTCAAATATTTCTTATATTCGCGCGGCAGCCCAGCTCAGCATCACAAAAATATGATATTTAATACTGAGTTAACCTTTTCATTATGTCTAAGTTGCTTTATATCGTTATTTAGGAATTGCTTTACATACATCTACACGACACTCCACATTTATAATTTTCTATACGGAAGTGATGATAACCAGCGAGTACACATGAGAAAAACACGAGCAAAGAGCGATCATAAAATGTAATAGTTACCCCCCACCCAGGCGGTGCAGCTTTCCGCTTTCTTTATCTCGCGGAGCTGGGTTAAAGAACGTGATATCTCTGGTGAAATTTGTGAATGGTAGCATATTATAGTGTAAAACACCGCTTGCACTAACGACGGTATTTTCTTATACAATGAACACTTTACCATACGAAATAAACGTTAAAAAGTTTACTGAATTCAACGTAAATTACAGAGAGTAAAGTATGACAGTGTTCAATACAGTTCGGCAGCATTAGTAGTACCCTTCACCGGTGCCAAAGTTTGTATTTGCCGCCGCACGCCGCATTCATCCTACTCGCGGCCGGCTACCTGTTATGTTCGTATCCAACAGATGGCGCTGATATCGTGATTCGTGACCATGAACTACAGCTGACTTAGGATTCCTCATCTTTGATAATTGCGAACGGTGGGCGTTTACATACACATATCCACTGACCACAGTATTGCCTACCATCTGCTGAATGACTGACAGCTGCACTATACGGTCACAATACATATTCAGCGTCTGTTGATAAAATACCGCGTTACAGCTAAGTTACAGGTAAATACTCGTACAAATCACCCCAGACAGGGGCCATTCAACCAAGATATATTATATGTTTTATAATTTTGTATGGTACAGGATTTAATGACCTAAAAATAGCTGCGATCAACATTCCCGAGGAGCTGCATCACAACAGCAGGAGAACAACAGTGGAGCGTGTAGTGGAAATAACTGAGCTATATACTATACCATGTTCGTCTGGCCGGTGGTGGTGCCACTCACAACACTCACCGTGCCTGTGCTTGTCTTTCTTACGGTGTTTACTATGCCTACATTCATACATAACCCCTGTCGACTCGTCTCACAACCATTCCGGGATTATTTAAACATTCCAGAACCTAAAACTTCAAATGCGAATATTTTTCCTTGTATTACATCCTTCCCGTTGTCCTCGGCATCCTTGAGGTCTGTTACCGGAGATACCGTACACCACCATTGTCCTATCTCCAGTGTGTCTCTGTAGTGTCATTCTTACCAATATTCTACCATCTCAACCAGCCGTTCTATACTAATTAATCCCTAGCCAATCTTTTCCTAACACATGTACACAGGCTGTACCTAGTCAATGCCACCACCGGTAATATACGTAACTTTATCACTGTCTCAATTGCCACTAAACCTATAAAACATGTGTTCATTGTTAACTCAGTTGTCTATAGCGCTAATTAGTCTTGGATACAGTCCACGACGGCTGACCCTCCCTCTTTGTTCTTAGCAATGAGTACTGTTTCTGCCCAGCTGTGCTGCGTCTTCTTCCAGTGTAAATGATAATAAGTGCTGTAATTAGGGATGTACAATAACAATATTTGACAAACGCCCGTCAAAACACACAGGTCATCACACGTAACTACCAAGAAATTTTTTATAGCTGTCAACAATGGGAGTGAACCAGACAAGTGACCCCCACCAGCGTGCTACCAACGGCCTGGAAGACCAGCACACTGTTAACAACAACTGCCAGTGCAATTGCAGGTCAAGAGAGATTTACCATCTGTCCCAGCTGAGGGAGTAGAGGATCCCTCAAAGACCTGTAACTCTGCAGGTAAATGATTACTGATTGTATTATTCTATACATGGATACGAATTATGGATAGAGATCTGTTAAGTTTAAGCAGACGCCCGAATGTGATGACCCAACTAACTGCTTCATCACGGGCCGCCCTCCTACTGAACTCAAAAAAAGACTAACCCAAACATGTTTCAAGGTATCCCATGACGAGTGACGACATTCAAGAACGGCTTGATCCTCCCTCGCCCGCATGTTCTTGCTTTATTGAAAAATATGAAATAATAGCAAGTCGGGAGGGCGCGTGGACTGGTAAGTAAACGAGAATCTATGAGGAATAAGGTGCGTTTTCACATCCTTTGAGAGACGAGATACAGCCAGATAAAATTAGACAAGAGTGTAATTTGCAGAGCCCTCGATCCGGACCAACACTACCCGGACCCGCTAACAAAATATCCCTGGGCCGCATAACATGGTGATGGTTATCTAAGTGCGCATAATCTGTTCCCGGGGGATAGCTTGCACCTGCATTAACCGGTCGCTGGAACGCAACACCCCCGGGTTAGGTTGCTCATCAGCTGACGTGGTGCCAAGGGCCAAGCCACAGTTACACCCACCCAACACAACAAAAACAAACACATCTACCCAAACAAATATAAGAACAAACCCACCCAACTAACAAAGAAACAAACAAACACTATTTACCCAAACAAACAGAAAAACAAACCCACCCAACACTAACACAACTAAAAAAACAAACACATCTACCCAAACAAACACAGAGTCAAGGTAACGCAAGACTTACATATACTGAATAGGAACTGATATAGACACAACACAACACGACAGAAACACGATAACAACACAGCGAACTCGACACAACAACACAACGACTACACAACAACAACTACAGAACAAAAAACAACTAAATAACAAAGCAAGACAACAACCAAAGAACAACAAACAACTAAAACAGCAACACAATACAACAAATAAACAAAAACACCTAAAAACAGCAACACATACAACAAGTAAACAACTAAAGCAACACAAGTAAACAACTAAACAAGAAGTCAACAAATAAAAGAACAACACAAAACAAACACAACAATAGAAAAACAAAACAGAAGACAGAAAGACAAACGCACATCACAAGAATCACAACACGGGAACGAGAGAACAATGTCAGGCATCAGCGGTGAAAGGCTTCCCGTAACACTCAAATGACATTATCACGATCTTATACAACAGAGTCTCGGGGTGAACGTGATAACACCCTATACTTTACGCCTCCATTCAAATCAAATCAAACCAAAAGAAAATGGATAAGAAAGAAAACGAAAATAAATATAAATACACAAGAGGAGGGAGGAAGTTGGGCGGGATAAACACATGCTAATAATATACATAAAAGAGGCAATGAATGACGACGGTGAGCAAGAAATGGGGAAGAGAAGTGACAGATAAGGAGGCATGTGTGAGGAAAATATGATGGTAAGTGAGATGAAACAGGTGTAAACATGGTGGAAACAATTATGAATAGTAAAAGGGGTAGATTAATGACTGAAAATGAGACAAGGAGAGGGTAACACAGAGGTAGGTAGGTGGGTGTGTGTGTGTGAGAGGAAGGTCAACATATATAGCCCAAGCCAGACGTCACAGCAACATGAGAGTATAGAGAGTCTGGCCAAGGCCGTAGTGAGCCCCCAGACAAACCTCACCGCCAGTAGTAAGTCCCGGGCTGGGTACTGCCACCCGCGGTTACGTCACCACTCCTCCACTACTGTGCCAAGTTCATCACCACTCCAAATACATCACCAGTATCACCATGTCAAATTTAGCACCACACTTTCTGTATCACCAGGTCTAAGGTATAACCATACTTACTGTATCACGAAGTTTTTTAGACGCTTAAATTTACCACAAACCGGAGAATAATGAAATCTTTTAATTTTGAGACAATCACCCCAAGAAAAACAAGACCCTCATCAGCATCACCAAGCGTCTTAGACAATCACCAACTAGATCTCCTCTCCCGTCACCAGGCTTCTTATCACACCAGGAAACACAAGGCCCTCGATCACCACCGCCTGGCCATAAACCTCCCCAAAACATGACTGGAAGCTGACCCAAGAACTTGTTACGTTACGTCCACAGACCGGTAACAGTGTCACTGGAGGCCTTTTTTATCTTGTTAATTTCAAAGGCCTGACGGACAGACACACTTACGGTCACCATTACTCACGTCCCCTTCCCTCCCTCCACCGCCCAGTTCAGTGTGGTGGGGCGGGGGAAGGAATGATGGGAGAATGAGTTGTGTGACTTAGTGACATGCATATTGAGGGTCTACGAGACGCTTGATTTTCGAGTGAAGATTACAGACTGGTGTCAAAAAACCTCTTAAAAATGGAACCTGAATATTATAAGGCAGAGCCTGGGGGTGATTTGCATTTACAACGATAAGCGCGTGCGCATGCACGCACACATACACGCGCGAACACACACACACAAATAGTACCCAAATTAATACTCTGAGCGGATATATTCATAGTAGAAAAATATATTTAATTACAAATCACGATTGTGCTCACAAATAACTAAATATCCCCCCCCCATATATATATATATATATATATATATATATATATATATATATATATATATATATATATATATATATATATATATATATATATATATTATTTAAGGCAATAAACACCAAAGGGCAGCTCCACTAAATTTTACACACGAATGAATCAAATATTTATATACGGTTTACCGATTACTCAGATGACTTGCTAATCCCAGAGCTGACACGACCTAACAGAACCCACCGTGGTAAGGTGGAAATACGGGCGCTGTTCCACGTTCTGATAGATATGAGTCTGGCCCAGTTAATACTCGTCGGGGGGAAGAAAGACGAGTTCAGATGTCATCCCCAACACGTTTAGGTGATGGAAAACACGCCAGTAGCTGATGGAGGACCTCTGGATCTAAAACACCTGACGCTGCTGTCTCCTGACGGTGCACCATGTTTATATATTCAGACGCTGATGACACTACGTTGACTGCCTCCCTCCCTCCACTCTCTTACTCCCCCATTCCCTCCCTCGCTGCCTCCCTCCCTCCACTCTCTTACTCCCCCATTCCCTCCCTCGCTCACGCACTCCCCTCCCCATTCCTTTACTACCTCCCTCCCTCCACTCTCTTACTCCCCCATTCCCTCCCTCGCTCACGCACTCCCCTCCCCATTCCTTTACTACCTCCCTCCCTCCACTCTCTTACTCCCCCATTCCCTCGCACTCCCCTCCCCATTCCTTTACTACCTCCCTCCCTCCACTCTCTTACTCTTCCCCATTCGCTTACTCCCCATCCCCCCCTTTTTCTTACTCCTCCCTTCCATTAGGCGTCAATATGGTCACCCCAGGCTGTCTCAGATTCACTTCTCCAACACAATCTTCCCCTTCTTTTATTCATCCTCCTTCTCTTCATTCTTTTTTCTCTTCTCCCGCCTGTTCTTCATTCCTTTTCTCACCTTCCTCCTCCTCCTCTTTTTCTCTTTTCTCTCCTCCTCCCCCCAATCTTCATTATTTTTCTCGTTGTTTTCCTCCACCTCCTTCTTATATGTCTGCCTCTTCCTTTATCCTTTTCTCGTCTTATTTTCATCCTTCACATACCTTTTCTCCACTTTCCTCTCCTCCTCGCCATCTTTTTTCCCAGTCTTCCTCCTCCCCTTCTCTTCATTATTTCTCAACTTACCACCTCCTTCCCTATTCCTCATCCTTGCTCCTTCTTTTCTCACCCTTCTTTATCCCCATTTTTCTTCCCCTTTCCTCTTCCTTTCCCCCCCCTCTTCCCTCTTCCTCACCCTTCAACTTCTTCCTGCACTCGATCGTCTTCCCGCAGACAGGTGAGTGTGGTGGTGGTGGGTGACACACTACACCTCACGGCCTGGCCACCACAGTAGTAGAAAATAGAAAGAACCCGCCAGGACCAGGTCATGCTATCCGAAGTCTGCACCTTATAGAGAATTCCTGGAGGATGCAACACCTGTCAAACACACCTGACCTGACCTGAGGGAACTACAGAGAATCATACCTAAGACTGGCTGGGTTACGTTAGGTTTTCTTCCTATCAGGTGACGTAAATGCAAGACTTGTGGGTTTGTTTCCCGTCCATTATACCAGTCCTCTCCCGTCCACTACCAGTCCTCTCCCGTCCACACACACAGTCATCTTAACACCAGCATAAGTAAGTGTTTTTGGATGCATAATACTCTATGGTGTGTGCAGCAATTAGTGTAGGCAATGGATGACATCTAGGACTCGAGGTATCAGAACATTAATATACACATATACCTGTATATATATATATGAGTGAGTGTCACTGACATTTTGGCCTTACTGTTATCAAGTTCCGATATCATTTTCTTTATTATTATTATTAACTATGAATAATTTTTAGTCTTCTCTTCTTTTTTACATCTTCCTTCCCTCTTCTTTTTTCTTATTTATATTTCTTTCGTTTTCTCTCTCTCTCGACCAGGAGTGAGGGTGTTGAGAGGGTGAAGGGTGCTGACTGGGTCTTTTCTACCCCCCCACACCCATGGGTGAGAGGCCTCCCTCCTCCTCCTCGTGGGTGAGAGGGTTGAGGCCTCCCTCCTCCTCCTCGTGGGTGAGAGGGTTGAGACCTCCCTCCTCCTCCTCGTGGGTGAGAGGGTTGAGGCCTCCCTCCTCCTCCTCGTGGGTGAGAGGGTTGAGACCTCCCTCCTCCTCCTCGTGGGTGAGAGGGTTGAGGCCTCCTCCTCCTCCTCCACCTCGTGGGTGAGAGGGGTTGGGGCCTCCACCCTCCTCGTCCGGTGAGAGGGTTGAGGCCTCCCTCCTCCTCGTGGGTGAGAGGTTGAGACCTCCCTCACCTCCTCCTCGTGGGTGAGAGGTTGAGCCTCCCCTCTGCCTCCTCACCTCTCGTGGGTGGGGAAGGGTTGAGACCTCCCTCCTCCTCCTCGTGGGTGAGAGGGGTTGAGGCCTCCCTCCTCCTCCTCGTGGGTGAGGTTGAGCCTCCCTCCTCCTCCTCGTGGGTGAGAGGGTTGGAGACCTCCTCCTCCTCCTCGTGGGTGAGAGGTTGAGACCTCCTCCCCTCCTCCTCGTGGGTGAGAGGGTTGAGCCTCCCTCCTCCTCCTCGTGGGTGAGTTGAGACCTCCCTCCTCCTCCTCGTGGGTAACGAGAGGTTGAGGCCTCCTCCCCCTCCCTCCTCGTGGGTGAGGAAGGGTTGGAGCCATCCCCTCCTCCTCCTCGTGGGTGAGAGGTTGAGGCCTCCCCTCCTCCTCCTCTCGTGGGTGAGAGGTTGGCTGGAACCTCCCTCCTCCTCCTCGTGGGTGGGGAGGTTGAGGCCTCCTCCTCCTCCTCGTGGGTGAGAGGGTTGGAGGCCTCCCTCTCCTCCTCGTGGGTGAGAGGGTTGAGGCCCCTCCACCTCTGCCTCGTGGAGTGCTGAGAGGGTTGAGGCCTCCCTCCTCCTCCTCTCGTGGGTGAGGAGGGTTGAGGCCTCCTCCTCCCCTCCTCCTCGTGGGTGCGGGGTTGAGGCCTCCTCCTCCTCCTCCTCCTCCACCTCGTGGGTGAGAGGTTGAGACCTCCATCCTCCTCGTCGGTGAGAGGGTTGGGCCCTCCCTCCTCCTCCCCTCGTGGGTGAGAGGGTTGAGACCTCCTCCTCCTCCTCTCGTGGGTGAGAGGGTTGAGGCCTCCCTCCTCCCTCCTCGTGGGTGAGACCTCCCCTCCTCCTCGTGGGTGAGAGGTTGAGGCCTCCCTCCCCTCCTCCTCTCGTGGGTGAGAGGTTGAGGCCTCCTCCTCCTCCTCTCTCGTGGGTGAGAGGGTTTGAGGCCTCCTCTTCCTCCTCCTCCTCGTGGGTGAGAGGGTTGAGACCTCCATCCTCCTCGTCGGTGAGGAGGTTGAGACCCATCCCTCCTCCTCCTCGTGGGTGAGAGGGTTGAGGCCTCCTCCTCCTCCTCGTCGGTGAGAGGGTTGGGACCTCCCCTCCTCACCTCGTGGGTGAGAGGGAGTTAGGCCTCCCTCCTCCTCCTCCTCGTCGGTAGAGAGGTTGAGACCTCCTCCTCCTCCTCGTGGGTGCAGGAAGGGTTTGGGGGCCTCTCACCTCCTCGTGGAGTGCAAGAGGTGGGGGCCTCCTCCTCCTCCTCGTCAGTGAGAGGTTCAGAGACCTCCTCCTCACTCTCGTATGGGTGAGGTTAGAGCCTCCCTCCTCGTGGGTGAGAGGTTGAACTTCCCTCCTCGTGGGTGAGAGGGGTTGAGTCCTCCCTCCTCCTCCTCGTGGATGAGAGGGGTTGAGACCTCCCTCCTCCTCGTGGGTGAGAGGGGTTGGGGCCATCCCTTCTCCTCCTCGTGGGTGAGAGGGTTGAGGCCTCCCTCCTCCTCCTCGTGGGTGGGGAGGGTTGAGACCTCCCTCCTCTCACCTCGTGGGTGAGAGGTTGAGACCTCCTCCTCCTCCTCTCGTGGGTGCCAGGGAGGGTTGGGCCTCCCTCCTCCTCCTCGTGGGTGAGAGGGTTGGGGCCTCCCTCCCTCCTCCTCGTGGGTGGGGAGGGGTTGGGGGCCTCCCTCCTCCTCCTCGTGGGTGAGAGGGTTGGGGCCTCCTCCTCCTCCTCGTCGGTGAGAGGGTGGGCTACCTCCCTCCTCCTCGTGGGTGAGAGGTTGAGGCCTCCTCCTCCTCCTCGTGGGTGAGAGGTTGAGCCTCCTCCTCCTCCTCCTCGTGGGTGGAGGGTTGAGGCCTCCTCTTCCCTCCTCCTCCCCTCGTGCTGGGTAGGGAGATTTGAGACCTCCCATCCTCCTCGTCGGTGAGAGGTTGGACCTCCCTCACCTCCTCTCGTGGGTGCTGAGGGTTGAGCCTCCTCCCCTCCTCGCCCAGGTCGGTGGAAGGGGTTGAAGTTCCCTCCCCCTCCTCCTCGTGGGTGAGAGGGGTTGAGGCCTCCCTCCCTCCTCCTCGTCCCGGTGAGAGGGTTGGAGACCTCCTCCTCCTCCTCGTGGGTGAGAGGTTGAGACCTCCCTCCTCCTCCTCGTGGGTGGGAAGGGTTGGGGCCTCCTCCTCCTCGTCAGTGAGGAGGGGTTGAGACCTCCCTCCTCCTCCTCGTGGGTGTGAGGTTGAGCCTCCCTCGTGGGTGAGAGGTTGAGACTTCCCTCCTCGTGGGTGAGGTTGAGTCCTCCCTCCTCCTCCTCGTGGATGAGAGGGTTGAGACCTCCCCTCCTCCTCGTGGGTGAGAGGTTGAGACCTCCTTCTCCTCCTCGTGGGTGAGAGGGGTTGGGGGCCTCCCTCACACCTCCTCCTCTCGTGGGTGAGGAGGTTGGAACCTCCCTCCTCCTCCTCGTGGGTGAGAGGGGGGTTGAGACACTCCTCCTCCTCCTCTCGTGGGTGAGAGGGTTGGGAACTCCCTCCTCCTCTCGTGGGTGAGAGGGTTGAGACCTCCCTCCTCCTCCTCGTGGGTGCAGAGAGGGTTGGTGCTCCCTCCTCCCTCCTCGTGGGTGAGAGGGTTGAGACCTCCCTCCTCCTCGTGGGTGAGAGGGTTGAGACCTCCCTTCTCCTCCTCGTGGGTGAGAGGGTTGAGACCTCCCTCCTCCTCGTGGGTGAGAGGGTTGAGACCTCCCTCCTCGTGGGTGAGAGGGTTAAGACCTCCCTCCCTCCTCCTCCTCGTGGGTGAGAGGGTTGAGACCTCCCTCCTCCTCGTGGGTGAGAGGGAAGACATTCACATCAAGGGCAGGTTCCCACACTGACTCTACACGAGGGTGAGCGAAGAGGAGAGGCAGGCGTCAAGAGTACACTCTCTCTCTCTCTCTCTTTTGAAAACAAGTCCATATATACAAACACAAAAAATACAAATATAAGCTCAAACACTCCCCACATACATTGCATATACTGTACAAACAAATATACAGTACATATGTGCATGTACACTTTAATACTCACAAAGGCATAGCGTTATAAATAAAAAGACACGTCCATAAACTGGTAAATACAAAAAATACAGACAATGTACACACACACACACACACAAACACGTAAACAGTGAAACAATAGCAGTTTGCATCACCATTGTATGTTGCCCATAACGTTCTCACGATTTAACCCAAGCAGGGCATTGATCTCTCTCTCTCTCTCTCTCTCTCTCTCTCTCTCTCTCTCTCTCTCTCTCTCTCTCTCTCTCTGAGGAGTCCTTCACTCAAGCACCCACCTCGTGTCTTGACAAGCGTTCGCCAGCCATCCACTCAGTCACTCATCCACTCAATGACTCATCCATCCTCTCAAACTGTCAGTCATCCATCTAATCAAACAGCCAGTCATCCATCCTATACAGCTAGCCAATCAGTTATCCACTTAAGTAGCGGGCCATTCACTCACCCACAACCTAATCACCCAGTTGATCAACTAGTCATCCCAGCCAATCAATCAACAAGCCAGCTAGCCACCCAATCAATCAACAACCCAGACAGCCAGCCAGCCAATCAATCATGTAACTCAACTCGCCTCCCCTCACCTCACCCCCGGAGGCCTGGTTGTGCCCCACGACCTACCTGACGGTGCCAGGAGCGTGACTAACCTTCACCTGGGGCCAACAACTGTCACTGAACACGTCCCTCTCATTATGACCTCTGCTGATCCTGACCTCCTCCCCCTCCTCCCACCATCACTCTCTCCTGCATCACCACCACCACCACCACTCTCCGACATCACCACCAATAACACTCTCCTACATCATCACCACCACCAATAATCACTATCTTCTCCTATATCACCACTATAACATCATCACCATCACTTCCACTCTCTTGCATCACCATCACCACCATTCTCTCCTACATCCTCAACAATCACTCTCTTCTGCATCACACACACACACACACACACACACACACACACACACACACACACACACACACACACACACACACACACACACACACACACACACACACACACACACACACACACACACACACACACACACACACACACACACACACACACACACACACACACACACACACACACACACACACACACACACACACACACACACACACACACACACACACACACACACACACACACACACACACACACACACACACACACACACACACACACACACACACACACACACACACACACACACACACACACACACACACACACACACACACACACACACACACACAGGTATAGTCAGTGAGTGACTCTGGAGGTTGATTTTAATGTTCCCAATTCGAATTATATCATAAATGAAACTAACGATTAAATTTCACGCTCAATCACTTCAAAACTAACACTGCAGGTAAATGTATAATAATCAATGGTATAGATATAATAATTTTGGTACAGGTATCATAATTATTGGTATCGATTGTACCATAATTATTGGTACAGGTAAAATAGTTATTGAAATATATCTCAATTATTATGTGCATTTTGATAAGCCTTTTCAAAAACCCAGAGACTATTACTTGGGGGGAAAGAAAAAAAAAGTGAATTTTTAATCCTTAAAATAAATCATTCTACTAATCTGTTTTTGCTTGAGAGAAAACAGACACACGCGTCAATTATGCATTTGGCAGATAGAGTGTCGTGTGGAAGGTTGAAGGAGTGTTTAGGTAGACTGTACGATGACAAAGTCTTGGGTGCAATGATTACGGTACCGCATCTTAACTCCTTGAGCAAGAGGACTTAACTTCCTGATTACGATGACGGAATCTCTAAAGCAGCGTTTTCTAGCCTTTATTAGCTCGTGCAGAACTAGCCTTTATTAGCTCGTGCAGAACATATTATCCCAAACCCATGCACCTCCCCACACATATATATATATATATATATATATATATATATATATATATATATATATATATATATATATATATATATATATATATATATATATATATATATATATATATATATATATATATATACAAACTTGGCTAAAGCTTTAGCATTGCCTTAGATTGATAATATTAATTTAAGATGTTACCAACTTAAACACAGTAATACAAACAAAAGCTGCTTCAACATTAGACAAAGTCATTTATACTCTTTGAGAGCAGACAGAATGGTATATGATGATTGGAATGATTAGATGCCAGCAAGGCATTATATACTACTGTATCCCAGAGACTGTTCATGCATCCCCGGTTGGCCATTCCTCCTCTAGAGTACGATGACGTAATCCCTTGAGTACAAACACGTCGCCCACTGAGTACAATAACTTAACCCACTGAGTACGATGACTTAACCCCTTGAGCACGATGACTTAATCCCTAGTGTAAGATACATGAACTCTAAATACAGTGACTTATTCCTTGAGGACGATGACACCACAGTCATAGGAGGCTAATAATAACAGTCCAATTATGAGAAATGCAATAGCACTCTCGCTGTCATAAGAGGTGAGTCACTGCTTTTAATAGTCGAGAAAATCACACGGCGGAGGATAAAAAAAAGATACGGCATAACTCAGCAGATATAATTACAAGCATTAATTATCATCATTATTCTCATCAACGACCAAATTATCGTCTTTTTCCGGAAGGGTTTTGAATTCTTCTCGTCCTTATCATCTCCGCTTGTGACAACTTTGAGGTTTATCGCTCCTGTACACGCGAGTCATTTAATGGTGGGGAACAAGTTACTTTTATCTTCCAAGAATAAAATAAAGTCTATCCCTAAAGGTGTCCCCCCCCAGAGAAGCTTCCGTTGCTGGTAATCCATTGTTCCAACCTTCAATGAATAACCTAACACCTCTTATTAGGGGGACATGAGCTGATTAATGCTCTCTCTCTCTCTCTCTCTCTCTCTCTCTCTCTCTCTCTCTCTCTCTCTCTCTCTCTCTCTCTCTCTCTCTCTCTCTCTCTCCTCTCTCTCTCCTCTCTCTCTCTCTCTCTCTCTCTCTCTCTCTCTCTCTCTCTCTCTCTCTCTCTCTCTCTCTCTCTCTCTCTCTCTCTCTCTCTCTCTCTCTCTCTCTCTCTCTCTCTCTCTCTCTCTCTCTCTCTCTCTCTCTCTCTCTCTCTCTCTCTCTCTCTCTCTCTCTCTCTCTCTCTCTCTCTCTCTCTCTCTCTCTCTCTCTCTCTCTCTCTCTCTCTCTCTCTCTCTCTCTCTCTCTCTCTCTCTCTCTCTCTCTCTCTCTCTCTCTCTCTCTCTCTCTCTCTCTCTCTCTCTCTCTCTCTCCTCTCTCTCTCTCTCTCTCTCTCTCCTCTCTCTCTCTCTCTCTCTCTCTCTCTCTCTCTCTCTCTCTCTCTCTCTCTCTCTCTCTCTCTACCTGGAGGAGGGTAAGGTAAGGTTAGGTTGGGTTGGGTTGCCATTAGGGCTGTTAATCTAAGGTGAAATAAGCTGGGGGCTATTCTTCAGTGAACGCCCATTGTTTATAATTCAGCGGCCAGCACTGAAGCTCGGTGTAAGGTAAGGTCACACTGTAAGGTACTTCATAACTTCTACGGTCTTGAGGATGTTAATGTGGTGCTAAGCGATGGAGGAAAACTGTGGAGCAACAAATCATTGTCTCGTTATCGTAAAAGATCTCGTCTTAGCAGTGAGGAACCGGAGATGCTGCAACCTCCCAACACACAGTATACCTGACACAAGAATACTCCCAGTTAGACAGCTCTGCCTAAATGCCTCTTGCTAAATGTTGGTAAATGTTCCTTTTTCTTTCAGATGTATTATGGATTCTATATCAATTATATGTTTGTCCCTTTTCCCAGATGTGTTATAGATTCTAACTTTCAATTGAATGTAACATTTACTAAAAGTCTCAAGAAGCTGAAGACAACACGCTAGCCAGTCAATGCTATGCACAAATCATTACCAGTGGGACCAGTTTTTATCACGGCCCGCAGATTTTCTAGGAGGGCGTCCCGGGGTTACCGATACACTGGGTACGATAACTATGCATATTAGATACGGCGTAATGATACCTGTCTCTTGCAGGGAATAAGGCTTGTTCTTTGCGTTTTATTTTGTTTTTGTTTTATAATGGAAGGTCAATACGGGAAGGGGAGACGCTTAACTGATGGCTGTTGGAATAAGAAGATAGGAAACAAAAGATCAGTCTACATTTCCCCAAATAGTTACACATTCGACTCGAAAGGATGAAAGAGTCGGGTCCAATGACGGAGCCAGGTATGAATTTAGAGCAATGAAGAAAGACAGAGAGAAAATGGGTATGTCTGTGTATTTGGCTGGCGGGCTCAAGTAAGCACAGAATGAGTATGATGAATGAATGCAAAAAGATGGAGACGGTGTAAGGACGACGTTAGCATCCTGTAACACGTGACGCACACACTCACAGGGTAGTATCTCAGTGCGGGAGGATGTGCCCGGGAAGCTCTACCTAACCATGATATAACGAAGGCAACACTACCAGGAACGTTTTCTAACAAATATTTCCCATGACGGAAAAATTACACCTCCACGAATACACCGCCATTACATAACATGGTGACTTGTTACACGATTTCTTTCGGTACTTTGTCGTTAATGTCAAACTTGACAATGACAAGGTAAACTTCTTTTTGAGTTGCTTCGTCATGGCTGCTGGACCTTGATACATCCATTTATTTATAGAACTGGATACCTGTATTAGATGTAACTGAAGAGCAGTATTCAGTACCTTCTGAGAATGTTGTGGGAAACACCAGCACTACCTCTACCAATGACCCCCAATGTGATGCTACACGGTACACTGACTGCTTCTGTCTGGCAGGAAACAGACAGGTACACCCGACACACCCGTGAGGCCTCTCAAGTGGACACTACTTCAATTACAAAACACAAGTAGCGATAAATACACAACTGAGATATTATAAAACAAAAAGAAAATAAGACGAGAACAATACATATTTTCTATGTAAACATGTTAAGTAGACCTGAAAACAGTCAATACGACAGCCACCGACTCTCTTTATAACAACTGTCAATACACACTGACAACATAAGGATACGACCAATAAGTTAAGCTCACTGGTCGAAAGGCTGAGAAAAACTCGACCCGACACCATTCATATATAACTTTAATACCAAAGGAAATGTGAGATCACGCAAGGTATAGAGCACTGTGAAATGACCTTTCAAATAAGGTGAAAGGTCAAGAAAGACTTTATATCTCCCAATATAAATAACAGACAACTAATTGGGTGACGTGCATGGTCCCAGCAAAGCCACTGACGGTCGGCTGTCCACCACCACCACCATTGAAACACTCACTTAACAACCTTTAAACATTTTCTGTATTGCTTTTGTTGACATGTATTTGTCCTGACCACACACAACCTTACGTCAACACCACCACAGCACCATAATCACCATCACCACAGAACCATAATCACCACCACCACGGCACCACAATCACCACCACCACAGCACCATTATCACCACCACCACGGCACCACAACCACCACAATACCATAATTACCACCACCGCAGCACCATAATCACCCCCACCACCACTCACACCATTTCCTGAGGTTCAAGAGGGTGTGGCACGCGTGAAGGCTCCCCGTCCCTCCAAAAGTATTTCAGGTATCGACCACCACCGTCATTTGTAACGTCCCAAGACCCGACAACTCTGCAAGACATGTATTGAGAGAATGTTACACACCTGACTACTCGTGACAGCACCCTCTTCTGGTGATGGCCTGGGTACCTGAAGCAACACCTCCGCCATCTTTAACACACTACACCGGGTGTGTGTGTGTGTGTGTGTGTGTGCGCGCGAGCGTGCGTGTGTTTTAGAGGAAGACTTATCAGTAGTAGCATTACGTAATTACTGGAGATAAGGGGTAATATATCCGAGCTCTCTCTCTCTCTCTCTCTCTCTCTCTCTCTCTCTCTCTCCCAGTAATCCCACCTGAACACCTTTCAATCCTCGCCCAACCCAGGAAGTGTAATGAGGCGTGATATAGCGGTATGAGGGAAGGGGAGGCGATGGGGAGGGAAGGGGAGGGGAGGGAAGAGATGGGGAGGGGAGGGGCGTGTACCATTGGGCATCTGGAGGAGGACTTTTGAGGTTCCCAAGATCACGAAGGTGCATGACGGTAAGGGCGGCTGGCGGTGAGTGTCTAGCCTTGAGGGAGGAGGAGGACCACACACACACGCAACAACCACACACACACACACACACACACACACACACACACACACACACTAACCAAGCAGCAAGTGTCTCCCAGGTGCGCCCAAAGTTTACCTGTGTAGTGTTAATTGACTCCGGAGTGCTATGCTCGCCTCCAGCCAGGCGTCGTGTTGGGCACCACTAGGTTTCCTCAATCGCTATATTTACACCATAACCGGTTTGTGGAGCCTGTTTCCCCCCTTTGTTCTGCTCTCGTGTGGGGTATAGTTTCCTGGGAAGACTTAACATTAGCCTGATACTCCTTAAAAGTAGGAGTACCAGGGGATCTTTAAACCATATCTGCCTCATTCTGGCCTCTGATGCGCCGTATTGTGTGTGTGTGTGTGTGTGTATATATAAAGTTGACTTATTTTTTTGGTTAAGACTGCTCTCTCTCTCTCTCTAACATGAATGTCAAAAGCGGACACGATATTCGCCCACGGATTACAACAGACACACACACACTGGCAAGCAAACTTAACGAATCAGGTAGTAAGAAATCAAGAACATCAACTTAAAAGAAAGGGACACTGGCAAGAATAAATGGGGAGAGAGAGAAAATGAGAGCGAAATAATCAATGACGCCCTGAACTTGCCAGCAGCGTAAAGGGGAAGGTCGGAGTGAATGGAGTTAATGAAGAGTCCATGAGGAGACTACAAGCGTCTCTTAACACCAGCAAGGGGAGGGGAGGGGAAGGGAGGGGAGGGGGCTAGCAAAGAGTAATTACCCCCAGACGACCTAAAAAGCAACTCTGGGAGAAGGAATAATGAACAGGGGGAAAGAAAGAGACAATTCCAGGAGTAGTTCAGACCAGGCGCAGGGGATGAGGGGAGGTCATGAAGGAGTACAGATGGGCTGGTAGGATTGAGGATGCTGGTTCGTAGGATGGACGGGGACCATCCTATAGGATTCTACAGCATACCACCACTACCACAAGCCATACAAACGCCCGATTCCCAAGGGTTCGTAGGATGGCTCCAGCTCGTGCAGGCGGACCTCTGAGACCAGGAGCTTGACGAACCCACCCGACCACGCCCACAATAAGGAATACAACGCTACAATAACAGACTCTTGAATACATGATTTGTGACTGAGTTTTAGAACAGGACCCAGACAGTCGTAAGGGTCAGGAGCGTGTGGACACTTCCGAAAGACACCGGGAAGTTTCAGATTATCGAAATGTAGTGTTAGGAGAGAATGTCACAAGTTATAATGATAGAAAAACAAGTGAAGAAGTATTGAGATTGGCTGGAAGCAACAAGAGAACCATCGGATAAAAATAATAAAGTAAATGAGATACTGTGAGCATATAATGTAAGGTGAGGGGAGAGGGGTAAAGATATTACTGGGTAAAAGGTCGACTAGGGGGAAGGTAGGAGGGCCAGGGGAAGGAAGGAGGGCCAGGGGAAGGTGGGAGGGCCAGGGGAAGGTAGGAGGGCCAGGGGAAGGAAGGAGGGCCAGGGGAAGGTGGGAGGGCCAGGGGAAGGTAGGAGGGCCAGGGGAAGGAAGGAGGGCCAGGGGGGAGGGGAGGTGGGAGGGGGAAGGAAGGAGGCCAGGGGAGGTGAGAGGCCAGGGGGGTGGGAGGGCCAGGGAAGGTGGGAGGGCCGGGAAGGTAGGACAGGGGAGGTGGGAGGCAGGGTAGTGGGAAGGAAGGGAGGAGGGGCCAGGGAGGGGAGGCCAGGGGGGAGGAGGGCCAGGGAGGAGGAGCCAGGGGGAGGTGGGAGGGCCAGAAGGGGAGGCCAGGGAGGAGGAGGCCAGGGAGGTGGGGGCAGAGGAAGGAGGAGGCCAGGAAGAAGGGAAAGGAAGACAGCCAAGGGAGGTTAGAAGCCGCCAGGGGAAGGGAGCAAGGGAAAGGGAGGAGAGCCAGGGAGGGGTGGGGGCCAGGGAGGGGGGCCAGGGAGGGGGAAAAGAGAAAAAATAGATAAGTGAAAGTAAAAGTTGTGGTCTCCGGAAAAAAAAGATCTGGGAAGATTGATTAAAAAAAAAAAAAAGTTTGGAGAGGTTGGTCGCCAACCCTCAAATGGCACCTTGACTGACTGAAGACCACGGTATTAAAAACAACTTTAAGAAAAACAATCTTCCTTCGTGTAAGACAAGGATAGTTTTATGTAAGAAATTATGGATCATGTGCCGATTAGGCAGCCCAGCTTATTTAACAAATTTCACCTGATGATTAAAGGACCCGAGGGGGTTTAGGTTGGGCTGGGTTAGGTTAGGGTGATTATGTTAAGGTACAATAAGTCGGGGGTCTTTACTCTTCACGTGATCTGAAATAATGTTAATATCTTACAAAACGTGTCGTACAATGGTTGCTCCCCAGCCTAAAACACCGCTGATCACACAGCACCCACCACCTCCTCCTCCAGACCACGGTAAGGTTACACCAGGCAACAAACAGCGCGTCACCCTCTCCTCCCCCTCACAATGCCGGCGTGACGTCACAAGCCTCCTCTACCACGATCACCACAGCACGTACAGCCTCACACCCTCGCACACCACCAATACAGTCTTAATACCTGGAAATTCTTACCACAAGAGGCGACCTAGTAACCTAATGATCAGTCTTTTAAGTTGCGACGACACAGTAATAAAGGCATACCGTACACTGGCTTGAGGGAGAGACAGTACAAACAGTAAATAATCAGAAAATTGTGATGTCTTCATGATAGACCCCACGCCGTCACTTGTTCAATCTACACTTGTTAAAATTTGACCACGGTCACTCGCTGAACTTTAAATGGCTACTCTCACTGCAATGTTTCTCAGTCACTATTTTTGGTGTCGTTATGTCGCTTAGAGAACAGGACATGCTAGGCAGTTGTTCTGACCGCCGTATACACCTGACGATATGAAACGATATGGAAGAGATATATAATGCGACTTAAAACGTCCACAAGGATGTAGGAGCGACACTACAACACCTCAGGACTTCGTTACTTGAAGAAGTGAATCAAATTATCAAGGCACAAATGGATGTTAATTTTCCCGTAAAGTCCGATCAAAACTATTTTCATTAAATTTATAATAACAAAGTTACCCAACGAATAATTGACCTTTATATTTTTTATCGTCATTTATACACATGAAATCATCGAAAATATGAATATTTATTATCATTATTATTTCTTCACATAGATTATGGTAAAAACTTTAACAAAGGCGTCGGGGCAATTCAGCATGTTGAACTGGCCCCATCGGTGATAAAAACACGACTTGCCGGCGATGACTCACCAAACAGCAGAGTTAACTTGTACTAACACCCACTAGTTTCTATGCAGTCCCTGGCGCCGGGCGGGGTGGGGTCCTGGCCTAACACCTGGGTCCGCCCATTGAAAAAAAACACAAAAACATCTAACCAAGCCTCCATCTCTCACCACCAGCCTGTTGACCCTACACCATTAATATTTCTTGCCTCCATTAAATACATTATGTTAAATGGATTATCTAACCCATAGAAATAATAGCCTGATAATTTTTTACCGGGTACAGCTATCGGCCATCGTCTTCCCCTCCTGGCGCCATGCTCCTACACATAATTATTCTCCACCACCTGACCTTACATGGGCACCAGACTGTCCCAGACGATTAAACTCTTAATTAAAACTTTCACACCAGCGCCCACAAAAACTGGATTAAGCTCTCCCTAAAAAATCAACATCCCGAACACTTTTCCTATTATTTATATCGTCTTAATTTTGCCTCAAGCTCCAGTTAATACTTACTGAGGTGAATCACTGACTTATTTAAACACTTATATATTAAATCTGAACCTGTTTACGTGGATGACTGAATCTAAAAACACTAACCAGGGATATACCCTAAATGTTAATTGTTAATGACGAGTGTATTTACTAAACTAGGATACGCGCTTAAAAACCTTAGTTGTTGAAGTGCAGTAACTAATACATTATAACACCAACAGCCCTAATATGTGTGGAGGTGTGTCATGGGATCATTTCTCTCAGTGGCAACGTATAAAAAAAAAGTACATCACACTATCGACCGTGCCAACCACTGTGGCTGGGTTATGGCTGTGTGTTATCTTATCTGCTGATAATAACAATGGGTGGGTGAGGCAACACACACACACACACACACACACACACACACACACACACACACACACACACACACACACACAATATTATCTCAGGTCGCCAGATGAAGGACACCAGTCACCCAGGCTTCTTCCCACAGTCTAATCAACCACAAACTATGAAACCTATGATCACCTGCACATCACAACAACTCCCCCCACTATATACATTCTCTTCTACACAACCCACCATATCAAAACACCTTACTTCCAGCCCCTTAAAATAATTGGTTCTTCACCTCGTATAGTTCCTTCTCTAACCCAGGATCAGGGGACAATACCTAATTAACCAGAGTACCCTTGTTTGTAGTGCCATGACGCGTGTTATCTCCTGCTGGCTGGGTGATAAGGTTAAAAACACAGACGACAATACTCAAATTACTTTTCCCAAGATGTAGAGTGAGTTTGTAAATTTTCTTGAGTACATAAGGTTAATAGCGTTAAAAGCCTCGTGGGCCTCTTGCTCCGTAATGGTACTCAAGAGAGTCTCCTCTCTTTTTAAAGGTATTCAAGAACACCTCCAACTTCTCTTATAATCGTACTCAAGAACGTCTCCTATCATATATAATCGTACTCAAGAACGTCTCCTATCATATAATGGTACTCAAGAACGTCTCCTATCATATAATGGTACTCAAGAACGTCTCCTATCATATAATGGTACTCAAGAACGTCTCCTATCATATAATGGTACTCAAGAACGTCTCCTATCTTTTATAATGGTACTCAAGACCTTATTGTTATGTGCAGGCCGGGACTAAACACAGTATTCTATTATGTGTTGTATCATGTGTGTGCGTATCGTATTTGTATCATGTGAGTATCATCATGTGCCCTTCATATGTGTGTGTGTGTGTGTGTGTGTGTGTGTGTGTGTGAATTGGCGACCTGTGGTACAATGGTCATCATATTCGCCTCGCAAGCGAGAGGTCCCGGGTTCGATCCTCGGACAGGGTGAAACTATGGGCACGTTTCTTTATGCCATTTGCCTCTGTCTACCCAGCAGTAATTGGGAACCTGGATGTTAATCGATTTGCTGATCGTATTCAGGGGTAATGGTTAGCCAGTGCAGTTGGCGAGTTGTCTGGTCTTCACGGACTATTCCTTGACACTGGGTCAGGCAGCTCGTTAACTTAGGGTGTGGTTGTTGTGTTGGCGACAGCTTCTACGCTTAGTGCCCTTGGACCGGCCATCCTCTTTACACGAGGGGCAACTATTATTATTATGTGTGTGTGCCATCATGTGTGACCAAAAATTCCCTCTAAGCTTAGCTAAGTCAGGCATCTACTTGAGGATAATAATATGTGACGGTTCATAGTCTGGAATACTATTACTCGTTATTAATTACGTCTGAATAACAACACGAAAGAAGACTCTACAACACAAATAAAATATCTGAGTATATCGACATCAATAACCCTAACCCTCTAGACTTGGCCTACAACTGTACACTATCAAGAACCATCAACAGGTGTCAGTGGCGGCAACAGGACACCACAAGGGTCAAATACAAAGACGCAATAACCAATGCTGGTGTTAGTCTGACGTCTCCCGGAGTATATAAAAAAAAATCAGTATTAATGTCTCGTTCTCTATGGTGATGATGTCATAGTCACACTGCTATGTTGGCAGAGGTCTGACTATATGACGTAATCACTCCCATATGACCTAACCACCTTCACGTATCTATCGACTCCCCCCAAACACCCACCGCCCTCCCCAGACACCCACAGCCCTCCTCAGACACCCACCGCCCTCCCCAGACACCCACCAATCTCCTCTCATCCACCAATCGCCTCTCATCCACCATTCACCCCATCCACTAATCACCTCATCCACTAATCACCTCACCCACCAATCACCCCCATCCACCAATCACTTCTCATCCACCAATCACCTTTCACCCGCCTATCACCTTCATCAGACAATTACCCCTCACCCACCAATCACCTCTCACCCACCAATCACCTCTCATCCACCAATCACCTCACCCACTAATCACCTCATCCACTAATCACCTCATCCACTAATCACCTCATCCACCAATCACCTTTCACCCACCTATCACCTTCATCCATCAATCACCTCTCATCCACTAATCACCTCATCCACTAATCACCTCACCCACCAATCACCTCTCACTTCATCACGGTGCTCTGACAAACAACCGAGGCAGGACCGTCACGAACTAGTGTTACCTTGAGTGAGTTATACTGGGTGTGTGAGTCAACGTGTGATTACTCTCTCTCTCTCTCTCTCTCTCTCTCTCTCTCTCTCTCTCTCTCTCTCTCTCTCTCTCTCTCTCTCTCTCTGTGTGTGTGTTGTCACGTGATATTAATGTAATTGGCCTATGTTTACGTTGCTGTTGTTTTCTTGTCTCGACTGCCAATCAATTCCGAATCTAACATAACATAATCCAACCAAACCTAACATAACATAATTTAATCCAACCTAACCAAACCTAACATAAAACCAAACCTAACCTAACCAAACCTAACATAACCCACACCAACCCTAACACAACCAAACGTAACCTAACCTAACGTAACCTAACGTAACCTAACGTAACCTAACCTAATCTAACCAAACCAACCCTAACCTGAAAACAATTCCTCCACAAAATCTACAAGACCAAAGTGACCGAATATTCAAACTCCTTTTAAAATCCTTAACATTTTTACCCGTATTAACTTCACTCCAATCATCATTCATAAAGACAAGTAAACAAACCTCCATCCCTCAATATTCTGTACCTATAAAGAACAGAGGTTTTTCCCAAGAGTGGACCGTAAACACAAACACCCGTAAACAAAAGAAATAAGGCAAACAAACGGATGTCAAACTCGAGAGAGAGAGAGAGAGAGAGAGAGAGAGAGAGAGAGATATCAAACCTTTTTTCATTTCTAATAAGATACGACAATAAATTATACCATCAACATCAATACATTATTACATCAATACATCACAACATCAACACCCTCACCTCACCTCCCTCGGTACACGTGTCTGACCCTCACCTCTCACCTATACTTTCTCTAAAACTACAATTAAGTTCCCCCTTTGCCAACACGTATTGTTTGTATGTGTTCGTCAGCAAACCCCGACAGCCAGTGCCATATTTGTTGCCTCTATAATGGCACAGGAGACAAATATATCATGTGTCTGTGTGTCCGTTCAATAGCGCCATTAGTATCCGATCCACTGGGCACTTGGGTAGCGGAGGCACTGAGGGACGGGGCACGGCGGGGCACGGTGGACGATTATACCTATCTACACCCCTCAAGTGGGTCACTTTTCTTAATGGTGCAGCAGTTAATAGACCCTCAAGTGGGTCACTTTTCTTAATGGTGCAGCAGTTAATAGACGCATTTTTGTTATCGTAGTTAGGTGTGTGTGTGTGTGTGTGTGTGTTACAAAGTGTTGCCCAGGGTCAGTTTTTACCTCCGGACACAAGGTGGTGGTGACGGGCCAGGCCAAGGTGGTCCCCTTTGGTTTCATGGGGGTATTTATAAGTGGTGCCAGAGAGAGTATTAAACCGACCTTATAACAATGTCAAATGTTCCTGTCATTCTCTATCATCGCTTCAGCCATCAGAGGGACTACTACTACATCGTTCTCCTCTTGGCGCACCTTATCCTGGGTGATTCAGCCACGTCCTACCACCAGAGGAAAAACTAACCATCGCAAAAACACAAGGCGGAAGAGGACAAGGGCTCTCCACCCACACACTCCGAACAGGTAAGACTGAACACGGTAGGGGCCCCTCTACACACACACCACACCTTATTAGTAGTTAACTCAGAAACACCATCTTAACGACCCGCCCTTTTTCCCCATGTCTGGTTAAGTATTTATGGATCTAATTAACTCCCAGATACTTACAGTATTACAGTACCTTCAAACTCCCTATCACTGGCAGATCGAGTTTTACAAGCATGTTTATGAGGCTAATTACCATCTAGGTCCTTACGAGGTAACGAATTAAAACTCCCAAATAAATGCGTTTATTTATTGATGTCTTGATGCAATTTTAGGGCTTCAATTAGCGTCCAACTTTACACAAAAAATATAATATAAAATATTTCTCGATCGCTGAAAGCAACGTTTTGGGGTCTAATTAACGTTGGTCGTCTTACAAATATGACGTTAAACTTAGTGTTTTGATTCATGATTACGGGTCATGTCAACATCCAAGTCGTCAGCTGTTTACACGAGGAGAGGACGGGCACCCTAGTCAAGGTAAGTGGTGCGTCGCGTGCGGGAGTGTAAAGGACTTAATGACCGAGTCATTATACTTCAGTGTGTGTGTGTGTGTGTGTGTGTGTTAGTCACCTTGAATGACTGTGGTTGGTGCGCGCGCGCACGCACACACACACACACACACACACACACTAAGCAGAAAGAAGTTTCTTCTCTGTGGTAGCAAGTAAACGGGACCACCGTCCAAAAATGGAGGGCGAGCAAAAAGTGGTCTTTAAAGTGAACCACTGAAGGTAGCTAGGGGTGAAGAGGCGTTGTTTACGGTTAATGTGTTCTTAAAGGTGGACGACAGTTGAGGTGAAATGTGAAACATGTAGAACAACAACAAACGTAGGGCAATTCCACCTCCATCTTCCTCTCCACCTCCGTCCTCCTCCCTTTCAACTATTTTCTTCTTCTCCTTCTCCCTTTGCTTCTTCTCATCCGGCATCTTCTCTTATTTCCCCTCCTCCTAGTCCTTCAGCTTTATTGTCTCCTCCTCATCTACCACTACCTCCTTCACCATCTCCTCCTTATTCACTTCCTCCTCCATCACCCCCACTACCACCGCCTTCTCCACCACCAGCACCACCATCGCCCCAGGAAAACTACCACGAGCCTTCCCCCAAACCTTCACCCCCCCCCACCATGTTAGTTATCTCAGCTGGCGGGGAGTTATCCAGCAGACATGAGATAACGAGCTCGTTATCTCCTGCCCCGGGATGGCCAGGTGAAGGCTGCTTAACCAACAACATTGTCTGAGCTTCAACAAGATAACGTTTAGTGCAAGTAACAAATAAAAAAATATAGCCATTCAATGTGTGAATTATAAACACCTGATAGTTAATTAACGAAATATCAACACCTGACTCAAAAACAAAAAACTAACTAAAATAATGATTAATTAACTGACCGAATGAAAACTGGCTGAGTGACAAATTAACTGACTGTCTCTCACTGACTGACACTGAGAGCATATTTCCTCCGAGCCCATGAGATAATGATGATGATAAAAAAAAAGTCGTAGGATAAGTGAGACAGTTATTTGTGTCAGAATTTGGGTACGAATCACTGTGAATTTGGGTTCGAATATCTGAAAATCTGGGTGTCGTTTCTGAATCTGGATACAAACCTTTCTGGATCTTGGTTTGAATCGTGAATAATCTATGTACGAATACTACATAATATGGGTTCAAATCTTTCTGAATCGGAGCTCAAATCTCCCAAAATCCGGGTTCGAATCTCTCAGAATTTGGGTATTATTTTTGAATCAGCTGAATTTGAATTCTTAAACAAATGTGTACGAACCTTTTTGAATCTGGGTTCGAATCTTTTTGAATCTGGAGTAAAATTTCCGAGAATTTGGGTTCGAATCTCAAAGACTCTGGGTACGAATCTTCGAGAATCTATTCACACACCATAAAATAATTACGAAAGAATATTTAAAAAAAAACAATCGAGTACAGAATCCTTAAGCATGGCAAACAAGGCTGTCAGTGAGTACAGTACTTACCACTTGATGCAGGAGACGCTTGGAGGGCGATCTCTTGAGAGTGCCACCCTGGATCTGGTCCTGGTTAAGGGTGACCTCCCGTCCGTCCACTGACTGACGCACAGACAGCTCCACCAACTCCGCCACCGGCTGCACCTGTAATAACAACAAGAATAACTTTAAACAGGTGTAATTATAGATAAACGGATTATATGAAGATTAGTCACCCCAGGTTATTTTATCTGATGATTAAACACCCTCACGCTACATAGGGGGTTAGGTTAAGTTTAGTTAGGTTAGGTTAAGTTTAGTTAGGTTAGGTTAGGTTAGATTGGATAATCTTCATGTGAAATCAGTTGTGTACTAATCTTCATGTGATACATATAAACATAATTAGGCGCCTATCTTTAATCATTTAATAATAACCGAGAGAAACAAATTATGAAACTAATTTATTTAAGCTTTTCAATTAAGTAGACTGCACTCGAGGGAGGTACACCACCAGCTTATACAGGTTAATGCCCTTTTCGGAGCTAGGACCTTGACCTTTGATCTCTCTCCGCAAAAAAAAAAAAAAAAATCAACTCACGCGATTGTCATGGTGAATATTTATGCCGAATTTAAACATCAGCTTTTACCATTGTTCTTACGCTGTCGGGATGTCATCTGGGTACACGAGCAACAACTGGTTATGTATATAGCCTTGAGTAAATACTACACCGCCGGGAATCAACTCGTTCGCTTAATATTCTTCTCCTGTACAACTTTCAAACGACTTACAGCTCTCACTCACTAACTGTATGACGTATATCACAATTTCTGTAAACGTCATTGATTCACCAACGACAGTCTGTTACCTTATTAATAATTTCAGTATACAGAGTGAATTTTAGATCAATATCAATAGAGCTGAAATTCTAGTGCTGGAAGTCTCAACAGCAGTACCCTCCACGGCAGCACACGCTGGCCTACACCACACCAGGCCCACGTAGTACAGCAAGCAACTGATACAGCTGGCAGTACCTTACAACCACGAACAGCACCATTTTACCTGCAATACAATCCCCAGCGTATACACAGCCCACAAGTAGTTCACTTCCCACAATCAACAATGATGAGGATACAACCACAATACACCGTTAGTTCCAGGAAGTTACTCACACACGAGCCCTTCATCATACAGTATACCTTAATAACGTAAAAAAAGAAACATCTTCACTGACCTAAATAATACATCTTAAGACATAAAAAAATGACTTAAAACAGATAAAAAAAGACAATGCTGTAAAAGCAGTTAATGAACATGTTATGAAATTAATATATATATTTTATTTTTTTCAACAGGTGACTTTCTTGACCTTAACAAATATAGGTAAAAATATATGCAGCGGGTCTTAACATCGTATAACCCTAATTACCAACACCACTAAGGGGCTGCTGACTCACGAGGAAGGTGTCGCCTGGGAGAAGTTAGGAGTCATGGAACTCATCTCACTGACACACCGCACGCCATCCTCCTCCAAGTGACTTGAACCAACAGACCAATTTACTCACACGCCCACAACATCCTAAACCATCTTTAATGCTGAATAACACAAATACAAGGAAGGAATTATACATTATCTATCAACCTTTTCGCTCGGTTTTTTTGTATTTCTTCCCCTTTCTTATATACTTATCTACGTTCTTATCTATACTAAGAAACGAGTGAACACAGTAATACTCGTAGGTGAGAGAGGAGGAATAGCCGCTGAGAAACATCTGATAAACCAACACTGTCATCACCACCTTGAAACTCACACCATTATCTTGAAGGATTTTCTTTCTAGTGATCCTGCCTGCCTGTCTGTCTGTCTGTTAGTTCACTGGAAGACTGCCCATGACAATAGTATTCTTGATCCCACGCTCTCACCATTACAAGTCTTCCCCTCGCACAATTTCTACCATATAAAGACGACGAATTTCTTGTAAAATAATATATTCACAGCATAAATCATAAAAAATAATGATTCTGGGGACGGATTGACAGACAGACAGAGAGATAGATGTTGAGAGACAGATCGATTGACAGACAGGACGATACAGATAGATATCCTTTATGCAGAACACACACACACACACACACACACACACACACACACACACACACACACACACACACACACACACACACACACACACACACACACACACACACACACACACACACACACACACACACACACACACCTTCCTTTAAACTGCCCATTCTTCCTGTTACAACTAGAAGACGTGTCCTACCATGGTACAGTGCTCACCAAATCGCATTTATATCTATCACTTCACACCTCCCAAAGTCCTCCATCACTCCTATCAGCAGCAAGTCCTTCCGCGAATATCATTTTACGCTACATTCACTACTCACACTGCTGCTTCCTGGATGTCCATCATTTTCCCCACTTCCCGTGTCCTTCGTTCCATCCTTCTATTCTTCTTACGGTCCTCTCCTCCCCTTCCTTCTCCCATCATTGTTTTACTTATCTTCCTCAATATATTTATCCACTTGGTCAATTATTTGTAGTCCTTCTCTGCTCCACATTTTTTTCTAATTCCACATCTCCTACTTTCTTTATTTCTTATTGCTTGTATCATATTTTCTCTACTTATTAATCTCAATCACCTCATTCCTGCCACATTTATTTATTTTCTTCCTTTCTCCATGACTTATCTCCTTTACTTCCCCAGTCATTATAATATTAAACAATCATGGTGGTATTATACACATTTTGACACAGCCCTACTTTCACTGTGAACCAGTTTCTCTTCTTAACACAAGCATCCGTCTCCTTGTGTACACACCTTTACAATACTTCCTACTTCACTACTTTTATATCTAGTGTCATATGTTATTTTTTTCTGATCTCTTAAATTTCATATTATCTTCCCCTTTTCCAGAAGCTTTTAACTCTCTCTCTCTCTCTCTCACGTATTACACAAGTCACCCGTACCAACACGACTGAGTATAATACGATACCTCTCTTAACTCTAACCAGCCACAGAAACATACGAAGCTCAAAAGGCATCAACCAAAGTTCTTTCTAATAAAACCTGAGTAAAACGGGACAGTCTATTTATTCACAACCAAATCTTTTACGAGATTATTACCACCAACTTACACAGCTACAAAAAAGAGAGTAATGAATGCTCGCGGTGTTTATACAAGCGTTGGTGTAGCCTGCATCCACAAGAGCGCCGTAAGTCTGTTTACACTAAAGAATGAACCTCAAAAGCAGTCTGTATGAATGCTAGTGAAAGACTACACTAATGTACGATGACACTACGTAATCTTAAGTCACTTGAAACTAAAATTTATTGACGTATGATTAAGCGATAAGAGGATAAGCACTAAAAATGTCTTCCGTCTTACCAACAAAAATACGAAGGTAAATATATGATACCTGAAAGACATGGAATAGGATTAACAAGTCATACCTCACCTCTTACTAATTACAGGTACATTACACAAACAGGTGAGCTAATATGACGGGCTAATGATGAGATGTGGGGAAATGTTTAGCTGTACAGTATTCAACATTAGGCAAGAGGGTGAGGCAGCCAACATGAGCGGGGAGGGTACCTGACCACACCAGCCCCCAGGCTCTACTGTTACACTCACATTCCTCAACCAGTAAGTTACCTCACCTTGCCAGCCCTAACCACAACCAACACCACACCACCACCTTCATGACCTGTCCTTAAAACCACCTAATTACCACCACTATCCAACTACCACCAACAACATGAGCAACACTGCACATTTCCGTCCTCACCACAGCCATACTATTACCACACTCGCCACTACCATTATCCACATCCCTAACCACCATACTCACCACAACCATACTACCATCTCTATACAGTAATACCAGCAACCACCAACCATTCTCATCTATCCCCCCTACCACAATTACAGAGAGAGATGCTAGTTGTTGTGGCAGCTTCAAGTGCCTCTCTTTATTCAGCTGCTCCAACGGAGGCGACGCCAGACGATTCATCTCAGTTACCACCAGACCCAGAAAGTGGATCACCAAGACCGTCTTCATGGTGGATCACCAGGATCGTCTTCATGGGGGATCATATTTCGCTGTTGAGGCTCCTGGTGACTTACTATAAGGTGGCTGTCTTGGTGCTTGACTGAGGTGGCTCCTGGTGATTGACTGAGGTCGGTCTTGGTGACTGACTGAGGTAGGTCTTGGGTGGATCAAGAAGACCCACCTCAGTGAATCACCAAGACAGCCACCTCATAGTGATTCACCAGGAGCCTCAACAGTGAAATCTGAATCCATGAGCAAGACTGGAGACGTTCCCGTTGGTCTGCTTCTCGTCTCACACGGTATACATTATATACTGTAGTGCTTTACTCTCGTCTTATTTACCGGGATTCTCATCAAGTGTCAACAACTTTATGAAAACGGACGATACAAAGAGTTAAATACAATGAATATAATAAGAAACGTCAACCAATTCCTTAAAACGAAAAACAAACAAACATATTAAATCATAATTTTCATTGATAATTTACCACAAACATCAAGTAGTCACAGCCAATGGTTATTTTTACTCCCCGTGAACCAAGCGTGGACTTTGAAAGGGTTATAATCCAGTCTGCCAAGCGTTTGTCCGATTTCTCAAGAAGAACTGTCCCAAAACTGAGCAAGGCGTGGAAAGGTATATACGCTCTTGTTCCTACCTGTTGACTGACTCTTCATTATTGTTCCTGCCAGTGCCCAAGCTAATTCTTCACTCATTGTTCCTACCAGTGCCCAAGCTAATTCTTCACTCATTGTTCCTACCTGTGCCCAAGTTAATTATTCACTCATTGTTCTTACCAGTGCCCAAGTTAATTATTCCTTTATTCGTAAAAAGCAATTTATTAAACAAGACATACGTAGTTATTTAAATGGCACTATGGGTAAAACGACATCGTAAATTACTTAAATATTCCACAAACTTGACTAACGATCATAAAATCCAGACTATAAGCGTGGTAAACTATATCCACTGTGTTACGTCAGTCCCTCTCAAAAGATTAACGGGATAAAACTTTCCTTGTGTCAATTAAAAAAAGAAAGAAAAACATTCTCAACATATTAGGTAAACCCGGTGACTTCTCCCCCCGCCTCTCGGCCCCGCAGTGAGAGCCAGTAACACCAGAATAAGAACTCAGGCGACACCGGGACACCCCTCACCAAATTACGTACGATAACAGAAGTGTTGGTAGAGAAGAGCGGAAGGAAGACCACTTTTTGGAGGGGAGGGGACGATTGATTTTTTATTTTGCCGCTTACAGCGGCTACTTTATTGTGCACCCCACAATCATCCTGTGAGCGGTAGCGCAAAAGGATTACAGAGTGGAGTTTACAACGGGTCATAATAATTAACCCCCGTTGTCAGGATATTATGGCACTGAATGTTAAACAGTATTTCAATTACATTATTTGTTTAGTTCTATACATAAAGGGTAACTTATTCACAAATGCGTGAGTACAGGAGTGTGAGGCGGTATGTCTGGCCTCACACTTTGTTATTCACATTTACGTGAGAAGTATTCAAGCACATTGTGTATTTGGTTCTGTACATGAGAATTGATATAGTTACTAAGTGCAAAAAAGTGGATACAATCTTAATATGTCGGCTATCTTGCCATTAGAGATGAAGTGTTGTGCCATTTCACACACAGTGTGCTTGGACCTGTCCCTAAAAGGTTCTATCTTCACACAGTCAAGGACGTAGTGTTCAAGTGTGTGGCTATATGTCTGGCCACACACTTTACATTTAGTCTTGTTTACATCTACTTGAGGAACATACTGCCAGAGGTACAACTGAGGGGAGGGGAGGGGAGGGGGCAGGATATTTCTGTTAAACACTTCGTCTATTATCAAGTATATTAAATATTAAGTAAAACCTACATTTTTGTCTTGTGATTTTTGCCTCATATAAGCTCTCTCTCTATTACGGAAAGACTTTTAGAACACAAACATATACTGCAAACCGGAACTTGTACAGTGTTCAGGTGGTGTAGATTACACAAGAGTATAAGGTACACCTTGAGCGTGAGAGCCAAGGTCACGCCTCAGGTCCCCCATACACCCGTCCCTCACAACGGCTCTCACATATACCATACAAAAATGACTACCGCATTCTTGGTGGTAACCGTTGTGTCACACACCCAGGATCTGGTCACCCTCTAGTGCCTGGCCACGGCCCACACAGCGGACATCCTCATGTATAGTCACGCTTAATTTACCCTCCAGCATGAATGGCCACCTTCCAGCGTTTGACTACGACCTGTATACTGAGACTATCCATCATGGTGGTCACGCTCCCTGAGTGTTTGAATCATCCATCCTCTAGCACGTGGCCCACCTTACAAGATTTGGCCATGTTCCGGAGTACGGCCATCCACCAGTGGCCTAATTCGAGAGTATGAGTCACCCTCTGGATAGTCATCGTCTTGCGTCACCATGATCCAGTGTGGGTACCCTCACAGTCAGGTCCCTGCACCTTCACCATGCCTGGCCATATTCCAGCATGTAAATCGGTTCTACCGCACGTGGCCATCCTATACAACTAGTGTGAATACCCTACGGAATACATGACCACATTCAGTATCTGCAGACACTCCACATCATGGGGCCACCTTCCATACGTGACAACCCTCCAGCTCACGTGGCCACTCTCCAGAGCACGTGGCCACCCTAGCGTGCATAGACCACCTGTTGGCGGTCAACACGGCAGCCAGAGGAGCATAACGCAGATAATGATGATGGCTGAGTGGCCAACAATAACTTGTATCCAATAACACTTCCCACCACAGACCTCCGCACCACCGCACACATTCTTAATGCAACATATATAACTGGGGTTAAGAGTCTCTGTGTTATTTGGCCCACCAACAGAACTGTATATATAACTGGCTAATTAGGCCAGTTAGAGGCGTTCTCACATTATCTGGGAGGAGGGGGGGGGGCACAGTAAGAGTCAGTAAGAACCCGGTCAGCAGGCGTTACTGTGAGTACCTGAGCGTCATCTGCATTACCTACCTAGAGGCTCTACACTGGCTGTCATCTCCCGTGTGGTTTTGGTGAAGTCTTACCCACACACTTATTAAGTCCTACTGAACCGGCACAGCGCTACGCATAATGACGCCCGACTTAACACAACAGTACATATCATGATGCTCCACTTAACTGACACACAGGGTACACGTCACGACAGCAGAGCTCATTACGACGCTCTACTGACCTGTCACAAAGGGTTTTTTACGACGCGCTACTGCATTTGGACTGAGAGAAGGGACATGTTTAAACGCTCTAAAGGAACTGGCACAAAGGAAAGCGTTAACACTCTCTACTGATCTGACATTCTATACTGAACTGTAAACCTTATCACGGTCTACAAAATAGGGTAATTAAATAAAGATGTTCTATCAATATCAATTTCAATATCAATTTGTCTGACACGGCGGTACATGCTTCAATATCAACTTGTCTGACACGGCGGTACATGCTTCAATATCAACTTGTCTGACACGGCGGTACATGCTTCAATATCAACTTGTCTGACACGGCGGTACATGCTTCAATATCAACTTGTCTGACACGACGGCACATGCTTCAATATCAACTTGTCTGACACGGCGGTACATGCTTCAATATCAACTTGTCTGACACGGCGGTACATGCTTCAAAATCAACTTGTCTGACACGGCGGTACATGCTTCAATATCAACTTGTCTGACACGACGGTACATGGTTCAATATCAACTTGTCTGACACGACGGTACATGCTTCAATATCAACTTGTCTGACACGGTACGTACGCTTCAATATCAACTTGTCTGACACGGCGGTACATGCTTCAATATCAACTTGTCTGACACGGCTGCTTCAATATCAACTTGTCTGACGACGGTACATGGTTCAATATCAACTTGTCTGACACGGCGTACATGCTTCAATATCAACTTGTCCTGACACGGCGGTACATGGTTCAATATCAACTTGTCTGACACGACTGGTACGTGCTTCAATATCAACTTGTCTGACACGGCGGTACATGGTTCAATATCAACTTGTCTGACACGGCGGTACATGGTTCAATATCAACTTGTCTGACACGGCGGTACATGGTTCAATATCAACTTGTCTGACACGGCGGTACATGGTTCAATATCAACTTGTCTGACACGGCGGTACATGGTTCAATATCAACTTGTCTGACACGGCGGTACATGCTATCACACTCGACTACAGGATCACAATACAGGCAGCACCAACCGTCCAATACAGTATACATGTCTTCTTCTATTACAAACCTCGCATTACTCTCATATAAAACGCTCATTGTTAAAAAAAAACTTGACAACAATGACAAAATTTAAGACCCGGAACACCAAGGCTTTGAAGACATTAAAAAAAACTCTGAAGAAAATGAACTCATGTTCTTAAAACTTTTCGATAGTATGGTTTAACCCCTTGAAAAATTACTGCTTCATCTGTGGCCCTTAAAAAGAGTTCCAGCTTAAACCATCGTCCTAAATGAGTTCCAGCTTAAACCATCATCCTCAATGAGTTCCAGCTTAAACCATCATCCTCAATGAGTTCCAGCTTAAACCATCGTCCTCAATGAGTTCCAGCTTAAACCATCGTCCTCAATGAGTTCCAGCTTAAACCATCGTGATCAAAGATTTATAACACCACCTCATTAACAAACATTTATCTGGAGAATAAAGCCAGACGCTGTGTTGCTCCGTCAACTCCCAGAGAATCCTTACCAAGACTGCAGGGCCCAGCGTTACTGGCTGTCGCTGGCTACTCTCCACTACGGCTTCACCAATCTCGTCCACACACAGGTAATAATGCCCCGTGTGGCACTCATTGTGTTAACCCCCCCCACATTACCAGTGACCAAAGATGATGCCTCTCTCAGTGTGGTACATGGCACTCATACCCCTGCAAAAGGGCCCCCAACTTCTTCCTTTAAACCCTACCAAGGACTCCCTTTAAAACCTCCCCAAGCAAGGACTCCTTAAACCCCTGCCAAGAACTCCCCTTAAACCCCTACCAAGGACCCCCTTTAAACTCCTAAGCAAGGACTCTATTTAAACCCCCTTCTAAGGACTCCTCCTTAAACCCCTACCAAGGATCTCCCTTTAAATCCCTACTAAGGACATCCACCTTAAACCCCCTAATAAGAACTCTCTTTTAAACCCCTAAGGATTGCCCCCTTTAAACCCCTGCTAATGATTCACCCTTTAAACCCTTGCTAAGGACTTCTTTAAACCCCTACTAAGGACTCCCCCCTTTAAACCCCTACTAAGGACTCCCCCTTTACACCCCTGTTAAGGACTCCACCCCCCCTTTAAACCCTTGCTATGGGGTTAAATCATTATCCTGAAGTAGTTGAATCATTAAACTCAAGGGGTTAAATCATTATCCTCGTGGGGTTAAATTATTATCCTCATGAGGTTAAATAATTATCCTCATGTGGTTAAATCATGATACTCAAAATACTGTCATTATACTCAGGAGTTTCAGATAACCTCTACTCATTAGGCTGATTCATTGTGTTCAAGAGATCAGCATCGGACTCAGGGTGTTTAGAGTCAGTAAGATGGCTGGTGGGTCCCCTACCAAGTTACCTCAGGAGTGAGTTTTATGTCTCACACAAAGGACTGGGTATGTCTATCCGTCTTCTTGTCTTACTGGTTACCGGAATGGACATAAACCATTCTCCAGTTACCGGGTACACCTGATGCAAATTTGACCTCTCGTTAATCCGGTTGGTCAGGTGGATTTGTCGAGCCTATTAATAGCTGAGAGAATATCTGGTTTTCACTGATATTCCGATGAACTAATAATTACAATAAGGCCCCATTTAATTTAATCCCGTGAATACGATTATAACACATCGAATATGATGGCGTCATCAAGCTCAAGGGGTTAAGTCATCGTACTGAAGGGGTTAAAAATAGGGCTAATCCATCTTATGTTAAGTTTGCACAAGATTAATTTTCCATTGCCTGTAGTTATCTGTTGGGAAAGTGATTAGTTCTAGGCATATATATACAGAATGACGCAGACCCCTCAGTTTCTTCCCCGAGATGATGATGATGATGTGTGTAGCGGCTGACGTGTTCACAATATTTTGAACCAAACCCAGCTTTACATTCCGCCAATGGATCACCTTAAGAGGTAATTTTACACGTTTCAAGAGTGGAAATCGTAGTGGTAATGCTTATAAGTTGATGTTATAAATTCTGCATTAATCCAGATGTTTAATAATAAAATTAACCCTTCAAAAAATAAAAAAATAAATGACATCAAACACACGCAGCCACCTCCCCCTCCCCTCCCACCACACTCCTCGTAGCGGTTGAAGCATTTAAATATTTTTTGAGAGGTAAAGGAGTATCCTCAGATGAATTAAGTGCGGCTCTCTCATTTTAATTAATTCACCTCCACATTTCACAAGTGATAATCCTGAGTGACGGCAGATACACTCATTCCTGTCATCAGCCAGACGTGATCCGCGGAGGAGATTCCAAATCCGTCACACCTTACACTTAGTGTCATCATCCACAGACTCAATAATGTATATATCTTACCAATGTTTGTATAAGACTGTTTAAGCTATTCGTTGACTCACTCATATCTTCACATCCGTAAACAGTTTATATATCAGTGATCGGGTCGACACACAACACATACAGGTTATGATCTAAGGCAGGGTTCAAGTCTGTAATCTATGACGTACAATACAAACTCTCTCCACTGTTACATAATATTGTTAATACTGGAAAGGTATATATCCAGTCCAAGTAAGATGTGGGAATTACTCTCAAAACAACCACCAACACCATCAAAGCTCTATTAATAAACCCTTAATAGAATAAACGTCTACACACAATGACACGTTACATCCAGACTCTCAGTAAAGACGGGCAAGTGACACGTTTGTTCTGTCTTGGACACACAATACTAGAACGACCGCCACGAGTAGACTGATGGGATGAAAGTCGACAGCGCCGAAGGGGTTATAAATTAATACCTTCTAAACGCTGAGTGCAGGTTACATCACCTTCACCACCTCCACCACGCACCAAGGAAACATTACCTAGTGTTTTATCAACTGTCCATCATCATACAACAAACAGAGCAGCATTAAAATGAACTAAATGCGAACCCAGTTTTTTTTTGTTATCAAGACAATGTAGTTGAAAGCGGATCAAAACACCTCGCCAAGACTGGTGAAAGGTGTGTATCAGAGGAGACCAACAGTGGGGCGGGGATGAGTTATATATAGGAACAATTACGGTGGAGTAGGAGGTGATGGTGGGAAGTGTGCCGCCAGGAGCCCCCATCCTCCCCTACACACACACACACACACACCAGCCTGGCAGCAAGCCCATCAGACTCACGCTGAGATAAACTCTACAAGGCGACACCCTTCTCCCGTGCAACCTCCCACCTCCCCAGCAACACCTCCACCTCCCCAGCACACCCCCCACCTCCCCCAGCAACAACTCTCCACCTCCCCCAACAACCTCCACCTCCCCAGCAACAACTCCCACCTCCCCAGCAACAACAGCTCCCTCCTCCCCAGCAACACCCCCTCCCAGCAACACCCCCACCTCCCCAGCAATACCCCTGTAACACCCTCCTCCCCAGCAACCCTCCCCAGCAACACCCCCCATCTCCCTCACGACACCCCCACCTTCCCTGCAACAACACTCTCCTCCCCTACGACACCGTGACACGTAATTAATGGGCTGATCAATATCTCCACCCTAGACGACAATGTAGTGAAGATGTTGTTTCACCCTCTCGGGACGCTGCCACCCGTCCACCAACACATGTATTTAGTAATTACCACCATCACCAGCACTCAGGGGCAGAACACCTGACGATACACGTGTTTCACCATTATTAATTTATCAACACAAATCACAAGAAACAGGAAACACAAATGATAACTGGGAATAAAAAAGACACCAACCACTGGTAATTAAAACTAATGACTCTCTCTCTCTCTCTCTCTCGGGGATTAAAGTCTTTCACACCAGATTTCTTGCGCTCATTAAAACAAAAATAAAAATACAATAAAGACCGCCAGCCTTTGATTTATTGTGCTCCTGAGAGAGAGAGAGAGAGAGAGAGAGAGAGAGAGCAGAGAGAGCAGGCAGCAGGCAGCAGGCAGGTATATAAGTATAAGTATAAGTATATATATATGTTTGACTTTTCTATCACAAACAAACAACCAAAAATACAACAACAAGAACATCTATTCCTGAGACATTTGCTCTTTATTCATTAAAACAAAACAAAACAGGAAGGGGGAGCAGGCCATGAAGAAGCTAGGATACAATTATTACATCCAATACTAAGTGAAGCCAAACTTGTCGTACAACAAGAGCAACTAACACATCAGAGCGTCGTCGTCGTCAGCATCATTCTTGCGTACGTCAGTCAGTCAGTCAAGGCACAACATCCGCCCTCACCTTCCTCTCTCACACTCATGTCTCTCCTCTGGTAATATTTTCTTCTCCATACTCACATCTCTCACACTCATGTCTCTCCTCCATACTCACATCTCTCACACTCATGTCTCTCCTCCATACTCACATCTCTCACACTCATGTCTCTCCTCCATACACACATCTCTCACACTCATGTCTCTCCTCCATACACACATCTCTCACACTCATGTCTCTCCTCCATACTCACATCTCTCACACTCATGTCTCTCCATACACACATCTCTCACACTCATGTCTCCTCCATACTCACATCTCTCACACTCATGTCTCTCCTCTATACTCACACTCATGTCTCTCCCTCCCCCCTCAAGTAATATCTCATACTCATTAATGTATGGAGTCAACGATGCCCGAACTCATGTTGATTTACCATAACAGTAAACATGTCTGTCTAACTTACATAATCCTCCGTCATCCTGGCTACTGAGGTCTCGTATTACCTCATTAGTTTTGATGATAAATTCTAGGTAAGGTAAGGTAAGGTAAGGTAAGGTAAGGTTAGGTTAGGTAAGGTAAGGTAAGGTAAGGTAAGGTAAGGTAAGGTAAGGTAAGGTAAGGTAAGGTAAGGTAAGGTAAGGTAAGGTAAGGTAAGGTAAAGGTAAGGTTAGTTAGGTTAGGTTAGGTTAGGTTAGGGGTTAGGTAAGTGGAGTAAGGTAAGGTAAGGTAAGGTAAGGAAGGTAAGGTAAGGTAAGGTAAAAGGTTAGGTTAGGTTAGGTAAGGTTAGGTAAGGTAAGGTAAGGTAAGGTAAGGTAAGGTAAGGTAAGGTAAGGTTAGGTAAGGTAAGGTAAGGTAAGGTTAGGCAAGGCAAGGTAAGGTAAGGTAAGGTAAGGTAAGGTAAGGTAAGGTAAGGTAAGGTAAGGTAAGGTAAGGTTAGGTTAGGTAAGGTAAGGTAAGGTAAGGTAAGGTAAGGTAATTCATCTTAAACTTTTTAAATAGCAGGTAGAACAAATGTCCTCAAACAATGAATTTCTCGAGATTTTAAACAAATTTGGACTTTGATATAATAATACCATTAGTTTTATTCTGGTACAAGAGGCAAGTCCCAACTACATAGTGTTTTTTCCTGTACATCGTATAACCTTTAACTGTTCAAAACATCCTGTTGCAGATACTGTACTGTACTATCAGTCTTAGGCAACAGGGTGAAGAGGTGGTATTTGTCTGAGCTCTTCCTCCTTCAAAATAAAAATCACTCCGTCCTATTTTGATGTCTGATATGTGAAGCAAATATATATTTTCTTCTATATTCCGTTTTATTTCCGATTTAAAAATTATTTCCACACGCTATCTTATCTAAGACACACACACACACACACATATTCACTGACAACAATATTATCTCCAGGACTCCTTAATAAACACGAGTCGGAGATCTCTAAGTTACGAGTTTATAATTAAAAGATTTCCCTGTTTATGTCCCTCAGAGGTCCCATAAAAGTGTCTAGCGCATCCTGTTATGACGAGAGATTCATTTTTGTGATCTGCTGAACACTGATAAGTAAGAAACACCATTGTAACCTAACCTAACCTAACCTAACCTAACCTAACCTAACCTAACCTCACCTTACCTTACCTTACCTTACCTAACCTAATCTAATCGAACCTAACCGAACCGAACCACAGTTTTCGAATCGGTGGACGAGGGGCACAATTATGATGTGGTATATCTCGACTTTAGCAAAGCCTTCGACAGAGTCCCCCACGAAAGACTAATTAGAAAGGTAGAAGCACATGGCATCAAAGGTAATATCCTTAAATGAATTAGGGCGTGGTTACAGGACAGGAAACAGCGAGTGAGCATTAACGGCACTAAGTCCCATTGGAGCAACGTCACAAGTGGAGTTCCCCAAGGCTCAGTACTTGGACCATTATTATTTATAATATACATAAACGACATAGATATCGGCATAGACAGCAACATAAGTAAATTTGCTGATGACACTAAAATAGGACGTGTTATTAAATCTGACGAGGACTCCGCAAAACTACAGGAAGATCTAAAAAAAATTTTCGAATGGTCGGAAAAATGGCAGATGAAATTCAACGTGGACAAATGTAAAGTACTCAGTATAGGAGATGTAAACAGGGAAACCAGATACCAGATGAACAACGATGCCATAGAGAAATCCGACTGCGAGAGAGATTTAGGAGTAATGATAAGCAGGAACCTTAAGCCAAGTAAACAATGTGTTTTTGCTCGTAACAAGGCTAATAAAGTACTTGGGTTCATACAAAGGAGTGTTAGTTACAAGACTAGCGAGGTCATCCTAAAACTGTATCTTGCTCTTGTGAGACCACACCTGGATTACGCAGTTCAGTTCTGGTCACCGTATTACAGAATGGATATAGAATCCTTGGAAAGAATTCAAGAGGAGAATGACAAGACTAATCCCGGGCATTTGGAGCCTTGAGTATAGAGACAGGTTAAAGCATCTTAATTTGCACTCCCTCGAGAGACGTAGAGCGAGGGGCAACCTGATAGAGGTGTATAAGTGGAAGTCAGGGCTAAACAAAGGGGACATTACAAAGGTACTCAAACTATCCAACCAGGAGCGAACTCGTAACAATGGTTTTAAATTAGACAAATTTAGATTTAGGCGTGAAATAGGTAACCACTGGTTTGGAAACAGAGTAGTGGATGAATGGAACAAGTTACCAAATATCATCATTAACTCGAATACGCTGAATAGCTTCAAATATAGGTTGGATGCTTATATGAGCAATAGGGATTGGGTGTAAACGGGACTGTCCAGTATGGGCCAATAGGCCCGCTGCAGTTTCCTCCATTCTTATGTTCTTATGTTCTTAACCTAACCTAACCTAACCTAACCTAACCTGCACCTACAGGAGGGTATTCAACATCCTCACAGCACTGCATCACTCCACAATAATAAACACATCACTCCACCTATTAAGCACATCACTCCACAATAATAAACAAATCACTCCAGCATAATAAGCACATCACTCCACATATTAAGCACATCACAAAATGTAAAAAGATTAAGTTGAAATATATATCCAAGTTAAAAGCAAAGGCTACAATATATAACTCGATTTACATACATACATACATAAATACATACATACATACATATACAGACAGACAGACACGCACACTGACAAAGATTGACAGACAGGCAGGCAGGCGGTTCACTCCATACCGCAATTCTACCGGCAGTTTACCAACGAATAAAAATACTTGCACAGAAACTTTTAAGTGTCCCAAAAAGTAGACTTAAGAGAGTTACGACCAATTAAAGTAACACACACACGTACGTTGAGGCTCTCAGCATGAAGGAGACAGTTTTCATGTGGATATTTGAAATAATATATAGAATCACCTAAGCTGAATTTATTAATGTTAAGCTTAATACCACATTTACAACGTCGGGTTTACTCAAATTATAAATTGAACTAAATGCTAATTATTTATGGATAATGATATTTATTAAGGAACTTACTAAAAGGCAATAAAATTCGTTTCCTCAATCAACGACTTACATGATCAGGGATTCACTGTTTACTTCCTTTGGTTTTGTTTATTGTTTGTCATTCCAGTGTTTGTTACGGAAGACCTCGCTACCATCAGATAAAGCACTAACAGACAATACTGGGGTTGATCTTTTAATTTATTGGTGTAATACATCGGCCAAGAGCCATAATAAATGTTTAATTAGTGTAATAAGTAACAGATGGTGTTGGCCAGCCCCGGTGAACGGTCAAGTAGAACACACGTGATATAATCGTCGGCATCCAGGAGGGAAACAAACATGGTGCTCCCTGTTGACTTGTGTACACAACTGCTCGAGGTAACGGTGGTCTTATACTCAGTGAGGGAACATTATGTTATTCTCTCTCTATTTGCTTGTATAGATACTTCAACCCACGACGGCTGTCTTACCCACAGAGCATCATAGTTAAGCCAACAACAAATACAACTACGTTTACACGACTGAACCTTTTCAATAAACTTATTTAATGGTTTTGCTCTTTGTACAAATCCAACTCCTGTTCTTGTGTTTACACGTGAAGGCTTCATCGGTCAACAAGAGGAAGTTCACTGAGGATGATGTTTTACTGAACAGTGCACACTACTTCACGACTGCCAGAGGGAAGACGAGAAACTGTACGAGGTGTTATAATAAGCACTCGTGGGGCACCCGAGGTCAAATAGGATATGTGTGTGACTGTCTGTGTGTGTGTGTGTGTGTGTGATACGTGGGAGTGTTTGTGAGGTATTTATGTTATACCCCTGTACAGCATATGTGGCGTCTGGTGTCCTTATGAGTACCAGTGAGGTCCCTTTTGATATTATGAGGATCTGTGAAATAACTGGGGCCATTATGAACACTGACGAAAAAAATTGAAATTACTCTGAGAAGTAATGATACAACAAGGTTCATTATGGTGACTAACTAGAGTAGATAATAAGCAATAAGCGACTTTAGTACCCATTAGGACATCATATATAAATGTGAGTCACTGTTATGAATACCAGTGAGAGACTTGACATTATCACGAGCAGTAATGACACACCTTTACGAGCACCTGCGGGAGTGTGTGGAAGACCTCACGCAGCAGGACGGGACCTAATGTGTTTAAAAGGCTCAACATGGCAGCCAGACTATGATAAAAAAAAGTACAAGTAAGATTTTTCCAAGAAGTATTTCTGTGGCCTTGACCTTTGACCTGATGCTGACCATAATGTAAAAGCTTATTTCTCTACCAATACAAGGTCTGTCCACAGTCTAATCAAAATACCTCAAGTAGAACTGAAGCTAGAGTTTAAACAGACAGACAGACGGACAGACACACATACAAATACTATGCCGCCTATACCCTCCTAAACAAAGCAGAACTGAACTATACTAACTGTGCATCGACCGTCCAACTGTGAACTACATATGCGCGGTTTACTGGAAGGGAGTTTGCGTTGGTTCCATAAACATCATTAATCATGTTCATTAATTAAACGCGTTCAGTGGAAAGTTCAGACGTGTAACGGATCACATCACTTATACCTGACAATCCTGCATTTAATATTAAAACACTTTATGCTCAAGCCTTCAACACATAATGCTATTTCTCAACTTAACTCTACAACCCTTAGCACTTAACTCCACAACACCTAATAATGCTAAAACATTTACAATTTAATTTCACAACGCCTAATTAATACTTACCTATAGAAACACTTAATATACTCCACAAGACTTAACATGAACAAATGGGTCACAAAAACACACTACCCAGATAAAATTTCCCCAAATGTCAGTGCACTGGTAAGTTGCATGTTGCAAGATGCCTGGTAAGTTGAATGTTGCCTCCTACGTTGCATGGTGTACACACAGATAAACAACATAGTACATTGATATAATGAATTTATATTATATACTGTACATCTGGGCTTTAGTCAGCATATTGAGGCAACTCGTGTGACTTTACCCCTATATTAGTGTCTTTCAACAAAATAAAGTTATGAATTTGTATATCAAATAGAAAACTGACTAAATAAAAAAGAAAATTATCTTAGGTACAAACGCTGTACAGGTATATAATGACTCATGTCTAAAGAAGAAAATCCTAATTCGATAAACACTTTATATTCTTTTCTAAAAATTGAGAGGCGAACCACACTCTGGTCATTGGGTTCACGAGATGGGTCAATGACGAGGAGCGATGCCTGTAAACCAGTGCAGTAACGCACGCTCATAACTTAGTAACGGCAGGAATTTGGGCAACATGTGGTCCCCAAAAATGCAAGTTTGGAAAGGAAAACTGAGGCCAGTTTAAACCTAGGTGGTCTCTAGACCCGGTTTCTTTCTGTTCATAAAAAAGCGGGTTATGTTGTAAAAAAAATAACACCAAGATTAATATAAATTAGGAGTAGTAGACTAGCTGGCCTCTGCCACCCATGAACTCACTACCTTAAGAGGTAGGAGGCCCTCTTGAGAGAATGTACTGTACTTGCTGATGCGTGTACTGTATGCTCTACTATAGTCTACTGGATCAGAGAAAAGGCCACGTTTCAACACACTAATTACATTAATATCCCCAATTATTATAAACAACACAACTTCAGTTATTTTAGTCACATGAGAAAGCAAAGCTAAAACTTCTCCCACAGGAAGTCAACATTATCCCCGTGGTGTAATAAACACGACACCTCCCTCAACCCTCAAAGCCACGACACACATCAGCTTTGATATTTATAAATGCGACAGGGCCATGTTTGAGTATGTGGATCAAGGATAATGAAACTTAGCTCCAATGTCCTCCTAGAGTTACCGTAAATGGCTGGTGTCATTCACGTAAATTTTTACGAAAAAATTATTAATTTATTTACTACTACTACTACTAATAATAATAAGTAAATGTTCCTGGACAGATGTCAGAGGCAGGTTGTAAGGAAGGGTAGAAGTGTACGATGTGAGTTACCTGGTGTGAGGTGTACATAGGCAGGTGTGTGGGTGACTCACACACCTCTCGCCTGCTGATGTGTTGCCTCGCTGCAGGATGGGACAGGTGGTGTGGCCAAGCAGTACACGACACACCGGGAGCGTGTAGTGGGGCAGGCCCGGGCAAGACACGTCCGCCAGTCCCACAAACACTGGCCACGCCCTCCACCTTCTGCCGTACTTCACACGCCCTCCCATTCTGCATCACTCTGTCCGAATTTTCCTGGTTCTTCTTTTCCTCCCGACAAGCGAAAAACTCACGGCGAGCAGAGACGGACACAACGCCATGCTCCTTCTGGTCAACTCTGTGTATATCATGTACAGTTTCAGTTTTAACATGGTCATTTGATTCTGTTTTCTCTAAAGACAAATTTACTCCACCATTCAAGTTCCTCTTCTGATTACCTCCACGGCTGGGATTCAATTGTGGATGAGAGTTAGAGTCAGTCGTGAAACCAGCTGGTGAGTTATCTACGACCTGACGTTTTCTGTTGGGTAGCACATTGTTCTTTAAGTCTGATGTCTCGGTGCCGTGATGTCTTCCGCTGACTGACCCGCCAGCTCCAGCATTCCAGAACTTGATGACGTCACGTATTCTTACTACCGTCTGGGGTGACAGTCTACCTGGAGTGTCGGCGGAAGCTGTCAATGGCTGAGGGTTCTGTTCCATATGGCTGCTGTTTGTCCTTATTTCACACCCTGGGGTCTTATTACATCTGGCCGCCAGGGAAATATTACCCGAGGTTCGGTCGTCACTTGGTAGGTCGACAGGTGTCTTGGGTAACTTCCTCTTCGGGGTTGTGAAACGTTTTAAAATGTTCTTAAACGACAATGTCTTAAGTACTCCCTGATTCTTCTCCTGTGTAAGAGTCTTATCTGGAGGCTTGATGACCTCCATGTTGAAGGTACTCAGGTATGTGTTGAGGGAGGAGGGCTGAGATTCTCTCTCGCCCTCGGTGGAATCTTCTGAGTCTTCAGCGAGTCTTACTGAGGAACTCACTTTCTCACGGTTAAACAGTGTCGTTCTCTCAGCAGCTCTCATGTCAACAGCAACATCTGGCGTACTGACTGGAGTAACGATCCAAGACCTGACCTCGTCCTTAACCTTCCCAGAGTCCATATTACTTGTCAATGACTCGCACACTTTCTTACCAGCACCATCTTCCAGAAGACAGCCTAAAGACACATTACCATTCCTCTTTACCGAATGAACATCATGAAGTTTCTCAGAGGCTGGCGTCTCTGGTCTCACTTGAAGTGTGGCAGTTCCAGATGTGAAATTGGAAGCAGCAGACTTTTTTCTTATCACACCAGAGTCTGTGTTAAGGGACGTGTCTTGAACAGTAGATGCGCTAAGGAGTCTCCCCGAAGGAATAGAAATGCAAAGGGAACTTACATCAGGAAGCTCACTGTTGTGATCACCCTGAGAAGTACAGGACCTGGGCAGCAATTCTGAAGGTAACTCGCGAATTTCTTTAAAGTATGAATAACCATTAGACTTTTCAGGCACAGAGAACCCACTTGACGTGTCATGTAAACTATGCTGGACGGGAGGACAGGTGTCTTGTGACTCTGTATGTTTCTTTTCTGAGCTGAAGAACAAGGGTTGTTGTGCTAGGGTTGGCTTCTTGTAGCTACGTAAAGGTCGTACTTCTGGCAACTCACACCTGAGAAGAGTTTGACTGGTGGGAGATCCCTTCATCTCGGATAATGACAAAAGTTTATCAAACTTGACAGGAAGCTTCTGGCGGCTGTCTATTCTGTCGCCAGAGTGTGTTTGCTGATCCACAATTTTAGATTTCCTAACAGGAATTCTAGACTTAAGTTGTCCATGATTCCCTCTGATGCTAGTGCCCGAGGGAGGCCTGGAGGTGGTCGTCACCACACCAGCTTCAACAGACTCCAACACAAATTTGACTCTCTGTGATAACGGTCTGTACGCAGCACAACTCTCAGGTCTGGAATGATCCCTCACCGCTACGAACTGATCCTTCAAGGTACTATGAAAGTCTTCTATGACCTCAAAATCGTCTTCCAATAATCTCTCCTGTGCCTCACATATGTGTAATGTAGTTCTCTCATTAATGAAGGCACGGCCCAAATACGGCACAGGTAACAAGGAAATTGCTTCAAGTTCATCCTCCAGCTGCTGATTTGCTCGAAGACCTGTAGGGCACGACTGAGGCACAAAGATGGTGGTAGGCGTGATGGTAATGGAAGGAGTGTTGGAGGACGCCTCTACAGGTGCTGTTACAAGTGTTACAGTCTCACATTTGATCTGATCATTGCTTAATGAACTTGTTTCCTCGGAGAGCCCGTTAGTAGCAAGAAGCTGATCAAACAAGGGAATATATTCAAGTGGATAATGTGTTCTTTGTATATTATTCAAGGAGACATCCACCTGATTCCTTGTATCACCTTGCAAGCGAGAGACCGCACATCCGGCCATTTCTGGCACCCACGAGTTATCAGTGACAGAGTCGTCGTCCAAGGCGTCACTACTAGATTTCCGCGATATCTTGGTGAGGACGCTATCACAGTCATCACACGTGTCGAACCCTTCATCTGTGTCGTGGTCCTCGTGAGTTTTAACAACCTTCTTTTCCTCGACAATATCAACAGCCTCTCCGCCGTCTGAGATATTCTCGAGGGAGTCATCCTGCATACTGCCCAGATCAACACTCTGCTCATGACTGTCATCATGAGCCACAATCATGACACAACTACTGCCTACAATATTCACCAGGCGGTTATTGTCCATGTTGTAAACCCCGTCGTTTATTGCTGCGTCACGTCGAAATATATCTATAGTACTATCATCTGGTTCCGCTTCTGTCGGTCCTAACTTATTACCACTTGAGGCGCTGGTGATGGGTTTCTCTCGCTGCCCATCATCATCTTCCAAGTTTATAGTTTGGGGCGTAATATATACGACACTTTCATGGATATCTACGTGTAAATTACTCTCTGTAGCGCTATCATTTTGACATAAACTATCAGCATCGAAATCTGAGGACACGTCTTCCTCCTCTGAGAGTTCAGATGCAGAACTCAGGGTAGGATTAGTCCATACAGTGGCGGCAGACCTTACAAGGACACACTGCTGCTCCTCACTGCTATTATTAATATGAGGTGATGGAGGATCGTTCTTGTGTTGTACCTGGTCCTGCTTCGGCCTCTGGCTACTGCTTACAGTGTCACTCTGCTGGTGTCGAGGCGGTTTGGGTTGTGAAGGCCGACTAGTGTCCTGTGTGGAGTACACCCGAGTGGCGTGCTGCTGCGGGGCTGCCAGGTGAGAGTGGGCCGAGGACACGAGCACGTTGACCTGTTGTGAGTCCTCCATCCCCCCCACGGAGCTCCCCATTGAGTAACACATGTCACTGTCTCCCAGTGTCATGTATTTAAAAGATAGTCCACCAGTAGATGTTGTATTAACCTTCGAGCGTGTTGTAATGGTATTGTCTGATGTTGTTTGTTGCATTACATTTTGTCCTCTGGCAGTGAGCATGTTGGTGAGCCTCGGTCTGACGCGGTTTCTATGTAAATCCGAGCACTCGTGACGTGGCCAGGTATGATCGTGGCGTGCCCCGCCGCCCCTAGTCGTCATGGTGTGCAGGCCGTAGCGGAAACAAGAATTCACCGCACGCACCTGGTCCTCATCCCCCGGCCACGACAACGCTCGAGGGATAGTATGACGACCCATGGACACTGCCTTACCTCCCAGAACAAATACATCGCCCCCAGGTGCTCCACGAGGATCCTCACCGCCATGCTCCCTCGGTGGTTTGGGCACAGGGTCGGCGCAATGTCGGTGAGATGTGACAATGGGCGGTGGTAAAGAGTGAGATTGACGCTGACGCCACAGCTGGTACCTGTGGGCTTGTAGCCAAGATTCCGTAATATTACATGAAGGACAGGGATGGGCGTGTGGGCGGACGGGTGACCAGGAAGCGTGTGCGGGGGCTGCACACCACCCATCCTTCCAGCGTACACGAAGAGAGTTGCTTTTGATCTTGCCATTGGGCAATTGAAGGTTTGGGGGTGGAGGCCTCAGCACGCGGCCGCCCACTTTCCTGGGCGGCGTGTTACCTTGAGCCCGCTGTTGGTACAGCTGTACCCTTTGACGGAGTGGTGACCGCTGTAGTTCATTGTGTTTTTCCACTAAGACTTGTTGGCGAACGCGGGTGCGGTGTCGTTCCTGAGGGCTGGCCTGTGTGCGGCGCCCCCGCACCACAACTGAAGATACTTCGGTCACACCGCGACATTTCTTCACACGTCCTAGTCGTAGCTTGTATTTCCAGCCAATCATGGTGAACACACATTACCTGTCACTGAGCATCACTGTCATATATCACGCCTCACAAAACTAGCCGCACCTCATCACAAGACACGAACAACACAACGCTGTAACAACAAACATTAAGCTGGGCGTAGTGGCCCTCCGGGGTGTGGAGACGGACACACGAACATCACTACTGGACACAAGGCGTGAGACGAGGTGGGCGGCGCAGGGGAGCGGAGGGGCTGTGGTGAACACGGTGCACCTGCTCCGGCTACTGACAATAATAAGACCAGCGGAAGACGTGGTTGCGGCACTGAAGGGAGGATGGCAACAGGTGGTACAGTGGGCTGCTGGAGTTCCGGTACTACACCTTCCCACGCTCTTAAAACACACACACACACATATATATATATGCATAAACATGTATAAACAAGTATACATACAGACATACAAAACAAATACTTATACACCCAGTTTCCCTTACCTTGGTAGTAAACCATACACAAAGGCATGGTCAGGTGAGGAGGAATACTTGGTAGTTATATAAATAAAAATAAAAAGTGGGCTTATGACGGCCGTGTACAGGTAAGGCGTGTGTGAGAAATTAGACACAGATGATGAGAAACACAAGAGATGGGGACGTGGAACAACGAAACTGTGGAAGGGCAAGTCGAAAAGAAAAATGACTGAAGAGGAGGAAAGACGTGAAATAAGAGGAAAAAACCCTGTCAAAGAGAATTTGAAGGAATTTAAACAACAGAAAGTAAAAAATATAAAATGAAAGAAGAAGGGAGGAAGGGGTTAGGGAGAGAGCATTACATGTGGGAAAGGAAAAGAACAGGGGAGGAGAAGCCAGAAGAATATCTAGGATAAATATAAACAAAAGAATAATATGATACAGACACAAAGAAAGAAAGAAAGAAGGAAGGAAGGAAGGAAGAAGCAGGAGAGGGCATTAACATGAGAAGGATGTATGGAGGGAGGGAGGGACCACCTGGTGTACAAGACTACCTCGTCCACCGAGTAATGAACCCGGCGGGCTTGCTGCGTCACCCCCACACCTCCCGCACTCCTTAGTTACATGTTAATGCAATAGCGATACGATAATGTGATGTTTCTGTAATAATGACAATGCCATATTGAGATACAGTATATTAATGCAATAATCACCAAGTGATACTGTACTGCGATATATTAAAGCAGTCATGTCAACGCCCCACTAAGTCTTTGGCCATGGTTCGCTGTGCATATCTTCCCGGCGCTGATGGATGGTGGTACTGAAGACCTTACCAGACGCCTACAACTGGTGGTAGACGAGAACATTTAGGTGACAGCAGTGAGTGAGTATATTAGTAACAGGTAAGGTAACTGAACCGTGAGAGGGCACACAGAGGCAGATTTCAGAATTGCCCTGCAAAGGGACTAGTTTATTGGGCACCCCCTTGCATCCTGTACAAGACGAAGCGCATAAACGTTTACAGGACGCAAGTGTCTGAAGAGCCATAGATTAATAGGATTATGTTGGCAAATTACATATAGTGAGAGGAGCATAAGTGTGTGGAGGGAGAATTCCCAATATAATTCATATGTTCATGATAAAGCGTGACAGGTCCCTAATAATCGGGCAGGCAAGCAAGACGAGGTTAATCTTGGTGGTACAAGGGTAACACTCGCTAGCCACGACCTTGGGATGCATACCGCCGTAACCATACACCGACCCTACCTCACTCACCCCTATACTCGCTCACCTTCTAACACACCTCACTAAGGCTCTTCAAACCGGATGAACGTGACTCATTGACGTATAGCGCATGCGTAACACCCCACTAACACACAATGAATCTTTATGTTACACGTACTGTTTAACCTGTATCACTGTCGCATGAGGGGTGAGGCGGCCCAATGGATTACAGCGTTTACCACCTGTTCTACGGGTCTCTGGTTCGCACCCTTGGCATCCCCAGTCGACCCAGCTGTAAATGGATATACGAGTAGACCTGACTTTGAAAATGTGAAGGCAGTCGAGTGCAGTGTGGGTCATACTCCCACCTTGTGTACTGCCTCACCTTCACTTCACTGTTGCATATTATACAAGAGGGATGGTGATACAGTAACAAAACAATGAAACAAAATCATGACAATGAACATCTGAACTGTGCAATTTAAATAATGACACAAATCAAAACATTTAATTCAGAAATAAATGAAACGTTGGCGACGGATTCTTATAAAGAAAATGTATCTTTATTATACAGAAAGTAAGAAGTCACATGTACTGTACCATAAATAATCACCAGAAAAGAATAAAATAGCCATCATGAAGAGGTCGACTCCCCAGAGTGAGACCACAGTCAACAGGGTACATCAACCGTGTATAAAGACGCCAGGTATGAAGTTTGCTTCTCATGCACCCAATACAACTCGACTTATCGTGCGGAAACAACCTGCCTACAGGAAGACAGCCAAACATACACCGACACACATACAGGTGGACGGACGGACAGACAGCACCATGACAACTGCGCTCCAAATCTTTTCAATTGCGGGATAAAACGAGGAGACAATAATTCCGGGTCTTACAACACATTACACAATGAACCCCAACACGGACGTGGTGGTGGCACGGACGGATACCCTACACGACTCATTATTATGGTAAATCTATTGTCACTGTAATGGAGGTCATTATTTCTGGCAGAGAAGACTTTTGGTGATGCTGTACTTCCTCGTGCGCCATCTGGCCGCTCACCCTGCACCCTCATCCTCGCTACAGCAAAAGAAACACTATATTTCTTGTATTACTCACCTCTGAACACTGTATTGTGGTACAGGCCCACCAGTCTCAGTTCGTCTATGTGCAATGTTGTGTTTGTCTCATTAGCAGTAATAAGTTCTTAAAATGCATTGTTTGTACACCTGCACTATCTATGCACATTGTTTGTATACCTACACTATACTTGTACAGTCTATGTACGCACACGAGTAACATGTGAACCTGTTTGACGATGTTCCACTATAAACATCTGCCTACACCTTAATCCTCATACACATTCACCCACGCTCCTCTCACCCTCCTCCCTAGACCCACATCCATACTTCATCCACAATACATCCTCACCCTTACTACACCCAAGGTATAAAGAATCTTTATACCTTGACTACACCCTACACCTGACTACACCCTCACCTACAACATACACCCTCGTTCCACCCTCTCATCCCCAAGCCCCCCACCTTCACCCTGGCCACACCCAGACTCACCTGTAGAGGCCACCTTCCACACCCAACGTCTTCAACCTTAATGTGATGCGGATGACTTAAGTGTATGTTAAGTCGTAATTATCATTTACCTCCATCAACCTTACCCCCAACACCATCACTCCACCTCACGCCACCACTCTCCAACATAACCACCATCACCACCATTACCTCCCACTCACGCCACCACCACCACCACTCCAACTCTCTACCACATAACCACCATCACCACCATTCCACTCTACCTCCCACTCACACTCTACCTCCCTCCCACACCACCACCATCACTCTACCGTACCTCCCTCACTCCCTCGTCACCACCACTCCACCTTCCTCCTCCTCCTCCTCTCATAATCTAAACTATACCTCCCTACTATAACCCACGCTTTCCTCACCCTCTCCACACAACCCATGCTCCCCCTCACCCCTCCACACAACTCATGCTCCCCCTCACCCCTCCACACAACTCATGCTCCCTCTCACCCCTCTATACAACTCATGCTCCCTCTCACCCCTCTACACAACTCATGATCCTCTCACCCCTCTGAACTCATGCTCCCTCTCACCCCTCTACACAACTCATGCTCCCTCTCACCCCTCTACACAACTCATGCTCCCTCTCACCCCTCCACACAACCCATGCTCCCCCTCACCCCACCAGAGGCACCACTAGGTCAAGCTAGAATAATAAGAGAGTCGGTCAGCCAGGTGTCTCATTCTGAAATCTATGACGTCACGAAGCGCCCACTCAATAATTGGCCAGACTCACCTGACAGCCAGAAGCGGGAGTCTCAGTACATGGAGGTCACCTGGAATTGTTTACAGGTGTGTGTGTGTGTTCGTTCTTTAAGATCACCTTTTTTTCACCAGAATCAATGCGTCAATACAAAATTAAACACGACTGACACAGGTGACTCAGGGGGGGCACCACCTACAGGGAAGTGGATACAGGTGTCTCAGGGGGCACCACCTACAAGAACACAGGTAACCTTGAAAACTTGGCCAATCAGTTATCTGTGGCCGTCTTCTGGGTCATGACACCCGCCTGGGACACACTTGACCCAGTGAAGGTTTAACACGCACTGGTTCACACTTAACGAGACATAACTCTAAACCGGTTCATTCATTCACACCCAAACTTGGAGATGCAAGAGTGTACACATTAACTAATACACAGGAAAAGTGTATAAGTTTACTGTTAGTCATCACAGCGTAGATCGATACAAAAATATAGTCACACACACACACACACACACACACACACACACACACACACACACACACACACACACACACACACACACACGGGGGAATAAAACAGTTATAACACAAATAATACGCTACTGATAAAGACTAATAATTCAGTTCTCATGAGACATTTTTCCAGAGAATAAAATAAAAGTCGTTATCAGGTACTGGAACAGACCAGCCGAGCAGCTGTACAGAAGGTAGCACCTGTGTGGACGGGTATCCGGGAACACCATAAACGAGGAGGAACATACGGCAAATGACATCACGTAAAATTAGTTTAATCTGCATTCATTTCTTTTTCATCCATTGAATGGCCGCTTGAACCACTAATTACATGCTCTCTCTCTCTCTCTCTCTCTCTCTCTCTCTCTCTCTCTCTCTCGTGTACGTGTATATATGTCCGGTATTTTGTTATATAATTACCCCAAAACAACATCTATTAATCACTCGGTGCCTTCAGCCCTTCTCCTGCCTTACTGATGAAGGTTTACGACGACTATCACACAAAATATTCAATTGCATGAATAATGAATAATTTCAACACGATACCAGTCAGCAGTATGTGACGTCAGTGCAGGAGGGAGGAAGGGTGTAGGCGGGGAGGGGAGGGTGTAGGCGGAGAGGGGAGGGTGTCGGCGGGGAGGGGGGGTGCAGGAGGGAGGGGAGGAGGGAGGGTGTAGGAGGGAGGGATGGGGGAGGAAGAAGATACGGTAATTACCAAGATCAGTATCGCGCTCCACTTCCGTTATGGCGGTAGCGATATCATGCACTTCTTTCCCGTCAGGTTAAACGAACCATTCTAGCCGAACTTTAGCTATCTCACGCCACCCAAATTAACTAAAATATATTCTATGATAGTTAAGTTTAGTTCCGTTAGGTTAGGTTAGGTTAGGTTGGTCCGTGTTGCCTGCTTTAAAAGACTTTGTACGAACTCCCAGCCATAATCTAACCAAACCTAATCTAACATCTAACCTAATCTAACCTAACCTAACCAACCCTAAATTAATCTGACCAATCCAAACCAATCCACAAGGGCTGGACCCAGTGGCCATCAGCCTTCATGCTATAAATGGGCCCCAATACTAATGGCTTCGTTAGGTTAGATACAGACCAATTAAGACCGGGAATCCAGTTGACTTACAAGCGGAGGCTTCGTTAGGTTAGATACAGACCAATTAAGACCGGGAATCCAGTTGACTTACAAGGAGGGGAGTATAACAAGTGGTGAAGGAGGAGAAGGGAGGTGGGGAGAAGGGGAGAAGGGAGGGTGGGGGAGAAGGGGAGGGTGGGGAGCATGAGGTGGGGGAGAATAGAGAGGGGGGAGAAGGGAGGGTGGGGGGGAGAAGGGGAGGTGGGGGGAGAAGGAGGGTGGGGGGAGAAGGGAGGGTGGGGGGAGAAGGGAGAGGGTGGGGGGAGAAGGGGAGGGTGGGGAGAAGGGGAAGGTGGGAGAAGGGGAGGTGGGGGAGGAGGGTGGGGGAGGAGAGGGTGGGGAGAAGGAAGGGGGAGAGAAGGAAGGGGAGAAGGAAGGGGGGAGAAGGAAGGGGGGGAGAAGGGGAGGGTGGGGGAGAAGGAGGGTGGGGAGAAGGGGGGAGGGGTGGGGGAGAAGGGGAGGGTGGGGGAGGGGGAGGGCGGGGGGAAAAGGAGGGTGGGGAAAAGGAGGGTGGGGGAAAAGGAGGGTGGGGGAAAAGGAGAGGGTGGGGGAAAGGAGGGTGGGGAAAAGGAGGGTGGGGAAAAGGGGAGGGTGGGGAAAGGAGAGGGTGGGAAAGGAGGGTGGGGAAAAGGGGGAGAGGGGAAAAGGGGAGGGTGGGGGGAGGGAAGGGGAGGGGGTGGGGGGGGAGAAGGTGGGAGGGTGGGGGGAGAAGGTGAGGCTGGGGGAGAAGGGGAGGGTGGGGGGAGAAGGGGAGGGTGGGGGAGAAGGGGAGGGTGGGGAGAAGGAGGGTGGGGGGAGAAGGGGGAGGGTTGGGGAGAAGGGGAGGGTGGGGGGAGGAAGTGAAGGGTGGGGGAGAAGGGAGGGTTGGGGAGAAGGGGAGGAGAGAGAAGGGAGGGGTGGGGGAGAAGGGGGAGGGTGGGGAGGCAGGGGAGGGTGGGGGGAGAAGGGGGGGAAGAGGAGGGTGGTGGGTGGGGAGAAGGAGGGTGTAGGGGGGGGAGGATGGGGGGAGAAGGTGAGGGTGGGGGAAGGGAGGGTGGGGGGAGGTGAGGGTGGGGGGACAAGGTGAGGGTGTGGGTGGGAGAAAAGGAGGGTGTCGGGGGTGGGGAACGTGTAGGAGGAGGGGAGGCTGTGGAAGGGAGAGAAGGGAGGTATAAGTGGAGGGAGGGAGGGAGAGAAGGAAGAACTAAGGAAGAGTGTAGGAGAGAAGGAGGGAGGGAGGGAGGGTGCAGGAGGGAAGGGGTACACGGCCTCACCACCGCCCATCTCGGCCTCGTGACTCACTACAGTAACTTCAGACCCAAGACCCACAGCAGTACACACCCTCGTCACTCACTGATTCGGGCGTCACCAGTCAGTCTCCCTCGTGGCCAGCGACTGGATGTTACTGAACGCTCAAAATACGGATGTAACTCCCTTAGTAATTCTCTAAAGCGAACATATTACCCCGATTGAATTATTGTCCTCCTCATTATTTCACACTTTAATATCATAAAGTCATGAACCAAGTTATTTCTGTATTCATTCAACAACAATTTATTCTTTTAGTCCGTATATCATATTCATACCGTATTTAGTTTGTACCGTAATCCTCCTTTAAACTCATTATATGAAAATCGCACTACTTAAACATCTTACATGAGTGGCTAATGGTAATTTAATCCCTGGCTTTAAGACCCAGTCACTGTACTGTCCCAATACCGGTCTACCCTGATACCGTACTACCCTGATACTGTACTACCCTGATACTGTACTACCCTGATACTGTACTACCCTGATACTGTACTACCCTGATACTGTACTACCCTGATACTGTACTACCCTGATACTGTACTACCCTGATACTGTACTACCCTGATACTGTACTGCCCTGATACTGTACTGCCCTGATACTGTACTACCCTGATACTGTACTACCCTGATATTGTACTACCCTGATACTGTACTACCCTGATACTGTACTACCCTGATACTGTACTACCCTGATACTGTACTACCCTGATACTGTACTACCCTGATACTGTACTACCCTGATACTGTACTACCCTGATACTGTACTACCCTGATGCTGTACTACCCTGATACTGTACTACCCTGATACTGTACTACCCTAATATACTGTACTACCCCGATGACCACCCTCCTTCGGTAGGTCAGGTGGTGCGGTACACCTCCAGCCGACCACTCTAATAATCTCACCCCAACACCGGCAGTTTGGACTGGTTATAACACAGCCCACGCCTCTTTATCGCACCACTTACCTCACACCTGCCCTGTGAAGGTACAAATGATAACACACAGGTAAGATATACTGTACACGCCAGTTATCAAAACACCTTATCACATGTCTAAATCATGAGACGACGTTGTACTGCTTCCAATCACTGTATATTAATAACACTATACTGTAAATACTCATACCTTAGTGTATATAAATGTAATAATAAATAAATGTGGTAAGATCCTGATATGTACTGTATTTACCAACGCCATGTTATATGCTGTAATCCAAGTGATATTAAATAATATATAATAATTACTCGAGTTAATTGTACAGGTGCCACTCGGGGTGCTCAGGCTCAGCCATGTCAATATTGTTGTTTCTGTTCACTTTGTGTTGTTCGGGCTAAATATGCTGTTTCAATTTAGTTAAATTCAGATTTACAGATTACAGTGTACAAATAAGTTATAGATTATAATATACAACTAAGTTGAATATCATAATATACAATGAGGACTATTTATAATAATACCGTACTATACAGAAGTGTGAAACAGGATAACCTAGCTTGGCGTCTTGGCCAGTCTTCCCTCTCTCCTTAACAGAAAACTAAAGAATCTGTGTTTACATCAACAACAAGGGAGAGATCCAGATTGTAACCATCTGCCTCCAGGCGTTACGTTGTAGTAGTTCAACGAGACACATGGCTGATGCAACACAACTGTGGTAGCAAAGTGAGTCTGCAAAAATGTGTGTGTGTTAATTATAATTGTTGGTTCATTGAAAATCACAGTACCCACAGGGTGAAAATATTCTCACCAAAAGACATAAGTGAAGAGACGTGTACGAGAGAGACGTGTACGTGTAAGGGTTGTGCACAGGCCGCCTCTTCGTCTGGTTAAAGCGATAACAATTATGGAAGTATTTGAGCACAATGCCACATGTTACCTGTTAAGGTGAAACCCCTTACACGGTGTGTAAAATTACTCAAGTTATAGTGATGGGTGTGGGCGTGGGTTTACTGGGTGAGTGGGAGTAAAGGATGCATGGGTGTTGAGCAGTGTGTGGGTGAGGGTATGGAGTGTGGGCGTGTGCATATCAGCTGGATTCCCAATGGTTGTAAAGAGAGAGAGAGAGAGAGAGAGAGAGACCAACCCTAGCACCACCATAACTCTCTCCCCCTTACACACTCACTCCAGTCGGGTGAGTTTTATGATAAAAGGAACACCGTATCGTTTAGTCTAATGCTGATTGATTCAATAATAAGTGAAGAACCGGCGTACTTCAGCGTCCCGTTAACACACCAAACAGATTACGGTAAATGGAGTGGTGGGCGGGGAAGCCTTAGCCAGGAAGAAAAACGAGGTATTTTATGTACCGTAAAATGGAGGAGGGTGAGGTGGTTAAGGTGGAGAAAACGTTTAAGGTGTGGGCTGGTTAAGATTTGTGAACGTTTAAGGTGTGGGCTGGTTAAGGTTTGTGAACGTTTAAGGTGTGAGCTGGTTAAGGTTTGTGAACGTTTAAGGTGTGGGCTGGTTAAGGTTTGTGAACGTTTAAGGTGTGGGCTGGTTAAGGTTTGTGAACGTTTAAGGTGTGGGCTGGTTAAGGCTTGTGAACGTTTAAGGTGTGGACTGGTTAAGGTTTGTGAACGTTTAAGGTGTGGGTTAGTTAAGGTTTGTGAACGTTTAAGGTGTGGGCTGGTTAAGGTTTGTGAACGTTTAAGGTGTGGGCTGGTTAAGGTTTGTGAACGTTTAAGGTGTGGGCTGGTTAAGGTTTGTGAACGTTTAAGGTGTGGGCTGGTTAAGGTTTGTGAACGTTTAAGGTGTGGGCTGGTTAAGGTTTGTGAACGTTTAAGGTGTGGGCTGGTTAAGGTTTGTGAACGTTTAAGGTGTGGGTTAGTTAAGGTTTGTGAACGTTTAAGGTGTGGGCTAGTTAAGGTTTGTGAACGTTTAAGGTGTGGGTTAGTTAAGGTTTGTGAACGTTTAAGGTGTGGGGTGGTTAAGGTTTGTGAACGTTTAAGGTGTGGGCTGGTTAAGGTGGAGAAAACGTTTAAGGTGTGGGCTGGTTAAGGTGGAGAAAACGTTTAGGTGTGGGCGTTTAAGGTGTAAAGATTGTGAACGTTTAAGGTGTGGGCTGGTTACGTTTATGTGGGCTGTTAACGTCGTTTAAGGTGTGGGCGGCGTGAGTTTAAGGTCAAACAAGGTTTTAAGGTGTGGGCTGGTTAACGTTTATGTGGGCTGGTTAAGGTGTGGGGCTGGTTAAGGTGAACGCTGTTAAGGTTAACGTTTAAGGTGTGGGCGTTTAAGGTGTGGGCTGGTTAAGGTGGAGAAAACGTTTAAGGTGTGGGCTGGTTAAGGTGGAGAAAACGTTTAAGGTGTGGGCTGGTTAAAGATTGTGAACGTTTAAGGTGGCAGTGAAAGATCTAACACGCCCATATATCCAAACACTTATGGAAAAATCATGAGCATTTCGCCCACTGTAGTACAACACCAAGTAATATCCATGTCGATTAGTTCCTCCCTAACATCTTCTACACCATGAAGCCTAACAGTCATGCTGAATGTGGAGGGATTATACATTCTTTCTTGTCGAGCAGTGCAATGAACGTATGTGTATGTGTGTGTGTGTGTGTGTGTTTTATGGTGCGGCTAATACATATATTTTTATGATATATGACGCTCATCTCTCTCTCTCTCTCTCTCTCTCTCTCTCTCTCTCTCTCTCTCTGTCACATGATACACACACACACACACACACTATCCTTCGTCATGGCCGAGACATGAGTAGCGTGAGGGGACACTAATGCGACACATCTAACAACCCCAGGATAATCTAGGTGTCGTGTCAACCCCCCACAACACCAGGATGATCTAGGTGTCGTGTCAACCCCCTCCCACAACACCAGGATAATCTACGTGGTGTGTTGAAAGTAAACCAACTCAAGAAAACCAGTTACTGTGAACCTTCAGCGCATGGTGGAAGGCTGGGCTGCGGTCATTGATACGCGATACTCAGACGACTCGCCAGGACCGCTACTGGGTCGATGAATATCATGAGCAATATGTCGGGCGAGGGGGTGAGTGCTTTATGTTGGAAGAATGGTACTGAGGGGGTGGAGGCCGGAGGGCTAGTGGAGGAGAGAGAGGGAAGTGGAGGGTAACGAGGGAGGGAGAACTGGGAACACAGAGAAGGGAGATGGTGTGAAGAGCGAGGAGGGGCAATGGAAGGGGGTTGGAGGGGCAGGGTGTGGTGTGAGAGATGGAAAGTGGAGAGGGGAAAGGAGGGAGGGCGGGGAAGGAGGGGTCGGGCTAGCCCAGTCCTCACCCTGGTGATACGCCATCTGTCATGCACCGGTGTCACAACCCCAGTGGAACACACATGGGGTGCAACGGCCCCTCCCTCCCTCACGCTAGACCTTATTGTACGGTCTGATATTGAACCTCGTCCCGACGCTGTCCGAGTGTCCGTGCTGTTAAATTCTATCTGTACTATCGTGTTGCAGTAGAAGCTGGGTTTTTTTTTACTATTCTTATGATTCTGCTGCTTGTAAAATGTTTGTACTGCGCTGTATAAGTGTTTCTGCTGTACAAGTTTCTATTTGTATGTGTTTGGCGGCTATCACGATGGTGACGGCAGTCTGGTGAAGGTGGCGCCGGTGGTGGCGTCAGGGGCAGCCCACGGGTCACTCCTAGCCATAATTATGCCCCGGTTGGCAGCTAACCTCCCACCCGTCACTATTTAAGAGCCCCCAACCCCCACCCCCTACCACACACCCCGGACGTCCCTATAGAGGGTGTCACGCTGCAATGGATCTCACCTCCACACCAACCACATGAGCTCCGTGATGTGCAAGAAAAAGATCCCGAATCTGCTTACTATAAAAATTCTAACACACACACACACACACACACACACACACACACACACACACACACACACACACACACACACACACACACACACACACACACACACACACACACACACACACACACACACACACACACACACACACACACACACACACACACACACACACACACACACACACACACACACACACACACACACACACACACACACACACACACACACACACACACACACACACACACACACACACACACACACACACACACACACACACACACACACACACACACACACACACACACACACACACACACACACATAGATTAACCTTCCGGTGACCCAAGAAGGAAAGAATTACACTGCTGGCCCCTCATCTGCAGTATTCCTCCCATGTGTACTAAAGTTAAGTCTTGCCTCTGCCTTACCAACCTTTTACTTATGTGCTCCAGGAACCAAACTCATTTGCCTCAGAAAATACCTGTGATGTCTTTGGAAACTTAACAGCTCCTAATTAACATGGAGACGTTACCGCAACTACCACCACCATGACTACTAACGTTTGAAGAATTATCGATTAAGTAATAAAAGTAGTAAAGTATTTTGATATGTGCTTTATAATATTGCAAAAGTAAACATCTTCACCTTTGTGTGAGAGAGAGAGAGAGAGAGAGAGAGAGAGAGAGAGACGGACGCTCCCATTATTAATTTTAACTACCCGGTTCGTGAGTTAAGAGCCAGTGGCGAATTAACATGACATAGTCCCTCGATCCAGGACTATTTGTTTACCTTTCTGCACCCACATACCCTTACACCCTCATACTCTTACACTCTCATACCCTTACACCCTCATACCCTTACACCCCTCATACTCTTACACTCTCATACCCTTACACCCTCATACCCTTACACCCACATACCCTTACACCCTCATACTCTTACACTCTCATACCCTTACACCCTCATACCCTTACACCCACATACCCTTACACCCTCATACTCTTACACTCTCATACCCTTACACCCTCATACTCTTACACCCTCATACCCTTACATCCTTACACCCTCATACTCTTACACCCCCATATCCTTACACCCTCATACCCTCACACCTTCATACCCTTACACCTTCACATCCTTACAATCTTACACCCTCGCCATTACACCTCCATACCCTTACACCCTCACACCTCCATACCCTTACACCTTCACATCCTTACACACTTACACCCTTGCCATTACACTCCCTCGAGAAACACAACACAACACAACCATCACAATACTACACAACACTACCATCACAACACAACACAACACAACACTACCATCACAATACTACACAACACTACCATCACAACACAACACAACACTACCATCACAATACTACACAACACAACCATCACAACACAACACAACCATCACAACACTACACCTCTTCAGCAGCCATGGTACAAATAATTCTCTATTCCGGATTTTTTTTTCCAACTCTAAAGTTCTTCTTCTGGAGGTTCGACAGTCTGGGGGTACATTGGTCAGGGGTACAATGGTCTAGGGGGACATTGGTCAGGGGTACAATGGTCTGGGGGTACAATGGTCTCAGGAGAATCACTTATAATATTAGTCTCGATTTTCAGATTGATTTGATTTTGTCGCTTACAGCGGCTACTTTATTGTGCACCCCACACTCATCCTGTGAGCGGTAGCGCAAAAGGATTACAGAGTAGAGTTTACAACGGGTCATAATAATTAACCCCCGTTGTCAGGATATTATGGCACTAAATGTTACACAATATTTCATTTACATTATTTGTTTAGTTCTATACATAAAGGGTAACTTATTCACAAATGCGTGAGTACAGGCGTGTGAGGCAGTATGTCTGGCCTCACACTTTGTTATTCACATTTACGTGAGAAGTATTCAAGCACATTGTGTATTTGGTTCTGTACATGAGAACTGATATAGTTACTAAGTGCAAAAAAGTGGATACAATCCAAATATGTCGGCTATCTTGCCATTAGAGATGAAGTGTTGTGCCATTTCACACACAGTGTGCTTGGACCTGTCCCTAAAAGGTTCTATCTTCACACAGTCAAGGATGTAGTGTTCAAGTGTGTGGCTATATGTCTGGCCACACACTTTACATTTAGTTTTGTTTACATCTGCTTGAGGAACATACTGCCAAAGGTAATTATATCCTAACCTTAATCTAGCGGTTACATCATCTTGTAATCTAGTGATCTTGTTACTTGCTCCATATACATGTTTCACTTGATACATCTCATCATGGTAACCTATGGATCGACTAGTGCCTGTTTGCACTAGTCTACTTGCGTCAAACTCATCAATAAGTTCTTTCCTAATTACAGTTTTAAGGGTTCTTTTTGACAGACTCAAATTGTATTCAACGGTGTCTTTGTTAGACGCGAGTTTGGCGAGGGCATCAACTCTGTCATGTTTTATGAGGCCTATGTGAGAGGGGATCCACAACAGTTTGACCTTGACACCCCGGTCAACAAGGCGGTGGTAGTGTTGGTGGAGGTGGTAGTGTTGGTGGAGGTGGTAGTGTTGGTGGAGGTGGTGATGTTGGTGGAGGTGGTGATGTTGGTGGAGGTGGTGATGTTGGTGGAGGTGGTGATGTTGGTGGAGGTGGTGATGTTGGTGGATGTAGTAGTGTTGGTGGATGTGGTAGTGTTGGAGTAGTTCTTGTTGTTGTTGTTGATGGTGGTGTTGGTGGAGGTGGTAGTGTTGGAGTAGTTCTTGTTGTTTTTGTTGTTGATGGTGGCGGTGGTGTTGTTGATGGTAGTGTTGGTGGAGGTGGTGATGTTGGTGGAGGTGGTTGGAGTTGTTGTTGTTGTTAGTGAGACGAGGGGAAAATATCTAATAGGGAGAAATGAGGAAAGTGTCTGATTGGTGCCATGGCCTTCAGATGGTTGCGATGGCCTTCATACGGTTGCGATGGCCTCCAGATGATTGGCATGACCTTCAGATGGTTGCCATGGCCTCCAGATGATTGGCATGACCTTCAGATGGTTGCCATGACCTTCAGATGGTTGCCATGGCCTTCAGATGGTTGCCATGGCCTTCAGATGGATGTCATAGCCTTCAGATGGTTGCCATGGCCTTCAGATGGATGTCATGGCCTTCAGATGGTTGCCATGGCCTTCAGATGGGTGTCATGACCTTCAGATGGATGTCATGGGCTTCAGATGGTTGCCATGGCCTTCAGATGGGTGCCATGACCTTCAGATGGTTGCCATGGCCTTCAGATGGGTGCCATGACCTTCAGATGGATGTCATGGGCTTCAGATGGATGTCATGGCCTTCAGAAGGATGGCATGGCCTTTAGATGGTTGTCATGGCCTTCAGATGGTTGTCATGGCCTCAAAGTCTCTTGGATATAATTTCTTTAAAACGCTCACATCCATAACTTAATGCTAGCTGTTCTTACTTAACGCACTCAGCAAGCACTTTATGTCCACTGGTTCAAGTAACACGCACAAGACAGTCTCTCTCTCACACACACACACACACACACACTCCGGCTACACCAACTCTCTCTCCACCCTGGAAATGCCATCCCTCAGTGACCTCCACCACCAAGCACTGGAAAGGTTTGGCAGGGGACTACTGCACCACCCTCGTCATCGCCACCTCCTGCCACCCGCAGCCCCCATCCAACTCGCGCAGTCCGCCACTACAACAAAATACAGCCCATAAGAGCCCGCACCGATAGATATAAGAACAGCACCATTCCATCTATTGTTAAAATAATAAACAACTCCTCATTTATGTACTGTACAGCCCTGTAAATGTATTCAATGCATATTATATCATTATTTCTAAATCAAATGTAAGTCTGTATATTTTCAGCCACCGGCTGCAACTCTATTAATAAACCGTTTATTATTATTATTACACACCATAACACTACGGTAATTCACTAACTATAACCACATCCACAAGTACCACCCACACACACACACACACACACACATTCCAAACATGACACAAACACCAGCACATCCCCCCCCCTCCCCGGCCTCGCTGAAACTCATCATCACGACCTTCCCCAGAGGACGCCTTCTACGGTAATACTTGGCGTCATGTCATCACCACACGTCTGACTTGCAACTCCGCGTTACTGCAGTTGACACACAAGAAAAACAACCACATACCAACGACCACCACAGCGAGCAAACGTTCATCCTTGGACTATAAACGTCCAAAGTAAACAAACGTTAATCTTTACATAACAAACGTTGTATCTAGAGTAAATATTGGTATTGCTGCTACTAACTCGTACGTTATCCCAATTATTTCAACCTATACTGGTGTACTAATTATCCCAAAACAAACATGTAATTTGTATCTACTAAATTCTAACCTTAAGAACTAAACTCCACTGTTGTCAAAACTACTATAATGCCTGTAATAACTTCGTCTTACTGGTCAGAGTAGCAATTAACACACACCACTAAAACAGAGAGAGAGAGAGATAATAGCAGAGTACTAAATCACTGGTACAAGACTTACGACACTACCTAACAACCACTTGGACAGATAAACTGGTTGTTGGCGCCTTCACTACTACTGCTGTCACTCAGAATCGAGTATGACGATCATCTAGCTATGATACAATGATATGAGGTATTAAGGATGTCACCTAGGTTGGTGAGTTCTGAGTTGACTAAAGAGGCCGATACGGGACTAGCAGAGTCGATCACAGATGTTGCACGTGTGGGGGGCTACATCTAGTGCGGGAGGTGCGGCGGCAGCGTTTTTCCGGCGTTGGCGTTTATCTGCCTCGTTATGCAGTCGGGCTAACTCGAAAGTATTGACACCTTCATGTGTGGTGATTCTCCAAGCGTTACGGTGTGGAGTAAGCGTCCCCAGGTGAGGGGAGGTGGGGTCGATTTGACACACACACACACACAGACACGACAGGCGGCCCCGACTACTTTGTCAAACCACCTGACACGTCAAATTACCCCATAATACGCGGGAAATAACAGTAAAACTACGACTCCACCACCAACCATTTCTTCCATCTTAGCGCTTTTAAAACTAACTCCAATTTTCATTACCTATCGAACTGCCCCCTTACTGCACACACACACACACACACACTAAAAATACACACGGACTAAAGGGAATAGACAAAGGCACTAAAACGAACACATATATGTCCCAAAAAAAACAATACATATGTACTATAAATACACATGTACTAAAGGACACACACACACTACGAGTAAGTGAAGTACAACATCATGCACGCACTCGAGGAATTTGTACATCATGCAGCGACAGTAAGAAGAGTCTCATGCACAAGTGTGTGGTGTGGTGGGGAGAGTGAGGGATGCAACCCCCCACCACACACACCGCCACAGTGTAAGTCATTCATACGAGAGGAAGTGACGAGGCCTTGGTCGATATTCTGGTGGTGTGTGGCAATGAAACAGGGGTGTGCCGGCAATGGGAGGTTAGCTAACTGGCAACTCTCTCTCTCACACACACACAGAGAGAGAGAGAGAGAGAGAGAGAGAGAGCCTTCATTGGTTAAATCGACTTACAGTTCATCACTGTTGGTATATCTGCCGTGTTAATGTACTGTACATGCTGAACCAGTGTGAACTTGTCTGGCGACTTTAGTGAACAACTATCTATCCAAGGTTGCACTATATAATACGGACGTCAATTTAGCATTTACGTGACACCTCATTAACTCGCGACACAATGACGTGTGCCATCACAACTAGGGATGCACTCAATAGTGAATTTTACTATCCGACCAAATACCGGATAGTTTAAAAAACCAGCCTTTATCCGGCCGGATGGTTATGTTCATTTCTGTATTAATAGGCTGGGATAACTGCAAGCCTACACCTGCACTCCCACAGTAGTCTAATATCCTTCAGAAGGTAGCTTCCACGGTCATCCATCTCTTGATTTATATTTTCGTCCATGAAGCACTTCAGTATAATAGAAATACTGTACTATTAATCTGACCTCCTCCATCAACATCCTTAGTAAACGTTACGTTCCTCAGTCACCTGTTGGCCTCTGTCCCTCCATAACATGTAAGCCATAATATATACTTTATTCTTTACATAAATTCAACATTTGGTATTTTTCAAGCGGGACAATGGTTAATTCCCTCCTAAAGACAAATGTTTTGGTATAAAGTCACAAGAGTTGTTTTATTTGGTCGGTCTAGAGCAGGAGTGTCAATCTCATGGCCCGCGGACCAAATGTGGCCCTTGGGATGACGGTAAAATTTATCATCCCGTGAAATTATGATAGAAATAGATATAATCATGTTAATTAAGTAAAATAAATTTTACATACTTAAGATCAGACAAACCCAAATGAAGTATTCCTGGTAAGCCAGGTAAGGCAATGTGTGAAGCTGTAAACTTCAATCCTGCAAATATGTGATATAGCATTTGTGTTGGCCCTGAAATAAGAATTGGCCCTCGAAAGGTTTTGAGTTTGCCACCACTGGTCTAGAGTGACTCTAGAAGGTAGGCTATTGCAGACGGCTGCGTCAGTCACGGCTGATATACTACTTTCTTCCGCAGTAGTACTACTGTATGTCATAACCTATCTAAGTTTATTTAATGATTTATATAACAAACAACTTGTGTACCAAATTTAACAGAAAATCACTGAATATGAAAGTTAACCAAAACTTTACAGACGACAGCCACCACAACTATAACTCGCCTACCGTCCCCCAGACAGGTGAGGCAAGAGAAAATTAAAACAATCAAAGAAACAGAATAATTAATTCAACCAAGTCCCTGAATTAGTCGTTTTATTGCCCATTTTGACTCAGTCTCCATACACACACACATATATATATATATATATATATATATATATATATATATATATATATATATATATATATATATATATATATATATATATATATATATATATATATATATATATATATATATATATCATGTAGATCCACAATGGAAACGTGGACAAGTTGAAAATTTTTAACTATTCAGCTGGATATCTGAGTGAAAACATCCACTATCCGGCCAGTTAATCTATCCGGTGCACCCTTAATCTCAACGACATACTATACTAACACAGGGTCCTATTAACAACTGCCACAAAAACCCGTCATAATAACAACAAACACCACAACAACACATGTCATATTAGCAACAACACCTATCACAGGTATCACCACCAAGGTCTGGTGTTAGGAGGGACAGGCAGTACGTGTGGCAGTGGTGGTCTGGGAGACACTTAGTGTGGAGGCGCCAGGGTGCTTCAACAGTCAGTCAGCGAGGTACGGTGCGGGGCGAGGCGAGGCCCACAATAACGCTATGGACGGGTTGCACAAGTCATGCAGACCAAAGTGCACCCAGGAAATATGCGGCCGGCGAAAGTGGAAACCTGGGTGGGGAAGTGGGTGGGTAGGTGGTAGAAGGGGGAGGACTGGCTTGTGGCGGTGTTACAGAGGAAGTGTGTGTGTCGGGGGGTGAGGGAGGGGAGGGGGTAAGTTAGTATGCGAGGGCAATAGAGGACACTGAGGAGTTAAGTACCAGAGTTCTAAACCCCACAGACAGCCCAGCGATATCCACGTCTACACCCGAGTCCCCCCACAGCCAGTCTTGGGCGTACAGTACGAACTAGCTAATGATGGTTTGGGTCATCTGAAAATTAACCTCCCTAGCTAATTTTATCTAATGATTAAACACCCTAACGCTACATGGGGAGGAGGTTAGGTTATGTCACGGTGCTATTAGTATAGTATAGTATAGTATAGTACAGTATAGTATAGTTACGGGTAATCTGAAGGTGAAATAAGCAAGGTGGCTAATCTTCAGGCGATTCACAAACTTTGCATCATAAAAAAATATATAAAAATTTTGTAGTTGTATTAAGAAACCGTGTGTGTGTGTGTGTGTAACAAGCAGACACAAAGGCCTCAGGCCTTCCTCCCTCACTTACAGTGCCGCCTCCTACTTTCATGAAGGTGTCAGCCCAGAGTACCCCTGGGGCAAGGGGGTGTGGAGTTGTGTGGGGAGGTGACGGGAGGAGGAAAGTAAATTGCAGGATTGGGGAGTGAAGGTGTTCTGAGAATGAAAGGAAAATCTATAGGATGTACGAGTGAGTGAGTGAGCGTATGTGGGGATGTATGAACAGCAGAGGGTAGGAACAATACCGTATAGGAGTTAGGAAGGGAGTATATGTGACTGTTGGCGTAGCAGTAAAGTACAGAAGTTGAGGAAGACGATGTGTGTGAAGTTGGTGTAATAGTGAAGCAGTGAGCGAGTGAGTGTAAACTAATAACTTACAACACAGAGAGAAAAAACACACATCATGTAGCCACCAATCAAATAAGTTAAAGTCACACGAATACTATAATGTACACGTGGGGTTAAAATACAAGACCTATTGATACCACACATGGGGACCTGTATACTGTACTGAGAGAGAGAGAGAGAGAGAGTGTGTGTGTGTTCATGAGGTGAGTTGCTGTCTGGTCACACTGCCACGACATATTGATCTAAACGACATATTTATTCTCTCTCTCTCTCTCTCTCTCTCTCTCTCTCTCTCTCTCTCTCTTGCCTTGTGATGGACTTCAAAGACACATGACAACATAGCCTCTGAAAAGAGTCAATACAACACATAGGTGCTTTACAATGCCCCATAATCAGCCTAATCAATACCAGTAGAGTATAAGGAGAAGTGTAACATATCACTGCTGTGTCTATATATGCATTGGGCACTTGTGGGGTTAGAGGTGGGCAACGTGAGGTTAGAGGTAGACATGACTGAGGTTAAGAGGAGTGAACGCGTGAGGTTAAAGAGGTGGAGCGCGTGGGAGGTTAAGGAGGTGAACGCGTGAGAATTAAGAGGTAGACGTGAGGTAAGAGAATGAATGGCGAGGTTAAGAGGAGTGAACAGCGTGAGGTTAAGAGGTAGACGCGTGAGGTTAAGGAAGGTGAACAGCGTGAGGTTAAGGAGTGAACGCGTGAGGTTAGAGGTAGACAGCGTGTGAGGGTTAGAAGATGAACAGCGTGAAATTAAAAGAGGTGGAGCAGCGTGGGGTTAGAGGAGGTAGACGCGTGAGGATTTAGGGGTAGACAGCGTCGGGGTTAAGGAGGTAGACGCGTGGGGAGGGTTAGAGGTAGACGCTGAGGTTAAAAGAGGTAGACGCGTGGGGTAAAGAGGTAGACGCGTGAGGTTAAGAGGTGGGCATGAGGGTTAAGAGGTGGGCATGAGGTTAAAGAGTGGAGCACGTGAGGTTAAGAAGGTAGACGCGTGAAGAGGTTAAGGGGTAGACGTGAAGGTTAGAGGTAGACAGCAGTGAGGTTAAGGGTGAACCAGCGTGAGGTTAAAGAGACAGACGCGTGAGGTTAAGAATAGACGTGAGGTTAAGGCCATTGCGTGAAATTAAAAGGGAGTGGGCAATGAGGTTAAAGGTAGACAGCGTGAGGGTTAAGGAGTAGACAGCGTGAGGTAAAGAGGTAGACAGCATTGAGGAGGTTGCAGGGTAGACTGGCGTGAGGTTAAGAAGGTAGACGCGTGAGGTTAAGAGGTAGACGCGTGAAGGAGGTTAGAGGTAGACGCGTGAGGTTAAAGAGGGTAGACGCGTGAGTTGTAAGAGGTAGACGCGTGAAGGTAAAGAGGTGGAGCGCGTGGGGGTTAAGGAGTAGACGCGTGAGGTTAGGAGTAGACGCGGCAGGGGTTAAAGGTAGACCTTGTGAGGGGCAAAGAAGAGGTAGACAGCGTGAGGTTACAGGAAGTAGACGCGTGAGGTTAGAGGTGGGCATGTGAGGTTAGAAGATGAACGCGTGAGGTTAAGAGGAAAGACGCGTGGGGTTAGAATTAGACGCGTGAGGTTACAGGTAGACCTTGTGAGGTTACAGGTGGCGACGCGTGAGTTACGAAGGTAGACGCGTGAGGTTTACAGAGGTAGACGTGGGGTTACGAATGGGCGTGGGGTTGGAGTGAACGCGTGGGGGTTAGGAGGTGGAGCAGCGTGAGGTTAAGGAGGTAGACGCGTGGAGTTAGAGAGGTAGACGCGTGAGGTTAAAGTGGGCAACGTGAGGTTAAGAGGGCGTAGACGCGTATTGAGGGTTAGAGGTAGACGTGAGGTTAAGAGGTGGAGCAGCGTGGACTGAGGAGACGTAAAGGCCAGGAACACCATTCAAGCAGGAGCTGGCAAAGAAAGAAGATGTCCTGAGGATGAAGTGGTGAGTAGTGGAAGTAGTAGTGGTGATGATGATAGGTGATGCAGAAAGGAGTAAGAGAAGACAAATTATGCAGAATGACTGAAGGAGGAGGAGGAGGGGGAGGAGAGAAAAAAAGGAAAGGAACAAGTGAATGAGGGGAGGGAGGAAGGGAGGGTGGGAGAAAGGAAAGGAGAAAGAAGTAGGAGCAGGAAAATGAGGGAAGAGAGAGAATGCGAAGGAGAGGAGGAGGATGGAGTATATTTCAGTGTTATAATGACCATGGATACACCAGCCCCCCAAAAAAGAGAGAGAGAGGACGTTGGCCCCTGGAAGGGGAGATGAACTGGACACCAGTGGTCTGAAACTAGATCATGAAACACACACCTAAGACTAGTGTTTTATGCGCTGATACAGTAACTACCACTCAACGATGATCGTAAATCATTCTTAGCCATATAATTGCACAATAATATTCCCTTTAATACATCAGTGTCAAAATAAAGAACTATATGTATGTCATTAACAGCATGAAAACTGAACTATGTTTGGACCAGGTGCATTCCTAAGATCTCAGTCCGATGTTGACCAAAGAAGACCAGAGCCTATTTCAGACCTTAGACCTGCAACTGTAAAAATCGGATCATAAATGGGTACTCAAGCGTAGTCGGTGGCAGTGCCCTCTAAAACTCCCTAGACTTTGCCGCTTCGACGGTCAATTAGGGCAGGCTGGTCGCGAGAAGGAAAGAGTGAGCTTTTTTACTGAAAATCTGGTAGTGATCGTTCAATAGCTATGAATGTTTCCTGGCGTGGGGTGACCTTCATCTCTGACCTTGACCTCCGACCTATCGCCGGACCAGTTTGCGGGATATTCGTACGTGTCAAGTTTAATTATCGTATCGAGCGTCCGTACACAAGACAATAAGCGTTACTGTATGCCTCACACGGGATACGGACAAAATCTCCAGACAATATCCCCTAGGCGAATTTGTCCGGTGGGATATAAGCCATTGATTACCTACCTAGTGATAAGTTGTTCTAGTTATGTTATCCCGCTTTACTTCGTGATACACTGCTTTAACTTTCAATTTGCAGACAACCAAGTTAATTTGTTTGTTTTGTTGCCCCTAAAATATTAACAGAAGCAACAGTATCATTATTCGAGTTATTAAATAAATTCAGTAAAGTCAACCAATTTAGATCTTAAATAGTCCAATTACAGCACCTGGCTTCATGACACCGTATCTCGGTTCCTTATTAAAAGTTTAACACCTATCATAAGTGCCCCCCCCCCCCTACAATAAAAATAAAACCCTCTGGGAGTGTCCCTCTACACCCACTCTACGATCTTCCTCTCTAATTGTCTGACTAATAGAAAAACTGTGGCTACACCCCTGAGATGGGTGTGGTGGAGGGTAAGAGGATAGGGGTAAGCAGGTGTGCATGCCAGCATAACGTCCCCGCCACAGCTGGCTGCAGACATGTACCACCACCTGCGAGGATCAATAGGCCGCCCTGCTATTCCAGACACAAACAGCAGGACCACCTGCTACGGGCGCCGCTCTTACTCGCGCGGTTCACACACTTTCTCTCTCCACGATAACACAACAAACCCATCATCAGAGAGAGGCAGGCTGGGGATGATGATGATTGCTTCTCACCATCCATCAGCTGTGAGTGTTCCCTGATCGTTTCACTGTTCATGAATCATCGATCAAGAGCGATAACAGCGAGCACTTCCCGGGGGCTGGCCAGTGGCCACCCAAGCCACGCGGTCATTCGGTCAATGAGTCATTGATAACACTTGTGACCAAATAAATATACTGCACATAAGTGTGTGCTTCTCCAAGAGAGAGAGAGAGAGAGAGAGAGAGAGAGAGAGAGAGAGAGAGAGAGAGAGAGAGTAACGCACCATTAGAGCAAATAAATCAACGAGAACCGAGGAGTAAGCTTCATGGCCAGTGTTGCAGGGGAGAGCTGCAGCCTCACAGGCGACGAGCTGGAGCCCGGTAGGCGACGCGGCAGCTCGGAACCAACTTGACTCATATCTCTTGGGACCAGGAGACACCACCACCACCAGCCCGCTCAGGGACGTGTGCATAGGGGCAAGCACTGTAGTCGTGTGTATAGGAGGGAAGCACTGTAGTCATATGTATAGGGGCAAGCACTGTAGTCGTGTGTATAGGAGGGAAGCACTGTAGGCGTGTGTATAGGGGCAAGCACTGTAGCCGTGTGTATAGGGGGGCAAGTACGTGGCAAATGTATGAGGCAAGCACTGTAGGTGTGTGTATAGAGAACAAGCAATGTTGGCGTGTGTATAGGGGCAAAACTGTAGTCGTGTGTATAGGGGGCAGAACTGTAGTCGTGTGTATAGGGACAAGCACAAGGTAGGGGTGTATAAGGGAACAAGCACTGTGGGGGTGAGTAAAGGAGAAAGTACACTGTGGGGGTGTGTATAAGGAACAAGCACTGTAAGGTGTGTAAGGAACAACACTGTGAGGGGTGTGTATAAGGGAACAAGCACTGTAGAGGTTGTATAAAGGAACAAGCACTGTAGGAGGTTTATAAGGAACAGTAAGATTGAAAGCACTGTAGGGGTGTGTATAAGGAACAAGCACTGTAGGGGTGTGTATAAAGGGAACAAGCACTGTAGGGGTGTGTATAAGGGAACAAGCACTGTAGGAGTGTTTATAAGGAAGGCATATAGGAGTGTTTATAAGGGAACAAGCACTGTAGGAGTGTGTATAAGGGAACAAGCACTGTAGGGGAGTAAGGGGTTTATAAAGGGGAACAAGCACTGTAGGAGTGTTTATAGGGAACAAGCACTGTAGGGGTGTGTATAAGGGAACAAGCACTGTAGGGGTGTGTATAAGAACAAGCACTGTAAGGAACAAGCACTGTAAGTGTGTATATAGGAACAAGCACTGTAGGGGTGTGTATAAAGGGAACAAGCACTGTAGGGGTGTGTATAAAGGGAACAAGCACTGTAGGGGGTGTGTATAAGGGAAAGGCACATAGGGGTGGTATAAAGAACAACACTGTAGGGGGTGTATAAGGGAACAAGCACTGTAGGAGGGAACAAAGCACTTATAAGGGAACAAGCACTGTAGGGGGTGTGTATAGGAACAAAGCACTGTAGGGGTGTGTATAAGGGAACAAGCACTGTAGGGGTGTGTATAAGGAACAAAGCACTGTAGGTGTATAGGAACAAACATGTGGGAACAAGCACTGTAGGAGTGTTTATAAGGAACAAGCTGCAGGGTGTGGAACAAGCACTGTAGGGGTGTGTATAGGAACAACACTGTAGGTGTGTTTATAAGGAACAAAGCACTGTAAGGGGTGTGTATAGGAACAAGCACTGTAGGGTGTGTGTATAAGGGAACAAGCACTGTAGGGTGTATACAAAAGCACTGTAGGGGTGTGTATAAGGAACAAGCACTGTAGGGGTGTGTAAGGGAACAAGCACTGTAGGGGTGTATATGGAACAAACACTGTAGGGTGTGTAAAGGAACAAGCACTGTAGGGGGTGTGTTATAAGGGAACAAGCACTGTAGGAGTGTTTATAAGGAACAAGCACTGTAGGGGTGTGTATAAAGGAAAAAGCACTGTAGGGGTGTGTATAAAGGAACAAGCACTGTAGGAGTGTTTATAGGGGAACAAGCACTGTAGGGTGTTTATAAGGGAACAAGCACTGTAGGGTGTGTATAAGGGAACAAGCACTGTAGGAGTGTTTATAAGGAAAAGCACTGTAGGGGTGTGTAAAGGAACAAGCACTGTAGGGGGTGTGTAAAGGAACAAGCTTAAAGGAACAAGCACTGTAGGAGTGTTTATAAGGGAACAAGCACTGTAGGAGTGTTTATAAGGGAACAAGCACTGTAGGGGTGTGTATAAGGAACAAGCACTGTAGGGGTGTGTATAGGAACAAGCACTGTAGGGAGTGTTTATAAAGGAAAGGGAACAAGCACTGTAGGGGTGTGTGTAAGGGAACAAGCACTGTAGGGGTGTGTATAAGGGAACAAGCACTGTAGGGGTGTGTATGGGGAACAAGCACTGTAGGGTGTGTATAAAGGGAACAATCACTGTGAGGGGTGTGTATAAGGGAACAAGCCCTGTAGGGAGTGTTTATAAAGGGGGAACAAGCACTGTAGAGGGGTGTGTATAAGGAACAAGCACTGTAGGGGGTGTGTATAAGGGAACAAGCACTGTAGGGGGGAACAAGCACTGTATAAGGGGAACAAGCACTGTAGGGGTGTGTATAAGGAACAAGCAAGCCTGTAGGAGTGTTATAAGGGAACAAGCACTGTAGGAACAAGCCTGTGTGTGTATAAGGGAACAAAGCACTGTAGGGGTGTGTATAAAGGGGAACAACACTGTAGGGGGTGTGTAGGGAACAAGCACTGTAGGGGTGTGTATAAGGGAACAAAGCACTGTAGGGTGTTTATAGAACAAACAAGCACTGAGTGTTTATAGGGGTGGCCTCAAAGGAACAAGCACTGTAGGAGTGTTTATAGGAACAAGCACTGTAGGGTGTGTATAAGGAACAAGCACTGTGAGGTGTGTATAAGGGAACAAGCACTGTAGGGAGTGTTATAAAGGGAACAAAAGGTGGAACAAGCACTGTAGGGGGTATAAAGGGTGTATAAGGAACAAGCACTGTAGGGTGTGTATAAGGGAACAAGCACTGGGGGTGTGTATAAAGGGAACAAGCACTGTAGGGTGTGTATAAGGGGAACAAGCACTGTAGGGGTGTGTATAAGGGAGCACAAGCACTGTAGGTGGTGTGTATAAGGGAACAAGCACTGTAGGGGTGTGTATAAGAGACAAGCACTGTAGGAGTGTTTATAAGGGGAACAAGCGCTGTGGGGGGTGTGTATAAGGCACTGTAGGGGTGTGTATAAGGAACAAGCACTGTAGGGGTGTGTATAAAGGGAACAAGCACTGTAGGGGGTGTGTATAAAGGGAACAAGCACTGTAGGGGTGTGTATAAGGAACAAAGCATAGCCAGGGGTGTGTAAAGGGAACAAGCACTGTAGGGGTGTGTAGGGGTGTGTATAAGGGAACAAGCACTGTAGGGGTGTGTATAAGGAACAAGCACTGTAGGAGTGTGTATAAAGGGAACAATCACTGTAGGGGTGTGTATAAGGAACAAGCGCTGTAGGGGTGAGTATAAGGGAACAAGCACTGGTGAGTGTGTATAAGGGAACAAGCACTGTAGGGGTGTGTATAAGGGAACAAGCACTGTAGGGGTGTGTATAAGGGAACAAGCACTGTAGGGGTGTGTATAAGGGAACAAGCGCTGTAGGGGTGAGTATAAGGGAACAAGCACTGTAGGGGTGAGTATAAGGGAACAAGCACTGTAGGGGTGTGTATAAGGGAACAAGCGCTGTAGGGGTGAGCCGAAGGAAACAAGCACTGTAGGAGTGTGTGTAAGGGAGGAAGCACTAGGCGCCTCCTCTCCCTGACACATGTTTGTGCCAGGAGAGACGACCGTGTGACCACTCGCCTGTCCCCTGTGTGACTTCCACAACCCTTCTCCCTCCACACGATCTACACTGCCCCTGTGATGGCCTGTAGTGGTCTGTAGTGGCCTAACGTGACCTAAAGTGGTCTGTAGCGACCTAAAGTGGTCTGTAGCGACCTAAAGTGGTCTGTAGCGACCTAAAGTAGTGTGTGGTGGCCTGAAGTGACCTAAAGTGGTCTGTAGTGACAAATTGGTCGGTGGTGGCCTGAAGTGACCTAAAGTGGTCGGTGGTGGCCTGAAGTGGTGTATTGTGACGGTGTGCACTGTACACACCCACACTTGACCCAACCCAGTCTCTCACGAGAGAGAGAGAGAGAGAGAGAAAACTAATACATATTCTGCGAGTCTCTCACTGCCGAGCGCCATATCCGCCAACTGCGGATATTTTAATGGTTCGACAAAAACACACACAATGGAAGGTCACCCCACGCTAGGAGGAGTCCACAAATATCCAAGAAATTTTCACAGAGGACGATTCCACAGACGAGCCACATTTCAATTTCTTGTCATCAAACCTTACAAATAAGTTTTAATGGTCCATTGGTTATACATTATTCGAGAATATTTTGGTTCGCAGTCCCTTTAAATTTGGGCCAGCTCGGTATCAGGATGGTTCCAGCAAGCCATTCTACTGCCACACCCAGCCTGGCAGCCATCACCCGTGACAGTTCTGGTCAGACGGCGAGGTACAAAACCCAGACCCACCTGATCCTACGCTAATATGACAGGCTGCTAAGAAGCCTACCAGCCCCCCCCCCCCCAACAAGCCTTCATGTTAGGAGACATGAATCTAAAGTTAAATGCTGCCGTAAAACTATTACTTTTGTCCTGATTTTCTGCATATTTTGGTCTACTTCGCATTCTGAACTACGTTAAACTGGGGAAACATACTGCTTTAGCTTAATAAAGTCGGCGATTCTGGCTGTCTTTAGACGGTGGCAAGAGACAGGTGCCTCCTCCTCCATCATACAGGTCCCCTCTCCCGGTGGTGCACTGGTAACAAGGACTCAACCTGTTGCCGCCGGCGTCTCCCCACACAACCAGTGTTATCAGAGGCCGCTGGTGAGGAGTGGCTGGCCTGGGTCCGTGTTGGTTTTCACGGTTTAGTTGTGCTTCGGTGCGCGTCTGTCATGCCGGGTTACACTCACTCCGATTTCTACTGTACTTTAACATACATGAAACTATAAGAGGTTAAAATTAGTGTTTTCTTGCGGCGCGCGCACACACACACACACACACACACACACACACACACACACACACACACACACACACACACACACACACACTTCAATATTAATATACCTCTCAAGAACTGTGTGAATGCAAACACTCAAGTACTGTACCAAGCATACAAATGAACACACGCGCAAGGACGCTCGCACACGTGCACAAACACACTAAATAAATAATATGAACCAATAAGAATGAATGCCTGAAGTGTGAAGAAGTGCATCAAGAGTGAGGAAGTTGTTGACAAACTGGCATCTGGTGGAGAGCCAGCCGGAACTACTTGACGCTAGTCACTAGTAAGTGGTGTGTGATAGTGAGTGTGACGTAAACCAGGAACACATTACATGCCTCTATCTCCGTGATCTACTAACATACACAGGTCCTCAGTGGTATTTACACAGGTACAGTACTGTTACCAAGCTGGAATTTATGGACCTATATCTTCAGTATAAAGGCAACTGCATTATTTTTTGTGAATAAATACAATAAAATTAACTTGAACCTAAACGCCTGGTGGTATTTCGAAACCCTTGAAGTAATAAAATACAAATTGAGAATAATATCAAAATATAAGCGACAGTTAATTTTCCAAAGAAAAACAATAAATAATAGGGAAGTGAAGTACTGAGAAGTTACTAATAATTCATAAGTTTTGTGAGTGAGGAGCGTGGTGGCATGTGGTCACACCAGCAACACCAACAGGATATCAATACCAGTGGAGAGTCCAACCCGGAGCCACTGTGTTGCCACCTCGCCGCCTTAACCACTACACTACACTACTGGTGAATGTAATAAGTTTAAGTGTGGTGGTGTTGAAGGCGTGGCGTCAGGGACAACTGTACCCTCTCACCCCCTGTATAACATAAAACTGGTCTCCTCACTTTATGGCCTTTTTTTTACAATCATTATTATAATCCCCTTGTCATTACCCATGTTTTTTATCTTCGTTGAAATTCCTTACACATACAACGTTCTTTCACTGTAAGATTTGATATAAAATCTCTTGTCTTAAGTTACCACATACAGATATTTATTTATCTGTGGTATTATAAAAACAGTCATATGTTTTCTCAAACACTGTTAGTGGCTCCCATCAGTGTTGTGAGCCCGTCCATGGCTGTAGTCCGTAAAAGTAGCTCCAGATGATCAAGTGTGTGGTTATCGCCACCCTGGCAGCCCCCACACGACCAACACATCCATCTTGAGAGGTCCTTCATTTTTCAGAATTATTTAACCTATCGAATAACAAGAGCTTGTTCCACTGAAAAATAATACTAACTGGTCACAGGTATTCGTAGAACTGACTGATATGGCCCCCTCCAAAACGCCATAAAGGTCAGATAAAACGAACGTTAAATATTTTCTGGGAAGTAAGGTCGATAATGTTGCATTTTTCAGGTAGTCTTATCACCTCTACTGACGACCTTGATTAATGTCTTGACAGTCGGCTAACACGCACCGTCCACTAGACTACAAGATCTGTGGTACAAACTGAAGGGAAGCGTGACAGAGGACCACAATAAACGCTAAAACCCTTACCATAGTCTTCCTACACACTTATATACTTCACAAAGTACATCCTAAACCACTGATTCTAATCGTGACATAAACCTCACACCAACATACATACATTGACAAGTGTCTTACACGTTAATGAATCCAGTCCTACTGATTTCAGGAGCTTCCATTATATACTTTAAGAGTGAATGCCAGTCGTCAATTAGTTAGACCAAAGATATAATCACTGGTAATAGGTGACGTCACGGGAATATAATAATACAGTATTCTAGATGACAGTGTAAAAGGACCCTTACATAATAGCATCTATAATCTGCCACATTGTAAATATTACTTTGTAGTGCCTTAGATTCGGTACACCATCTGTTACTACCCCTACCAAATAAAGGGTGAAGTGAGCGAGACAAGGGGTGAAATGAAGAGAAGTGGTGAAATGAACTAGGCCAGTGAAGTAAAGTGAGCGAGGACACGACCCTGAAATAGTGTAAGAAAAAAATTCACATCCCCAAACCTAACTTTACTTCCTATGACTTTTTTCCCTACCCCAAATTACAACTTTTTTCCGTAACTTTTTTTTTTCGTTGTTTGCAGACACGAACTGTTTTATATTAGTGAACTATGTTGTCTGCGAGGCCATCATCATCCCCTTTCAGTATTCTCGTCTGAAACCTCAATAACCACTACCCGTATTGTACCTGTTCTACTTAGGTGTACAGTATGTACTTGTGTGTCTTAGATCTATGTGATTGTGCGTCTTAGGTGTACGTGCTTGCGTGTCTTAGGTGTACGTGCTTGCATGTCTTAATTGTACGTACTCGCGTCTCGGATGTATACGTGCTCGCGTATCTCAGTCCTGAGTGTCGGTGCCAACACTCCACGATCACATTTATCAGCATAATAATAATAAAAAAAAAACTCGATAAAATCAGTGCACACTACATCAACACGCTGTTTATCTTATCACGGTGGTTAGTCATCCGCGGAGGATAAATGGCCAACTCAATTTACAGCCAACTTGTCCTCAGGTAGCTAGTGGTGTGCAAGATGCCTGAACACTATCAGGCTAAGTTACTTGTAAGCTACAGTTGATGTGTGATGTATTTAACCCCCTTTCTTAAGCTTCCCATGTAGCTACCTTCAAGAAAATCACTGGTAATAAAGCCACCCAATGTAACTTTGCTGAGCTATGTGTACCTGGAACAGGCACCTAGGTACACTATGGTACTCGAAGATACACCAGGGGGCACTTAGGTACACTATGGTACTGGTAGATACACCAGAGGGCACCTAGGTACACTATGGTACTGGTAGATACACCAGAGGGCACCTAGGTACACTATGGTACTGGTAGATACACCAGAGGGCACCTAGGTACACTATGGTACTGGTAGATACACCAGAGGCACCTAGGTACACTATGGTACTGGTAGATACACCAGAGGGCACCTAGGTACACTATGGTACTATGGATAGATACACCAGGGGCACTAGGTGCACTATGGTACTGGTAGATACACCAGGGGGCATAGGCACACTATGGTACTGGTAGATACACCAGAGGGCATAGGTACACTATGGTACTGGTAGATACACCAGGGGCACTTAGGGGTACTGGTAGATACACCAGGTAGGTACACTATGGTACTGAAGATACACCAGGGGGCACTTAGGTACACTATGGTACTGGTAGATACACCAGAGGGCACCAAGGTACACTATGGTACTGGTAGATACACCAGAGGGCACCTAGGTACACTATGGTACTGGTAGATACACCAGAGGGCACCTAGGTAAACTATGGTACATCTTACAGTTGGTTGTATCTATTATCTAAATTGTTCGAAGTGGCTTTTTCGCCTCGGGTGAGTAACCTGAGGCGAGTTTACTGTCGGTGGCTTTTCTTCCCGATGGAATTATTTCCTACAGTCGAATTGCTATATTTTTTCCTTCCTGTTTTTCTATTATTAAGAAAGTTCTAGGATTTAGAGAGTCTGTCCTTGAAACACAGTACACCTGCATGTTTTCGATGGCTTCCGCGAAGCCTGTGAAAATAATGGCAACCAATGTTTTAGCAGTAAGATTGTTTACGAAAGCAAACAGTGGATTACTCCTGCCCAGTGTAGGTACTCTTGGGTCATTACATAAATTCGCATCGTTTCTTGTGTTTTTCCGTTTTATTTTTTTATCGGTGACCATGTATATAAGGGCCGAGACTTGACTACATACCAATTTATCCAAGAGACTCAACTGTGTTGAGTCTTGGATCTCCATGAACAACAAACCTAGTGTATTGTACTCTCATTACCTATCAGTTCTGTCCTTTGTCGTTTGATCCTCTAAAGTTGGTGCACAATTTGTGGAATAAAACTCAAAATATTCCTCTTTTTTTGATCCACTAAAAAAATATATGTTGCTATGTTTAATGCAGCACAGAATTTACAAAAAAACACAATGGCGAACAAATACATATTGTGTGAACAACAGGTATCTCAGCCACACCAATACAGTACAGCATATCCAAATAAACTATTGCGTACTGTCATCATGATGGACAGAAGCAGACGGGAAACAATCAGTACACTATAGTCGTCCACCAATGTGCCGTCTAATCTGATATAAAAATTATTAGTCTAAATTTCACCTTGTAACAAACAGTGCGAGTTAGGTGGTGTTTACTGAACCTGCTCCACCAGATCTAGTTGATAAGATTGGTGTAATCAGTGTGGGCCAACCGTGGGTGTCGCTCCCATCATTATCTCACCTCCACTTACAACCACTAAGTGATTCAATAACGAACACTACGAACTATAAATTTACCATTTACTGCTACTAGCTTCCTCCCTTGTAAGAGCCGTCCCGATGAAAAATTACACACAAACTTAAGTAGGAAATCTTTTTAAAGTAGCATTTGTGCCTGACAAGTCTTGAATATCACGTAACTGGTATTAAAATCATCTGGTCATTAATTTCACGCTTTCCGTGAAGAAAAATTATATTTAAAGATCGTTAAAATACAGGACGTCCATATTGAAATATAACAACTTTGAGGTGCCAGTGTCTTATATTTTCATTTAATGATAGAGAGAGGAATGTGCACACGGTTCATAGCCAATATTATGGTACATGAGGGAATACATTCGACATGTGCACCATTTGTAGCACGAACTATGTCACAACGGTTCTTCATTTTCCTCCACACAGTCTAACATGGCAAGTGTGACGGAGGCCATCACCGCCGTGATGCGCTCTTTCAGCTGTGCAATGTCCTGAACCTTGATGGAGTAGCTCACTTTCAACTTCACATTACCCCACTGGAAAAATCGAGCGGGGTAAGGTCAAGTGCCCAGACATCTAGAAAGGAGGGGACATCGCGGGACTTTTGGGGAGGAACTCCACCCTGTTGGAATATGAAGTTTGGTGGGCAGTTCTCTACCAGCGGTACTACGAACAGCTCAAGTATGTCTAAAGTACAAATAGCCTGTCATAAATGTTCAGCAGAGAAAATGGATCGACAATCTTGTTAAGCACTAAACCGCACCAAACATTAACTGTTGGGCTGCCTCTTTCGACCTCATGTGATATTATATGTGGCTTATCCGCTCCACTGATGTGGCAATTGTGTCTATTGGCGTGACCACATGTTGCTTCGTCAGATAATAATAATAATTAACGGTTTATTGAAAGAGCTTGGCAGCCAGAAGGCTGAAAATATACAGTTACATATTTGGGGAATGGGTTTCGAATTACAAATAATATAGTAACATAAGTGATACAAATAAGATATATAATAACTAGATGGGGAAAAGCTCAAACTACAGTGCATTTCAACATAGTGACAGTGCAAGAAGTAGTATTTACTGGGAGTGAATACACTGGTTTATTACAAGTTATTGATAATTTTTACAATGGTTGGGACTGGGCTGTTCTTATAGCGATCAGTTCGTGCACGTATGGGCTGGATGCGGTTGTGGTGTCGAACAGCAATTCTCGGGCTAGGGATGACTTGGTTCAGGTATTCAGGGCTGTTGTGGAGCCCGTGTTCAGCATAATATTTATCCTTTCGATACCATCATCCGGTATGAGGTACGGGACCAGTTAAAGCTTGTACACATAGAGCAACAGTCGTGTACGGACGACTTTAGGCACAATTGAACGTGACATTTGCAAATCGGTAGTGGCACAGCAGATGGACTTCTTTAGGCTTCTGTGGAAGACAACTCGCACACATTCAACATCCTCCCCGATGTTCTGGGCTTTCCACCACCATGTTGTATTGGACGCTGCCGGTCTCCTCAAATTTCTTCATCCATACATAAAGTTTTCTTGGTCCCTTGACAAACGTTGTGCGATATCGCCGTTGCACCAGGTAGGTGACTACAGTTCAGCCATTCATAAAACACATTCCGCCTTTTCCTGTGAGGTCGTCATAATCCAATCTGACACAAATCAGTACGATCACAGTTCACAATTCAATCTAAATCACGGAAGGACATAATAAGGATATAAAATTAAGATATATGATGTGGTATCCTTGCAAGTTTCAACATTTTCACATTCATACATAAAACAAATGATAATGCTTCAAAGTTGTTGATACAATTCAGTGTGGTCACCCAGTATGTGTACAACACCCATTACCAAATACCCGGTACATATGAACATCAATTTTGTGGGTGGTAATTCCTTCACTATTTGAGTTTTGTCCCTCTGACGAGTACTTCATGTGTGCTATTGCGTTCAAGATTTTGTCTCCAGGCATTCACCGTTATTTATACACAGAGGGAAAATACAGTGACGAGATCACTTCAACAGCATAAAATGATCACTTGCAGATTTGCCTCAAAACTTATTTCACCTGATGATTAAACATCCTAGCACTACCTGGGGGTAGGTGATTGTTGGTTAGGTTATATATTGTTAGATTACCTTTACGTTAAGTAAGGTTAGGTTAGCGTCAAGGTTGTTAATCTTAAGTGATATAAATTAGGGTGGGGTTAATCTTCAGGTGAACCAGAAAAACAATAAAGTCCTAACAACAAAAGAAACGACGCTCCTTCACCGAACACCAATGACACACAAGTAGCCACAACACACGAGCTTATTATAACACGAGCAGCAGCCTCGTGAAGATTACAGAGATGTGAGTGTATGTTGTTGACATTCTTCCTCCTACCTGTCTGCCAACACCTGTACTAAGACCAGTGGTATTAACAACCTCGTGTCTTCCTACCCACACACACACACACACACACACACACACACACACACACACACACACACACACACACACACACACACACACACACACACACACACACACACACACACACACACACACACACACACACACACACACACACACACACACACACACACACACACACACACACACACACACACACACACACACACACACACACACACACACACACACACACACACACACACACACACACACACACACACACACACACACACACACACACACACACACACACACACACACACACACACACACACACACACACACACACACACACACACACACACACACACACACACACACACACACACACACACACACACACACACACACACACACACACACACACACACACACACACACACACACACACACACACACACACACACACACACACACACACACACACACACACACACACACACACACACACACACACACACACACACACACACACACACACCATAAAGTTAATACCAACCACAATTTATTAGATTTTTTTAACTTTAAACACTAAAACAAACATTGACTAATTAGTGACCCGATATACCGACAGACCTCGTATTATATTATACTATATACTTGACCTTAACACCGGCAATACGTCTTTATAAACACACTGTATTTTCATTTCCCCTTACAAGCTTGTTTCCCAATTTCCGTCATTACATAATCCTTAATAAAACTTTATATCCTGTTGTGGTAAGACTACTCGCTCACTTCCTGTTTAAGTAGGTGTTAAGTGTTAAAGTAAGTGTTAAGTGTTTAAGAAAAGTGTTAAGCTACAGGTTATCTTTAGTGGGTTAAATAAATAAACGACAACGGATAATGGCTTTGTTCACGCCTATTAAACACATGATTCGTTGCCTACTATTTCCGTCTTTGGACTACACCGGTGTTATAAAATGATGTGAGACGACACCATGCGAGGAAACTAAGAAAAACGTAAAAAATAAAAGAGATGAGAAGGTAGTTTGGAGAATGTGAACATGAACACACACACACACAGGTACAGAAGGTACAGAAAAGGGCCTGCAGAATCATGCTCGGCACAGAATACTCCGGCTACACCAACGCTCTCTCCACCCTGGAAATGCCATCCCTCAGTGACCTCCACCACCAAGCACTGGAAAGGTTTGGCAGTGGACTTCTGCACCACCCTCGTTATCGCCACCTCCTGCCACCTGCAGCCCCCATCCAACTCGTGCAGTCCGCCACTACAACAAAATTCAGCCCATAGAGCCCGCACCGATAGATATAAGAACAGCACCATCCCATCTATTGTTAAAATAAACAACTCTGATTTATGTACTGTACAGCCCTGTAAATGTATTCAATGCACATTATATCATTATGTCTAAATCAAATGTAAGTCTGTATATTTTCAGCCACCGGCTTACGCTCTAAATAAACCGTTTATTAATATTATTATTACACACACACACACACACACACACACACACACACACACACAAAATCAGATTACGCGAAGTACCTTATGTTTACATGTGGTTGGGTTTATTTTGTCTTTTGTACAATTTGTTCTTTCTTCTCTCTCCACTCCACCCTTCCAGGACTTTACATATCAAGTACTGTGCGTATACTGTATACACAACACACATGTAAACAAATGTATATACGTGATCTAAGACACGGTGCTTGTCTCAAGACGTTACTTCACTATGGGTAAGATCACTGCATTAATATATTTCTTGTAAACCCCCTAAATATTACATTTTCGTATTAACTCTGCTACAAACGACATTTCCTCCTAATAACTGTAGCCTATACTCAACAGCAAAGAGAGGTGATAAAGTTCATTCTATGGACATAACATCACTGCTAGGATGTTTGTCCATCAGCAACCTCATGTTATTTGTGTTGTCCATGGGCCTGTAGCGTGGAGAGAGCCACGTGGGAGGAGAGCAGGAACCGGCGTCTTGGGAGGGCAAGCCAGCCACCCGCCTGGTATGTGACTCACTCCCTACATCTCTTATCTTATGCGTCTTAATTCCCATCTGAAGCTTATGTAAAGAAACTACCGGTACCAAAACACACACACCCTGACACCCGGGGACCAACACATCCACAACACACCCGGGGACCAACACACACACACACCCCGACACACCGGGACCAACACACATACCCTGACACCCGGGGACCAACACACACCACACCCTGACACACACCGGGGACCAACACACACACACACACACACACCTCTGACACACCCGGGGACCAACACACACACACTCCCTGACACACCTGGGGACCAACACACACACACACCCTGACACACACCTGGGACCAACACACACACACACCCCTGACACACCCGGGGACCAACACACCCTGACACACCCGGGGACCAACACACACACGCCCCTGACACACCCGGGGACCAACACACACACACACACCCCACACCGGGACCAACACACACCCTGACACACCTGGGACACAACACACACCCTGACACACCCAAGGGGAAACCCACAACACACATACACCCTGACACACCTGGGGACCAACACACACCTGACACACCGGGGACAACACACACACACACACACATCCTGACACACACCTGGGGACCAACACACACCTCCCACACACCTGGGGACCAACACACATCCTGGACACACACCTGGGACCACAACACACACACACACCCTGACACACCTGGGGACCAACACACACACCATCCTGACACACCAAATCAACACACACCCTGACACACCCGGGGACCAACACACACACACACACACCCTGACACACCGGGACCACACACACCCTGACACACCCGGGACCAACACACACACACACACACCCTGACACACCCGGGGACCAACACACACCCTGACACACCTGGGGACCAACACACACACACACACACACACCCTGACACACCGGGGACCAAAACACACACCCCTGACACACCCGGGACCAACACACACACACAACCCCTGACACATCCTGGAACCAACACACACACACCCTGACACCCGACCACACACCCGACACACCGGGACCAACACACACACCCTGACACCTGGGGACCAAACACACACATCACACCCTGACACACCTGGGGACCACACACACACACACCCTGACACACCGGGGACCAACACACACACACACCCCTGACACACCAGGGACCAACACACACACACACACCCCTGACACAACCTGGGACCAACACACACACACACCCTGACACACCCGGAGACCAACACACACACACATAACCCTGACACATCCGGGGACCAACACACACACAACCCTGACACACCCGGGACCAACACACACACACAATCCTGACACACCTGGGGACCAAACACACACACACCCCTGACACATCCGGGGACCAACACAACACACCTGACACACCTGGGACCAACACACACACACCTCCACACACCGGGACCAACACACACACACACCTGACACACCAGGGACCAAACACACACACCCTGACACACAACACACACCACCACACACCCGGGGACCAACACACACACACACACACACCTGACACACCCGGGGACCAACACACACACACACACCCTGACACACCCGGGAACCAACACACACACACACCTGACACAACCGGGACCAACACACACACACACACCCCTGACACCCGGGGACCAACACACACACACACCCTGACACACCGACCAACACACACACACACCCTGACACACCAGGACACCACACACACACACACCCTGACACATCCGGGGACCAACACACACACACCCTGACACACCGGGGACCAACACACACACACACACACCCTGACACACCCAGGGACCAACACACACACACACACACCTGACACACCAACCAGACACACACACACACCCTGACACACCCGGGGACCAACACACACACACACACTCCTGACACACACCGGGGACCAACACACACACCCTGACAGCACACCGGGGACCAACACACACACACACCCTCACACACCTGGGGACCAACACACACACACACACACCCCTGACACACCCGGGGACCAACACACACACACACCTCGACACATCCGGGGACCAACACACACACACACACCCTGACACACCCGGGGACCAACACACACACACACACACCCTGACACACACCGGGGACCAACACACACCCCCTGACACACCCGGGACCAACACACACACCTGACACACCCGGGGACCACACACACACACACACACCCCTGACACACCAAACACAACACACACCCTGACACACCCGGGACCAACACACCCCCGACACACACCGGGGACCAACACACACACACACACACACCCCTGACAACACCCGGGGACCAACACACCCTGACACCGGGGACCAACACACACCCTGACACCCGAAACCAACACACACACACCACCCTGACACACCGGGGACCAACACACACCCTGACACACCGGGGACCAACACACACCCTGACACACCCGGGGACCAACACACACCCTGACACACCCGGGACCAACACACACACCCTGCACACACCCGGGGACCCCACACACACATCCTGACACACCCAGGGACCAACACACACCCCTGACACACACCCGGGGACCAACACACACACACACACACCCTGACATCCACAACACACACACACACCCTGACACACCCAACCAACACACACCCTGACACCAGGGACCAACACACACACACACACACACACACCCTGATGGCATCCGGGACCAACACACACACACACACACCTGACACACCCGGGGACCAACACACAACCCTGACACACCCGGGGACCAACACACACACCCCCTGACACACACCTGGGGACCACACACACACCCTGACACACCCGGGGACCACACACACACACACACACCCTGACACACCCGGGGACACATACACCCTGACACACCCGGGACCAACACACACCCCTGACACACCGGGACCAACACACACACACCCTGACACACCCGGGGACCACCACACACCCCGACACCCGGGACCACACACACACACACACACACACCTGGGGACCAAACACACCCTGACACACCCGGGACCAACAACACACACACACACCCTGACACACCCGGGACCAACACACACACACACACACACAACCCCTGACACACCGGGGACCAACACACACCCCTGACACACACCCGGGGACCAACACACACCCTGACACACACCCGGGGACCAACACACACACACACCCCTGACACACCCGGGGACCAACACACACACACACCAACACACCAGACCAACACACACCCTGACACACCCGGGGACCAACACACACACACACACCCTGACACACCAGGGACCAACACACACACACACACACGTACACACCGGGACCAACACACACACACACACCCTGACACACCCGGACCAACACACACACACACCCTACACCGACCAAACACACCCCATGACACACCGGGACCACACACATCCTGACACACCCGGGGACCAACACACACACACAATCCTGACACACCCGGGGACCACACACACTGACACACCCAGACCAACACACACACACACCCTGAACACATCCGGGACCAACACACACACAACACACCTGACACACCTGGGACCACACACACACACACCCTGACACACCCGGGGACCAACACACACACCCCACACACCGACACACCCGGACACACCCAACAACACACACACACACCCCCTGACACACCCGGGGACCAACACACACACACACCCTGACACACCCGGGGACCACACACACACACACACACACACACCCTGACACACCCGGGGACCACACACACACCCTGACACACCCGGGGACCAACACACACACACACACACACCGGGACCCACACACACACACCCTGACACACCCGGGGACCAACACACACACACACACTCCCCACACACCGGGGACCAACACACACACACCCTGACACAACCCGGGACCAACACACACACACACCCCCACACCCCACCCACACACCGAAACACACACACACACCCTGACACACCGGGACCAACACACACACACATCCTGACACACACCAGGGGACCAACACACACACACACCCTGACACACCTGGGACCAACACACACACCCCTGACACACCCAGACCAACACACACACACACACCCCTGACATCCTGGACCAACACACACACACACACCTGACACACACCCACGGGGACCAACACACACACACACCCTGACACAACCCGGGGACCAACACACACACACACCCTGACACACACCCGGGGACCAACACACACACACACCTGACACACCCCGGGGACCAACACACACACACACCCCACAACCGGGGACCAACACACACACACACACCCCTGACACACCCGGGGACCAACACACACAACCCTGACACACCCAGACCACACACACACACACATCCTGACACACCCGGGGACCAACACACACACACATCCTGACACACCTGGGGACCACACACACACACCCGACACACCGGGGACCAACACACACACACACACCCTGACACACCCAGACCAACACACACACACCCTGACACACCGGGGACCAACACACACACACATCCTGACACAACCTGGGGACCAACACACACACACACCCCTGACACACCCGGGGACCACACACACACACACACACACCCCCACACACCCGGGGACCACACACACACACACATCCTGACACACCCGGGGACCAACACACACACACACCCCGGACACACCCGGGGACCAACACACACACACACACACACACCCCTGACACACCTGGGACCAACACACACACACACAACCTGACACACCCGGGGACCAACACACACACACACACCCAGCACCTGGGACCAACACACACACACACACACACACTAACACACCTCCAACACACACACACACATCCCCACACCTGGGGACCACACACACACACACACACCCCTGACACACCCGGGGACCAACACACACACACACCCCTGACACACCCCGGGGACCAACACACACACACACACCCCTGACACACCTGGGGACCACACACCCCATGACACACACACACACACCCGACACACCCGGGGACCAACACACACACACACACCCCTGACACACCTGGGACCAACACACACACACCCCTGACACACCTGGGGACCAACACACACACACCTCCTGACACCAACTCAGGACACACACACACACACATACCCTGACACACCTGGGACCAACACACACACACACCCCTGACACACCTGGGGACCAACACACACACACAACCCTGACACATCCAGACCTGCACACAGCACACGACACACCGGGACCAACATACACACACACCCTGACACACCTGGGACCAACACACACACACACCCTGACACACCGGGGACCAACACACAACCAGACACACCTGGGACCAACACACACGTCCTGACACACCAGGGGACCAACACACACACACACACCTTGACACACCGGGGACCCAACATACACACACCCCTGACACACCCGGGGACCAACACACACACACACCCCATGCAACAACTGGGGACCAAACACACATCCTGACACCAGACCACAACACACACACACACCCTGACACATCCTGGGGGACCACACACACACACCCTGGACACACCCAAACACTACACACACCCTGACACACCCGGGACCAACACACACACACCCTGGTCCGGGGACCAACACACAACCCTGACACACCCGGGGACCACACACACACACACCCCTGACACACCCGGGGACCAACACACACACCATCCTGACACACACACCCAACACGGGGACCACAACACACACACCCCTGACACACCCGGGGACCAACACACACACACACCTGACACACATCCGGGGACCAACACACACACACACCCCTGACACACCCGGGGACCACACACACACACACCTGATGCAACACACCCTGACACACACCGGGACCAACACACACACACCCTGACACACCAGACCAACACACACACACACCCCTGACACACCCAGACCACAAGACACACCAGAACCAACACACACCCCTGAACACACCCGGGGACCAACACACACACACACCCCACACACACCTGGGGACCAACACACACACACACCCTGACACACCCGGGGACCAACACACACACACACCCCACACACCGGACCACACACACACACCTTCGACACACCTGGGGACCAACACACACACACACTCCTGACACACCTGGGGACCACAACACACACACACCACACACCCGGGGACCAACAACACACACACACATCCCCTGACACACCCGGGGACCAACACACACACACACCCCACAAACCCGACCAACACACCAAACACACACCCGTGGGGACCAACACACACACACACCCGGGGACCAACACACACACACACCCGGGGACCACACACACACACACCCTGGCACCAACACACACACACACACACCCTGACCCACACCCGGGGACCAAAACACACACACACACACACACACACCTCACCCGGGACCAACACACACACACACACCTGACACACCCCAGGACCAACACACACACACACCCCCTGACACACACACCTGGGACCAAAACACACACACACACCCTGACACACCTGGGGACCAACACATGACACTTTTGCACACACCCGGGACCAACACACACACACACACACCCGGGGACCACACACACACACACACACACCCGGGGACCACACACACACACACACACACCTGGGACCAGAAGACACACACACACACCCCTGACACACCCAGACTGACACACACACACACACCTTAACATGGGGGATCACTAGGGGAGGTGAGCATCAGAAACAACGAAACAGCATGAGGGAGAAAAACAGAGAAGAGACTAGGGGGGGCGGGGGGAGGCATGGGTAGAAGAACAGTGCAAAGTCACACAAGAAAAGAGAGACGGAGGTGGAGGCAAAACACAATAACCTCCTTGAGAGAACAAAAAATTACGTGGGGGGAAATAAGAGAGATGCGCTGAAATGGGAAGAGCGAGGAGGAGGTAGGTGGCAGTGGCTGTAGGTGGCAAGCTTGGTGGTAGGTGAATGTAGGCAGAAGAAACAAAACAAGAAAAGATGAGAATGTGAGGGCCGGAAGGAGGTAAGGAGGCGGTAAGAAACAAAGGAGCCGAAAGAGAGGAGGAGGAGGAGAGAGGGGGAAAATACAAAATGAGGCTGAAGAGGAAGAGCTGTGTAGGTATCGCCCAGGAGGCGGCCAACTCCGCCATGCTGGCAAAAAGTCCCAAGAAGCTGAGAAAGGCGACGATCGACTGGAATTGCTGGTTGTTGGCTCCAAAAAGATTTTGGCCTTGTCTGAAAGACGTGCCCTGTGCTTGGATTTACCAAATACAGACACACACACAACATATACACATACACACATATACAACATATACACACACACACACACATGAAAGATGCAACATGTGTGAAATACACAAACATACATATATGTCAGAAATAAAACACAAAAAATGAAATTAAGTCTTTATATAATTACTTGAAGACATATAGATATTTATTTTTCTTGGGTGATAGTCACTTTAGAGGTTGTGGTAGACACTTTGTAAGTGACAGGGGATATTTTATAAAACACAATTTGGAGTGTTTTCTTTTATATTTGTTGTTTTTTACCTCTCATATATATATATATATATATATATATATATATATATATAGTAGTAGTATATATATATATATATATATATACAGGTATATATATATATATATATTTTTTTTTTTTTTTTTTTTTTTTTTTTATAACAGGAGTAGCCCACCCGAGAGCAGGTCACTGACCCACAGCCAGTTTGGGGATATTGAAAAATAAAAATACATTAAGTTACAATAATAATAATAATAATTCAGATACAAAATTTATAATAAAAAATACAAAAAAACAATAACAGTCATTAAATACTCAATACAATAATAATAATAATAATAATAATAATAATAATAATAAAGAACCATGTTAAATACATAAACATAAAAAAAGATCAAAGGTGAGTCAATATATGTATGTTAGAAGTTAAAGGTAGAGAAAATAACTTAACTGCAATTATGTAAATGAGGCAGAAAGTCAGATTGGCAACCTGAACTTGGTCAGCACTTTCGTGATGCTACATGGCAGCAGGGAATCAATAGATAAATACATTATGCTTCCAATATCTCCCCAGGCGGTAGTACCTCCCTGTTTGTAGCCAACCATCAAAAAGTTTGTCACAACACGTGTCTGTATATTAGTCTGGTCCGCCGGGGAGAGCGGGCTGTCAGTGAGGAGATATTGCGTGTCGATACATACATAACTGTGCCAGTCTACAAACGCAACACACACGGGAGAGAAGGGCGGGCTGAAGAGGGTCACAGGAGGGATGAGTCCAGCATACCTGAGACGTAGTTAAAATACAATGTTGAAGGCAATGCGGAAAATGAAAGACCCAGATGAGAGGTAAATATAACGAATACAGTAATACGTAACTGAACGTAAGCAAATGAT